>NW_027315779.1:36824866-36889866 GCF_026437365.1 Eucyclogobius newberryi
CATTTATCACTGACACAGACTGTGGATCACACACAGTTGAACTGAAATGTCCTTTACCATTAGCTTAAAGCTAGCTCAGCTCTGCACAGTTTTTTGTTTCTATGTTTCCATATAAATTCATTTGAGCAAAACAGTAGCCACAAAGGTTAAATAAGGCAACAAAGTAAAGAAACCCATGTTATCAGTTGTGTTGTCCTAGTCACAGTCACAACGCTGAGTTGTACGTTGTACGTCCTAGATACCTGGTTAGAATGCATGTTTTTTTAGTTATTTGAGCAATAAAACACCTGAAAAGTGATATAATGGACTCTCGTGGCAGCAGTTCTGGAGACACTCCTCTGCTCCCCTCACACCATCACCACCACAGAGAAGAGAGAAAGACCAAAACAAGGACTAACTCAGCTGTGCACATTTGGCCCCGCTCTGAGGACAGGGCCTGGGCTGGGAGCCGCTGTCAGGTCCGCTCAGGCTCTCAGGGGCGGGCACACTCATGCTCTTACACTCACATGATGCTGGCAGAGGCACGGGGACAGAACAGAGTGGGCAACGTGGGCCTTCCTCAAACAAGAGCGTCTCCAGAGGCCTGAGCTCTGCGTGAGCACAGCTGCCTCTGTGAACATGTGGACAAGTTTAAATATAGGAACAGATTTGGGGAATATGGTGTGGAAATGTAGAGGAATTGGCTTCGCAGCGTCTGGGGCCCCTCACAAAGCACGTCAATTTGCACGTGAAGTTTGTGTAAGAACAATACTATTCAGAGGCAAAGTTCTCTCTTACACGAGGCTTAACGCTTATCGAGGAGTCGCTTTATTTGTTGTTGAGGTGAGACCGTGGTGTCGGAGGGCAGACTGGCATCTACTGACCAATTACCACTTTGGCAAGATTTGGGACAATTTTCGAGACTGTCTTAAAACGCCAATAGTTTAAAACTGAGAAGACAGGTTTGAACCCTCAGGTAGAATTGTCTGTTTAACTGTTAGATTGACCTGGTTTATGGTTCTTATCTCTGTAATTATTGAACCAATTCATATGAAACAAAACGTAGCACAAAGCTCTTCTTTGTCAGCGTATATAATATTACCAATACCTGTCGAAAGTGGTGCTATTGTTCAACTCTTTAAGTTGGGGATGAGAAGAGATCCCGTGCCACGAACGATTCCTCATGATTGTATCCTCCATCTTTACATTTGACATGGGACTTTAGACTTTAGACAGAGGACACTAACTTAAAGCTCTGTCATAGCTTTTGTTTCGTAGTGATTGGCACAAATAATCAGTGTTAAACTTGCTGTATAATGAAAGGTTTTATCCCTTTAAACATTAAAAACGTTTAAAAAAAACCTTCATGAAACCGGTTCTTGTGGGCGTGTCCCTCATTCGTCCAGGAGAGTTCCATCGTAGAAAAAGGTTCCGTTGTTTCATCTGGACTCAGTTTTAGAAAAAAACTAAACGTTTCGACTTCATCCAAAAGTCATTGTCAATTTGCGAAATTAGACCTGGAATTTATTCTACCACAAAATAGAATAAATATCTGAGTCGAAAACTGATGAAACAACTGAACCTTTTTCTACAATAAACCGGTTATTGTAAATTATATCACAATCTCTTGGTTTTGTGTCTGGACTTATAGGCCCCGCCCTCCCTCTGATGTCACAACAGTTTAGAGCCATTTGTTTTCTTATTGAATCTGAATTTTGAATTAATAGGATGAGATTAGTTTGTGTGATTAGGGGGATCTTGGCTAAAAACGATTTAAAAATGTATGTAAACAGGCAAAAATGTCTACGTATTGGACAAAGTGGGAAAGATAAATTGCATTATTTCTTCAACAAATTCAATCACATAAAATAAAACGAAATGAAAGAATAATTCTCTTGGTCCAATTCATCCACATGATAAAGCCCTATAGAGTCTATAGGCTGCACTCGTCTACAGTACATTTCTATGGAGCTCTGTAACTGTAACTGACACCATGACTGAACTCAGACCTACTTAAAGAGAAGAGGTTCAATCTCCAGTACAGAGCGCTTGTGTGCCCTTGGGCCAGACACCAGTGTCTGCTGTGATTGAGCTCTACAGAGGAAAAGCACTAAAGAAAGTCTGAGTCCAGACTTGAGGGACTAG
This sequence comes from Eucyclogobius newberryi, assembly GCF_026437365.1. Classification (NCBI taxonomy): domain Eukaryota; kingdom Metazoa; phylum Chordata; class Actinopteri; order Gobiiformes; family Gobiidae; genus Eucyclogobius; species Eucyclogobius newberryi. The sequence goes on from NW_027315779.1 coordinate 36,826,991, forward strand.
CTTTATGTAAAACAGACATGTACAATAATATACACGCTTTTCAGATTCTCAGGTGAACTATGTTTGTGGCTGTGGAACTTTGCTCAAGTCGCAAGTTAAAACTCTAACACAATCACTCTTTAGAGATAAGTCAAATATAGGTACCACTTTAAAATAACTACGCACAACACACATACACCTTCCAAACTTAATCAAGAACCAAGACTTAATTCTATTAAGACTTCTTTAAGAAGTCCTTAAGAAGTTAGGGTATTTTTGAAATGCGCGGAGCCACATCTTTCACCAGAAAAGGCAGGAATGAAGCAATAAGCAATATAATGTCAAAATTGGAAATAAAGTGAGGTTTTGACACATTTAACACATGATGTAAAATGTATATATATTTTTTCAGCTTTTAGCCTTTTTCTAACATTGTTCTCTCATCAAAAACATACCTGGAGTAGCATGTAGCATGTAGCTTCATTTATGAATCCTGTCTATTCAGTTGTCTCCTTCTGAGACTCAGATGGAGTGTTAGTGGCTCTGTCCTGCACGCCAGGGACTATCTGGGCCCTGTGGCGGAGCTCCGAGCTGAGCCCCGCACTGACAGATGACCAGCAGCCACCTGACTACAGAGAGCAGAGGCTGAGGAGGCCTTGTGATGCAGCTCTGCCTTCAGGCCTGTGCTCACTGTGCACTGAGTCATGATGCATTAGCCTACATGCTAACGGAGCGCTAGCTCATCCAGGCTGTGGAGCACAACCATGTAACATTATTCAACCTTACAGAATGAATATTGATATCATAGCAGGTTAATTATGGACAAAGTATTTAGTGTATATTGGTGTAATCATTGGACGCCTGCATTTATCTGTGGGACATTACTGTGGACATGCGCTTCTAGGACCAGGATGCGGTGCCATCTTAGTGCGTATGACAACTTTTTACAATTTTCAAATGTTGACTTTATTTGGTGCATTTATACCTGTTGTAGATATAAATTATAGTTTTACACCAATCGAGCTGGTATTTGTATTTGAGAAGGTCGAAACATCTGTAGAAAATGACACATTACAGACAACGTTATACTTTAGTCCATTGTTTGTCTTCTCTTTCCACCTCTGAAGACTGTGTGGTCTTCTCATCATGCGTTCAAGTGTTCACCTGTGTCCCACCACTGTCCTCTCAGCATCAGCTCTGTGTCCCACCACTGTCCTCTCAGCATCAGCTCTGTGTCCCACCACTGTCCTCTCAGCATCAGCTCTGTGTCCCACCACTGTCCTCTCAGCATCAGCTCTGTGTCCCACCACTGTCCTCTCAGCATCAGCTCTGTGTCCCACCACTGTCCTCTCAGCATCAGCTCTGTGTCCCACCACTGTCCTCTCAGCATCAGCTCTGTGTCCCACCACTGTCCTCTCAGCATCAGCTCTGTGTCCCACCACTGTCCTCTCAGCATCAGCTCTGTGTCCCACCACTGTCCTCTCAGCATCAGCTCTGTGTCCCACCACTGTCCTCTCAGCATCAGCTCTGTGTCCCACCACTGTCCTCTCAGCATCAGCTCTGTGTCCCACCACTGTCCTCTCAGCATCAGCTCTGTGTCCCACCACTGTCCTCTCAGCATCAGCTCTGTGTCCCACCACTGTCCTCTCAGCATCAGCTCTGTGTCCCACCACTGTCCTCTCAGCATCAGTGCGGTGTCCAGGGAGCACTACGCCATTATTGCCACCCTCCACCTCCTCCACCTCCTCCACCTCCTCCACCGTGCCCCCCTCACCTCCTCCGTCTCTCCCTATGAGCGCTGCGGTGCAGAGGTCCAATTGGGGTGATATAGGAGCATATTAAAGTTGGGTGTGCGGCGTGGAGCTGCAGCCGCTCTACACGCCTTTAATCAAATGGATAAATCAGAAGAAAGCAATCCCATGGGAGTGAGGGGCTCTGCACAGGGTCTGGGGGGGCTCTGTAGAGGGTCTGGGGGGGCTCTGCAGAGGGTCTGGAGGGGCTCTGCACAGGGTCTGGGGGGGCTCTGCAGAGGGTCTGGAGGGGCTCTGCAGAGGGTCTGGGGGGGCTCTGCACAGGGTCTGGGGGGGCTCTGTAGAGGGTTTGGGGGGGCTCTGCAGAGGGTCTGGGGGGGCTCTGCAGAGGGTCTGGGGGGGGCTCTGCAGAGGGTCTGGAGGGGCTCTGCAGAGGGTCTGGGGGGGCTCTGCAGAGGGTCTGGAGGGGGCTCTGCAGAGGGTCTGGAGGGGCTCTGCAGAGGGTCTGGGGGGGCTGCTGTGGTTATGGACAATGGTGTGAAGACATTGATGTTTTAGCTACATCTACATCTACTGCTCAAAGTACAGTATAAGTACAGTAGATGTAGTAATAATATTAAACAAATATTGGTAATAGGGCCAAGGGATGAAAAAATATATTTATTATTATGCACTTTTTTCTAAATTACATTTGAAAGGTAAGACTTTCTAGTTTCTGGTTAGATGCGCAGATAATTTTTTTTATCTTGAAAATAAGAATTGTCTCTGATTTCACTTATTTCTGGTGGCATGATCTCCCTGTGTCTGGACGAAACCTGCATCACAGGTGGAGCCGTATCTCCAGCTCCAGAGGAGCCGTATCTCCAGAGGAGCCGTATCTCCAGCTCCAGAGGAGCCGTATCTCCAGAGGAGCCGTATCTCCAGAGGAGCCGTATTTCCAGAGGAGCCGTATTTCCAGAGGAGCCGTATCTCCAGAGGAGCCGTATCTCCAGGCGCTGCACAGCAGTAGTTCACTGCTCACGACAGGGTTCCTCAGCAGTTTTGAAGTATGGGTCAAATGTGGCCTTAAGGGTTTATATGACAGGTTACACTACATATTTGACTTAAACTTTGTAAAACATTATCATATTTTTTTAAATGTCCCTATTTGTTCTCAGTTTGACAATGTTGATAAAGTTTATAATGTTGCTCTCTGGTTGGACACGAGCAGCAGATGTGATATAAACCTTGGGACGTCTGTAACATCTGAATCATCAACATTGTGAGAAATCGTTTTTCTGACAAACCTTTTACTTCATCCATGTTGCCAGTGTCTCTTCTATTCTGAACTATTGTATGTTTGTTCTTAGCTCTGCAGCGTTAGCTCTGCAGCGTTAGCTCTGCAGCGTTAGCTCTGCAGCGTTAGCTCTGTGCAGCGTTAGCTCTGTGCAGCGTTAGCTCTGCAGCGTTAGCTCTGTGCAGCGTTAGCTCTGCAGCGTTAGCTCTGCAGCGTTAGCTCTGCAGCGTTAGCTCTGTGCAGCGTTAGCTCTGCAGCGTTAGCTCTGTGCAGCGTTAGCTCTGCAGCGTTAGCTGTGCAACGTTAGCTGTGCAGCGTTAGCTCTGCAACGTTAGCTGTGCAGCGTTAGCTCTGCAGCGTTAGCTCTGCAGCGTTAGCTTTGCAGCGTTAGCTCTGCAGCGTTAGCTGTGCAGCGTTAGCACTGCAGCGTTAGCTGTGCAGCGTTAGCTGTGTGCAGCGTTAGCTGTGTGCAACGTTAGCTGTGCAGCGTTAGCTGTGCGCAGCGTTAGCTGTGCGCAGCGTTAGCTCTGCAGCGTTAGCTCTGCAGCGTTAGCTCTGCAGCGTTAGCTGTGCGCAGCGTTAGTTGTGTGCAGCTTTAGCTCCGCAGCGTTAGCTGTGTGCAGCGTTAGCTGTGTGCAGCGTTAGCTGTGTGCAGCGTTAGCTGTGCAGCGTTAGCTCTGCAGCGTTAGCTCTGCAGCGTTAGCTGTGCGCAGCGTTAGTTGTGTGCAGCTTTAGCTCCGCAGCGTTAGCTGTGTGCAGCGTTAGCTGTGTGCAGCGTTAGCTGTGTGCAGCGTTAGCTGTGCAGCGTTAGCTCTGCAGCGTTAGCTCTGCAGCGTTAGCTGTGCAGCGTTAGCTGTGCAGCGTTAGCTGTGTGCAGAGTTAGCTGTGTGCAGCGTTAGCTCTGCAGCATTAGCTGTGTGCAGCGTTAGCTCTGCAGCGTTAGCTCTGCAGCGTTAGCGCTGCAGCATTAGCTCTGCGCAGCATTAGCTCTGTGCAGCGTTAGCTGTGTGCAGCGTTAGCTGTGTGCAGCGTTAGCTCTGCAGCATTAGCTGTGTGCAGCGTTAGCTCTGCAGCGTTAGCTCTGCAGCGTTAGCGCTGCAGCATTAGCTCTGCGCAGCATTAGCTCTGTGCAGCGTTAGCTGTGTGCAGCGTTAGCTGTGTGCAGCGTTAGCTCTGCAGCATTAGCTGTGTGCAGCGTTAGCTCTGCAGCGTTAGCTCTGCAGCGTTAGCGCTGCAGCATTAGCTCTGCGCAGCATTAGCTCTGTGCAGCGTTAGCTGTGTGCAGCGTTAGCTGTGTGCAGCGTTAGCTCTGCAGCATTAGCTGTGTGCAGCGTTAGCTCTGCAGCGTTAGCTCTGCAGCGTTAGCGCTGCAGCATTAGCTCTGCGCAGCATTAGCTCTGTGCAGCGTTAGCTGTGTGCAGCGTTAGCTGTGTGCAGCGTTAGCTCTGCAGCATTAGCTGTGTGCAGCGTTAGCTCTGCAGCGTTAGCTCTGCAGCGTTAGCGCTGCAGCATTAGCTCTGCGCAGCATTAGCTCTGTGCAGCGTTAGCTGTGTGCAGCGTTAGCTGTGTGCAGCGTTAGCTCTGCAGCATTAGCTGTGTGCAGCGTTAGCTCTGCAGCGTTAGCTCTGCAGCGTTAGCGCTGCAGCATTAGCTCTGCGCAGCATTAGCTCTGTGCAGCGTTAGCTGTGCAGCGTGTGAGACCATGCTCTCAAAATGACATCCATGTGATCAGATTGTATATGAAACAGTCGGAGCCGACACAGCCTCTTGATCCAAACGTACAAAAGCATCTAAACTTTCCCAAAAGAGCCTCCGGGCTGTCTGGTTCTCAGTTGCCACGACAACAGGTTGTACTTCAGAGGGTGATTTTTTTTCTGCTGATTGTTTTGTATCTTTTTCACTTTTTAATTGTAGAATAATACTGTAGTTGGATTGGTGAAGGTTCCGTGGCGAATTAATACTATTTATCTAGTTCAGATTTAGATGTAAAATGGACCAAGGCACCAACTAAAACAGTCTGAAGTCACAGACAGGAACCTCAGGCTCCTGAGGACCTCTGGGTTTCCACAAATACTGTAGGTGAAAGTTTGGGACATAATCAGACACGGAGGATTCACACGGGACAAGAAACACAGACGTGTTTGGAATTAAAGCCATGAGGTCCTGAGGTTAAACTAATCTAAACTAAACCGTAGGTAAAATCTACTGTTGCATAGCAACCAAAAGGGTTCCAAATCCATATAAATGACAACAGTTATGATTTCACAAATAATACATTCTAACACCCTTTATTTTGTGAAATGAATGTCTTGTTTTGTGTCTGGTTTGCACAGATTCTAGTTTAGAACTCAGAACTTTGTGTCATTTAACATTTTCTTCACAAACTGCAACTTGAGGAAAAACTATGATTCATATTTAGCAGCCCAACGTTTTTTCATGTTCAATTTGTTGATCCATCCGACGTGACATTGTCATGTTTTTACAGAAAGGCTCGTTGGGAAAAGCTTAACAGAGAAGAAGGTCGAAGTGCGTTCTCTCTTGGGGAAATGTGGGCATTACAGGCAAAAGGGAAAATGAACTGTCGGCCGCAGAGAGTTCGAATCCCGACTCCGACATTTACTGCATGTCCTCCCTTCTCTATCCCTTCATTCTTTCATCTCCTGTCTAATGATGCCCAAGGGTGTAATAACGTAGTGTGTTTTACAGAAAGACCAGGAGGCAGACATGGTTAAAGGTGGTTAGCAGGATGCTCCGCTCGGTGTCCAGGCTTTGCAGTTCTTACAGACAGATACGTCCATGCAAATGAGTACAACATGGGCGTACATAATGTGTTACAAGGGGAAGAACATGCGTTTACCAGATGCGTAAGAGCAAACTCACTCAAAGAGTGAGTTTGACAGATGAGGTATAAATACACTTGAAAGTTTATTTACTACTTTGGACTGTGACCTGTGAACTAACCCTTCAAAAACATACTTTCAAAGGGCAACAAATACCAAAAAACATGATTTGGCATGTTTGGCGGGCCGGATTGTGAAGGCCCGCGGGCCGTAGTTTGCCAAGTCCCTACGAATATTGTTTCATCTGTTTTTCACTGTCGCCCTTCGAGGAAACTGCTATTGTGATTTAGGGCGTTACAAAAATAAATGGAATGGAAAAAAAGTGCAGAACGCAGATTTTCAGCAACAAACGTATCCGGAGTAGATTTGAAGCCTTTCCTCGTCTTTCCCCTGCACCTGTGCTAAACCAAGAACTCTGAGCTCCAGCAGCACCAGAATCAGCCCCAAATGTATCCAAAAACCCCCCAAGGGCTTCAGTTCTAGGATCTGTGCCAGTTTTTACAAAAGTACAGCATGTTTGATGAACAATTAAGCAGTGGAGGGAGCACAGACCACGTGGAGGCGGCAGCTGAGTTTAGTGCTATCAAAGACCTTGGAATTTGTTTTGCAGATTCATATTCAGAAAAACAATCAAGAGTTTAACCACGAGAGACTTAACATTAGCAAAATGTACTTTTTTGAGCTTTTAATCATGTTCAAATATTCATTTCTTCATCAAAACTGTTCCTGGAGTCGCTTTTAGCTTCAGTCACACTAGTTTGATGAATCCTGCTTTAAAGTCCTCTCCCTCCTGAAACAATCATCTCTGTCCATAATTCATCACCAAAGTCACAATCAGTACAACTACGTTCTGTGACCGGGAAGTGAGAGGCTGGAAATGGTCTTAAACTCAGTTTAACTGAGTTTAACTGAGTTTAACTCAGTTAAACTGAGTTTAACTGTAACTGTAAGTTGAATTAAACTCAGTGAGTCTTGGGGAAAAAGCAGAGATCCAAATGTCATTAGTTACAAAGTTATTCAGACTTTGAACACTCTGTAATGTAATGAAACTTTATTTTGTTCAGTTTGTTTTTATTTAGTTTTATGTTTAGTATTGTCTTGATTTTATTGTGAAGCCCTTTGGTCACTTAGTGTTGTAAAGGGCTCTATAAATAAAGGTTGATTGATTGATTGATTGATTGATTGATTGATTGGTGTCAATAACCATGCAAAGAATACTATTTGCCCTTTCAAATTTGACAAATAAGTGTGTAATGTGTAATGAATAGTTGGTTGAATAGATACTTTGATGTCAGAGATGATGGTTCAGAAGTCTCATGTCACATGTTCTGCTGTTATAGTATATGTATATATTATATTACATGTAGCTTATATATATACAGTATACTGCTGTTATAGTATATGTATATATTATATTACATGTAGCTTATATATATACAGTATACTGCTGTTATAGTATATGTATATATTATATTACATGTAGCTTATATATATACAGTATACTGCTGTTATAGTATATGTATATATTATATTACATGTAGCTTATATATATACAGTATACTGCTGTTGTAGTATATGTATATATTATATTACATGTAGCTTATATATATACAGTATACTGCTGTTGTAGTATATGTATATATTATATTACATGTAGCTTATATATATACAGTATACTGCTGTTGTAGTATATGTATATATTATATTACATGTAGCTTATATATATACATTATACTGCTGTTATAGTATATGTATATGTTATATTACATGTAGCTAAGGTGGTAGTACTATGGGCAGGGCGCTGGGTACAATTACTTTGAGTTCAGTTCCAGCTCTCGAGAATTTGCTGCGTTTCATTCCCTGCTCTCATTCCCATTTCACACTACAATGTTTTGTCGAATAAAGTTAATGGGCTAAAAAAAACAGACAAGAGAAATTCTTGTTTCACACGAGCCCCCCCGACATGAGCCCCCGACATGAGCCCCCGACATGAGCCCCCGACATGAGCCCCCGACATGAGCCCCCGACATGAGCCCCCGACATGAGCCCCCGACATGAGCCCCCGACATGAGCCCCCGACATGAGCCCCCGACATGATCCCCCGACATGAGCCCCCGACATGAGCCCCCGACATGAGCCCCCGACATGATCACCTACATGATCCCCCGACATGATCCCCCGACATGAGCCCCCGACATGAGCCCCCGACATGAGCCCCCGACATGAGCCCCCGACATGAGCCCCCGACATGAGCCCCCGACATGAGCCCCCGACATGAGCCCCCGACATGAGCCCCCGACATGATCCCCCGACATGAGCCCCCGACATGAGCCCCCGACATGATCCCCGACATGATCCCCGACATGATCCCCCGACATGAGCCCCCGACATGAGCCCCCGACATGAGCCCCCGACATGAGCCCCCGACATGAGCCCCCGACATGAGCCCCCGACATGATCCCCGACATGAGCCCCCGACATGATCCCCGACATGAGCCCCCGACATGAGCCCCCGACATGAGCCCCCGACATGAGCCCCCGACATGAGCCCCCGACATGAGCCCCCGACATGAGCCCCCGACATGATCCCCCGACATGAGCCCCCGACATGAGCCCCCGACATGAGCCCCCGACATGATCCCCCGACATGAGCCCCCGACATGATCCCCCGACATGAGCCCCCGACATGAGCCCCCGACATGAGCCCCCGACATGATCCCCCGACATGAGCCCCCGACATGAGCCCCCGACATGAGCCCCCGACATGAGCCCCCGACATGAGCCCCCGACATGAGCCCCCGACATGATCCCCTACATGATCCCCCGACATGATCCCCCGACATGAGCCCCCGACATGATCCCCCGACATGATCCCCCGACATGAGCCCCCGACATGAGCCCCCGACATGATCCCCGACATGAGCCCCCGACATGAGCCCCCGACATGAGCCCCCGACATGATCCCCCGACATGAGCCCCCGACATGAGCCCCCGACATGATCCCCGACATGAGCCCCCGACATGAGCCCCCGACATGAGCCCCCGACATGATCCCCTGACATGAGCCCCCGACATGAGCCCCCCGACATGATCCCCCGACATGAGCCCCCGACATGAGCCCCCGACATGAGCCCCCGACATGATCCCCCGACATGAGCCCCCGACATGAGCCCCCGACATGATCCCCCGACATGAGCCCCCGACATGATCCCCGACATGATCCCCCGACATGAGCCCCCGACATGATCCCCTACATGATCCCCCGACATGATCCCCCGACATGAGCCCCCGACATGAGCCCCCGACATGAGCCCCCGACATGATCCCCCGACATGATCCCCCGACATGAGCCCCCGACATGATCCCCCGACATGATCCCCCGACATGAGCCCCCGACATGAGCCCCCGACATGAGCCCCCGACATGAGCCCCCGACATGATCCCCCGACATGAGCCCCCGACATGAGCCCCCGACATGAGCCCCCGACATGATCCCCCGACATGATCCCCCGACATGAGCCCCCGACATGATCCCCCGACATGAGCCCCCGACATGATCCCCCGACATGATCCCCCGACATGAGCCCCCGACATGAGCCCCCGACATGATCCCCTACATGATCCCCCGACATGAGCCCCCGACATGAGCCCCCGACATGAGCCCCCGACATGAGCCCCCGACATGATCCCCCGACATGAGCCCCCGACATGATCCCCGACATGATCCCCCGACATGAGCCCCCGACATGATCACCTACATGATCCCCCGACATGATCCCCCGACATGATCCCCGACATGAGCCCCCGACATGAGCCCCCGACATGAGCCCCCGACATGAGCCCCCGACATGATCCCCCGACATGAGCCCCCGACATGATCCCCCGACATGAGCCCCCGACATGATCCCCCGACATGAGCCCCCGACATGAGCCCCCGACATGATCCCCGACATGAGCCCCCGACATGAGCCCCCGACATGATCCCCCGACATGAGCCCCCGACATGAGCCCCCCGACATGATCCCCCGACATGAGCCCCCGACATGAGCCCCCGACATGAGCCCCCGACATGATCCCCCGACATGAGCCCCCGACATGATCCCCCGACATGATCCCCCGACATGAGCCCCCGACATGAGCCCCCGACATGATCCCCCGACATGAGCCCCCGACATGAGCCCCCGACATGAGCCCCCGACATGATCCCCCGACATGATCCCTCGACATGAGCCCCCGACATGATCCCCCGACATGAGCCCCCGACATGATCCCCCGACATGAGCCCCCGACATGAGCCCCCGACATGATCCCCCGACATGAGCCCCCGACATGAGCCCCCGACATGATCCCCCGACATGAGCCCCCGACATGAGCCCCCGACATGAGCCCCCGACATGATCCCCCGACATGATCCCCCGACATGAGCCCCCGACATGATCCCCCGACATGAGCCCCCGACATGAGCCCCCGACATGAGCCCCCGACATGATCCCCCGACATGAGCCCCCGACATGAGCCCCCGACATGAGCCCCCGACATGAGCCCCCGACATGATCCCCCGACATGAGCCCCCGACATGATCCCCCGACATGAGCCCCCGACATGATCCCCCGACATGATCCCCCGACATGAGCCCCCGACATGAGCCCCCGACATGATCCCCTACATGATCCCCCGACATGAGCCCCCGACATGAGCCCCCGACATGAGCCCCCGACATGATCCCCCGACATGAGCCCCCGACATGATCCCCCGACATGAGCCCCCGACATGAGCCCCCGACATGAGCCCCCGACATGATCCCCCGACATGATCCCCCGACATGAGCCCCCGACATGATCCCCCGACATGATCCCCCGACATGAGCCCCCGACATGAGCCCCCGACATGAGCCCCCGACATGATCCCCCGACATGAGCCCCCGACATGAGCCCCCGACATGAGCCCCCGACATGATCCCCCGACATGAGCCCCCGACATGAGCCCCCGACATGATCCCCCGACATGAGCCCCCGACATGAGCCCCCGACATGATCCCCCGACATGATCCCCCGACATGAGCCCCCGACATGATCCCCGACATGATCCCCCGACATGAGCCCCCGACATGATCACCTACATGATCCCCGACATGATCCCCCGACATGATCCCCGACATGAGCCCCCGACATGAGCCCCCGACATGAGCCCCCGACATGAGCCCCCGACATGATCCCCCGACATGATCCCCCGACATGAGCCCCCGACATGATCCCCCGACATGAGCCCCCGACATGAGCCCCCGACATGATCCCCGACATGAGCCCCCGACATGAGCCCCCGACATGATCCCCCGACATGAGCCCCCGACATGAGCCCCCCGACATGATCCCCCGACATGAGCCCCCGACATGAGCCCCCGACATGAGCCCCCGACATGATCCCCCGACATGAGCCCCCGACATGATCCCCCGACATGATCCCCCGACATGAGCCCCCGACATGAGCCCCCGACATGATCCCCCGACATGATCCCCCGACATGAGCCCCCGACATGATCCCCGACATGATCCCCCGACATGAGCCCCCGACATGATCCCCTACATGATCCCCCGACATGATCCCCCGACATGATCCCCGACATGAGCCCCCAAAATGAGCCCCCGACATGAGCCCCCGACATGAGCCCCCGACATGATCCCCCGACATGAGCCCCCGACATGATCCCCCGACATGAGCCCCCGACATGAGCCCCCCGACATGATTCCCCGACATGATCCCCCGACATGAGCCCCCGACATGAGCCCCCGACATGATCCCCCGACATGATCGCCCGACATGATCCCCCGACATGAGCCCCCGACATGAGCCCCCGACATGAGCCCCCCGACATGATCCCCCGACATGATCCCCCGACATGAGCCCCCGACATGATCCCCCGACATGATCCCCCGACATGATCCCCGACATGATCCCCGACATGATCCCCCGACATGATCCCCCGACATGATCCCCCGACATGAGCCCCCGACATGATCCCCCGACATGAGCCCCCGACATGATCCCCCGACATGAGCCCCCGACATGAGCCCCCGACATGAGCCCCCGACATGAGCCCCCGACATGATCCCCCGACATGAGCCCCCGACATGAGCCCCCGACATGATCCCCGACATGATCCCCCGACATGATCCCCCGACAGTAGCCCCCGACATGATCCCCGACATGAGCCCCTGACATGATCCCCCGACATTATCCCCGACATGAGCCCCCGACATTATCCCCGACATGAGCCCCCGACATGATCCCCCGACATGAGCCCCCGACATGAGCCCCCGACATGATCCCCCGACATGATCCCCCGACATGAGCCCCCGACATGATCCCCGACATGATCCCCCGACATCATCCCCCGACATGATCCCCGACATGAGCCCCCGACATGAGCCCCCGACATGAGCCCCCGACATGATCCCCCGACATGATCCCCCGACATGATCCCCCGACATGATCCCCCGACATGAGCCCCCGACATGAGCCCCCGACATGAGCCCCCCGACATGATCCCCCGACATGAGCCCCCGACATGAGCCCCCGACATGACCCCCCGACATGATCCCCCGACATGATCCCCGACATGATCCCCCGACATGATCCCCCGACATGACCCCCCGACATGAGCCCCCGACATGAGCCCCCGACATGATCCCCCGACATGAGCCCCCCGACATGATCCCCCGACATGAGCCCCCGACATGAGCCCCCGACATGATCCCCCGACATGATCCCCCGACATGATCCCCGACATGATCCCCCGACATGATCCCCGACATGAGCCCCCGACATGATCCCCCGACATGAGCCCCCGACATGAGCCCCCGACATGATCCCCCGACATGAGCCCCCGACATGATCCCCGACATGATCCCCCGACATGAGCCCCCGACATGATCCCCGACATGATCCCCCGACATGATCCCCCGACATGATCCCCGACATGAGCCCCCGACATGAGCCCCCGACATGAGCCCCCGACATGATCCCCCGACATGATCCCCCGACATGATCCCCCGACATGAGCCCCCGACATGAGCCCCCGACATGAGCCCCCCGACATGATCCCCCGACATGAGCCCCCGACATGAGCCCCCGACATGACCCCCCGACATGATCCCCCGACATGATCCCCGACATGATCCCCCGACATGATCCCCCGACATGAGCCCCCGACATGATCCCCCGACATGAGCCCCCGACATGATCCCCCGACATGAGCCCCCCGACATGATCCCCCGACATGAGCCCCCGACATGAGCCCCCGACATGATCCCCCGACATGAGCCTCCGACATGATCCCCCGACATGAGCCCCCCGACATGATCCCCCGACATGAGCCCCCGACATGAGCCCCCGACATGATCCCCCGACATGATCCCCCGACTTGAGCCCCCGACATGATCCCCGACATGATCCCCCGACATGATCCCCCGACATGATCCCCGACATGAGCCCCCGACATGATCCCCCGACATGAGCCCCCGACATGAGCCCCCGACATGATCCCCCGACATGAGCCCCCGACATGATCCCCGACATGATACCCCGACATGATCCCCCGACATGATCCCCGACATGAGCCCCCGACATGAGCCCCCGACATGAGCCCCCGACATGAGCCCCCGACATGAGCCCCCGACATGAGCCCCCGACATGATCCCCCGACATGATCCCCCGACATGATCCCCCGACATGAGCCCCCGACATGATCCCCGACATGAGCCCCCGACATGAGCCCCGACATGAGCCCCCGACATGATCCCCGACATGAGCCCCCGACATGAGCCCCCGACATGAGCCCCCGACATGATCCCCCGACATGATCCCCGACATGAGCCCCCGACATGAGCCCCGACATGAGCCCCCGACATGATCCCCGACATGAGCCCCCGACATGAGCCCCCGACATGAGCCCCCGACATGATCCCCGACATGAGCCCCCGACATGAGCCCCCGACATGATCCCCGACATGAGCCCCCGACATGATCCCCGACATGAGCCCCCGACATGAGCCCCCGACATGAGCCCCCGACATGATCCCCCGACATGATCCCCCGACATGAGCCCCCGACATGAGCCCCCGACATGAGGGGGGCTCGAGTCGGGCGGCAGTTTGTTCCAGAGTCTGGGACCAGCGACAGAGAAAGCTTGATCCCCCCAGTGTTTGAGTCTGGCTCTGGGGACACGCCCACATAAAGAGCGTTGCAATAGTCGGTTCTTGAGCTGATAAAAGCATGAATCGTCCTTTCAAGGTCGATTTAAAAAAGGCTGGACTTTAGCTAAAAGACGTAACTGATAAAAACTTGTTCTAACCACACGGTCAATTTGTTTTTGCATTTGAAAATCGTTGTCAAAAACAACCCCAAGATTCTTTACGATCGGTTTTATCATGGAAGACAAGTTCTCAGAATCAGACAGCACAGAATCACCAAATAAAATGTCTCTAAAACTCTTCTTATTATTCAAATAAAGGACATTCTGCCCTGACCACGTCTTTACGGGTGTGACACAGTCAGAGACTGAAGAGCGTCACTTTTGTCCTGAAGCACTGGTGAGTCAATCTGCAGATCGTCTGCAGTGAAACACTGGACGGTGCTTGGCTATAATTGACCCCAGTGGCAACATAACAGAGAAAACAACATGGGGCCCAAAGCAGAGCCCTGGGGCCCTCCACAGAGCAGCGAGGCAGCAGAGGAGGACATGTCCCCAATCATGACAGAAAAACTTCTGTTGGTCAAATAAGACTTAAACCATGTGAGCGCCACAGAGACAAGACAAGACGACACGACTGAATGTTCCATTATATCAACTGCCACCGTTCAATCTGACAGAACAAGGACATCAGGCGCTTGGCATCCACAGACCGGGCACTCTGAGCACTTCAAGCATTCTGAGCACTCTGAGCACTTCAAGCACTTCAAGCACTTTGTGCACTTTGTGCACTCTGAGCACTTTGTGCACTCTGAGCACTTCAAGCATTCTGAGCACTCTGAGCACTTCAAGCACTTTGTGCACTTTGTGCACTCTGAGCACTTTGTGCACTCTGAGCACTTCAAGCACTTTGTGCACTTTGTGCACTCTGAGCACTTTGTGCACTCTGAGCACTTCAAGCACTTTGTGCACTTTGTGCAATACAGATTCTGTGTCGTGATCTGAACTTGGACTGGAATGTTTCTAAAATAAAGTTGTTTTCTAAAAAACATTTCCTCAAGAACTTTAGAAAAGTTAGAAAGATGTCTAACATTTGACATGACGTTAGTATCAAGTTGTGGTTCCTCACTACAGCAAACCATGAGGAGGGACCTACTGTGGAGAACACTTCCTGTGGGGAAAGTGTCCAAAGGACATTTATACAGCTCTTTGCACCTTCATGGTGTTTTACTACAGTGCAGGTGAAGTGTCTTGCCTAAGGACATTTCTTCTAGGGCCCCACTGTGTTCCAGCAGTCTCAGCAGTCCAAACAAGTGAAAATGCATAATGTGCCAAGTCGGGCGGTGACAGAGCGATCTAACCATCGAGCCACTGCTGTTGTTGTGGCGTCTCACACACTTGTATGGGCCCCAGTGTAGACGAGGCCCCTGGAGTGACATTGGCACTGACAAAGTGACTGACGACCCCCAGACCTGCACTGACACTAAACACTTTCTGTAAAACACAGCAGCTGTTAGCGTTAGCACCTGTTAGCGTTAGCCCTTTTAGCGTTAGCACCTGTTAGCAAAACACTGATGATTAATGACACCTCTGCAGGAAACACACATAATGACACAGGGATAATAATATTATAATCACGTTATTTAAGATGCATTTTAGCTCTAGGATTTCATCAGGAATCTAAAAGTGCAGTTGAAACTAATTACAGTCGTTAAAGGACAAATAATATGCATTATTATTGGTCATTAAACACGGGCTCAACTTAAGGTGAACGTTAAGCCATCATCAGGATTTGTGTTAGCGCGCCCTCTGCTGGCAGCAGAAGGAATCATGATTAGAAATGCTTACATTACTATGCTAACGTAAACTCCAGAGCAATGTTTTTAATGAGGGAAACATCTTTAGTTTAGAAGTGTTAAAATGAGTGAGCTTACATAGTTGTTCCAGTTTATGATTTAGATCAGAAATATGTTTTTGACTAAATGCATTATAGAGTGTCAAAGAATTATGGTATAATTTCAGTTTTGTCCATAACGATGTTATTGCAGATGCTCAGCTCACACAGGAACAACATGGTAATAATACTGTAATAATACTGTAATAATACATGACAGATACTGCAGATAGAGACGTTTAATTCCACATTGTGGAACATTACAGGTAAACCAATAATATCTCCATGGAGACAAGCAGGTTGCAGAAAAGTTACATAGTGCACTTCTTGTTTATTTAACAGGAAAACACCCATTGAGATGGAGATCTATTTTTCTTTTTTAATTACTTTTTCTCTTCTTTTTTTTCTAAATTAAAAACTTAAAACATCAAAAACAAACAAGACAAGACCAGAGAGATTGATGTGACAAATCCATCCCCATAACTGTAAAACTGTGTTCGTACCCCACACCGTGTAAACCTGTCCGATTAAACTAATTCATCCTCGTACGTCATATTTACAGCTATTGTCCAGAATATTGGCAAAAATATGAAAGTATTTATACAACTCATAATGTCCCACATTAAACTGACAGTGTAACAAAGAGGAGTGGGCCGCACAATTACCCAGAGTACCGCAGGCCTGTAGAGCGGCCGTACGGTGGAGTTATGAGCGACTATAACCTTAGCCCCACCCACACGCGCACTTATACGGTAAAAGGGAAAGTGTTGCGCTTTACGGGGCTGTATAGTATATACGCCTGGACACGTTTACATTGGTCCTTTCTACAGTGTTTGGTGAGATGGAAGTAGTGCCTCGTTCCAAAAGACGTCTTTACGTCATGAATACACAGTCTTTACGTCATGAATACACAGTCTTTACGTCATGAATACACAGTCTTTACGTCATGAATACACAGTCTTTACGTCATGAATACACAGTCTTTACGTCATGAATACACAGTCTTTACGTCATGAATACACAGTCTTTACGTCATGAATACACAGTCTTTACGTCATGAATACACAGTCTTTACGTCATGAATACACAGTCTTTACGTCATGAATACACAGTCTTTACGTCATGAATACACAGTCTTTACGTCATGAATACACAGTCTTTACGTCATGAATACACAGTCTTTACGTCATGAATACACAGTCTTTACGTCATGAATACACAGTCTTTACGTCATGAATACACAGTCTTTACGTCATGAATACACAGTCTTTACGTCATGAATACACAGTCTTTACGTCATGAATACACAGTCTTTACGTCATGAATACACAGTCTTTACGTCATGAATACACAGTCTTTACGTCATGAATACACAGTCTTTACGTCATGAATACACAGTCTTTACGTCATGAATACACAGTCTTTACGTCATGAATACACAGTCTTTACGTCATGAATACACAGTCTTTACGTCATGAATACACAGTCTTTACGTCATGAATACACAGTCTTTACGTCATGAATACACAGTCTTTACGTCATGAATACAAGGAACATATCTCTTGAAACATATTTAACAATCTTATTTATTTGTCAATGAAATGGTCTGTACCTGTTTTTCACATAATAACATTAAATATGTGGAATAAAATCTTCATCAGAAGACATTTTATTGTCTTTACCAGTGAACAAAATTCACAAACTAGGAACTAGTGCAAATAAAGCAATAAATAATAATAATAATTTATTACAACTGGTTATGCACATTTGAACTCTTTCATTTCCATTATTTCTTCATATGTTAATAGTCTGTACTTGTATATAGATGTATATGTGTTCGCTAACAGCTAACGGGAGTATTTGTCCCGCACACATCACAGGGCCTGGCTGTCCCTGTCTCTAGTTACAGAGCGCCACCTTCTCCTCCAAGCAGGAAGTGCGCTGTTAGCATGCTACCTGTTAGCATGCTAGCTGTTAGCATTCTAGCTGTTAGCATGCTAGCTGTTAGCATGCTAGCTGTTGCTTTACCACGACTGTAAACTTTGCTCTGGCCTCTGAACGTCGTGATAAACTCCACGGCGCATGATCAGGAGGAATGCAGCTGAGCACGAACTTACGACTGACAAATGAACTTGTTTTTTCACGTTTTCAATCAGGCAAAGCTTTAATTACTGTTGTGAGGTTAGACGTGTTTTGGTCTTCACAGTTGCTAAAGTGAATGATTATGGAATGACCACTTCCTGCTCTTAATGTGGTAACTAGGGGAACTCGGACCAAAATCTGATGATTGTCATTTTATCTTAAACATTTCAGCTCTTTGACGAAACATGACGACATTTACAGGACCTTTAGAGTGAAAGCACAGCACATGCTAAGATTTATACTGAATATATCCTTGTAATATTTAGTTTTGTTTATGTTAATGTAGATCCTCCTGCACAACTCGAGAAACATGGAACAATCATCAAAAGCCAGTTCATGGTGCTTTATAGGTGCTTATTTATACAAAATAATCAGAAGTTTTTCTCAGGCTATTTCCCTTTGGTTCATTCTAAATAAAGACGTTCACTTCGCGGTTACAAACATGTTCAGTCAGCGCTGCAGCGGCTGTGCAGGAGCTGATAGGACACTTCTCACTGCGCGCTCCTTTTGGGACAGCACCTCCTCACGGGAACTCATGATCATATGTGTCATTATGATCATATGTGTCATTATGATCATATGTGGCATTATGATCATATGTGTCATTATGATCATATGTGTCATTATGATCATATGTGTCATTATGATCATATGTGTCATTATGATCATATGTGTCATTATGATCATATGTGTCATTATGATCATATGTAGCATTATGATCATATGTGTCATTATGATCATATGTGTCATTATGATCATATGTGTCATTATGATCATATGTGGCATTATGATCATATGTGTCATTATGATCATATGTGGCATTATGATCATATGTGTCATTATGATCATATGTGTCATTATGATCATATGTGTCATTATGATCATATGTGTCATTATGATCATATGTAGCATTATGATCATATGTGTCATTATGATCATATGTGTCATTATGATCATATGTGTCATTATGATCATATGTGTCATTATGATCATATGTAGCATTATGATCATATGTGTCATTATGATCATATGTGTCATTATGATCATATGTGGCATTATGATCATATGTGTCATTATGATCATATGTGTCATTATGATCATATGTGTCATTATGATCATATGTGGCATTATGATCATATGTGTCATTATGATCATATGTGTCATTATGATCATATGTGTCATTATGATCATATGTAGCATTATGATCATATGTGTCATTATGATCATATGTGTCATTATGATCATATGTGTCATTATGATCATATGTGGCATTATGATCATATGTGTCATTATGATCATATGTGTCATTATGATCATATGTGGCATTATGATCATATGTGGCATTATGATCATATGTGGCATTATGATCATATGTGTCATTATGATCATATGTAGCATTATGATCATATGTGTCATTATGATCATATGTGGCGTTATGATCATATGTGTCATTATGATCATATGTAGCATTATGATCATATGTGTCATTATGATCATATGTGTCATTATGATCATATGTGTCGTTATGATCATATGTGGAATTATGATCATATGTGGCATTATGATCATATGTAGCATTATGATCATATGTGGCATTATGATCATATGTAGCATTATGATCATATGTGGCATTATGATCATATGTGTCATTATGATCATATGTGTCATTATGATCATATGTGTCATTATGATCATATGTAGCATTATGATCATATGTGTCATTATGATCATATGTGTCATTATGATCATATGTGTCATTATGATCATATGTGGCGTTATGATCATATGTGTCATTATGATCATATGTAGCATTATGATCATATGTGTCATTATGATCATATGTGTCATTATGATCATATGTGTCGTTATGATCATATGTGGCATTATGATCATATGTGGCATTATGATCATATGTAGCATTATGATCATATGTGGCATTATGATCATATGTAGCATTATGATCATATGTGGCATTATGATCATATGTGTCATTATGATCATATGTGGCATTATGATCATATGTGTCATTATGATCATATGTGTCATTATGATCATATGTGTCGTTATGATCATATGTGGCATTATGATCATATGTGGCGTTATGATCATATGTGGCATTATGATCATATGTAGCATTATGATCATATGTGGCATTATGATCATATGTGGCATTATGATCATATGTGTCATTATGATCATATGTGGCGTTATGATCATATGTGGCATTATGATCATATGTGGAGTTGTGATCATATGTGTCATTATGATCATATG
The DNA here is from genome assembly GCF_026437365.1 of Eucyclogobius newberryi. Classification (NCBI taxonomy): domain Eukaryota; kingdom Metazoa; phylum Chordata; class Actinopteri; order Gobiiformes; family Gobiidae; genus Eucyclogobius; species Eucyclogobius newberryi. Next base: position 36,847,335 of record NW_027315779.1, read on the forward strand.
TGGCATTATGATCATATGTGGCATTATGATCATATGTGTCATTATGATCATATGTGTCATTATGATCATATGTAGCATTATGATCATATGTGTCATTATGATCATATGTGTCATTATGATCATATGTGGAGTTATGATCATATGTGTCATTATGATCATATGTGGCATTATGATCATATGTGTCATTATGATCATATGTGTCATTATGATCATATGTGTCATTATGATCATATGTGGCGTTATGATCATATGTGGCATTATGATCATATGTGTCATTATGATCATATGTGGCATTATGATCATATGTGGCATTATGATCATATGTGTCATTATGATCATATGTGGCATTATGATCATATGTGGAGTTATGATCATATGTGGCATTATGATCATATGTGGCATTATGATCATATGTGTCATTATGATCATATGTGTCATTATGATCATATGTAGCGTTATGATCATATGTGTCATTATGATCATATGTGGCATTATGATCATATGTGGCGTTATGATCATATGTGGCATCATGATCATATGTGGCATTATGATCATATGTGGCGTTATGATCATATGTGGCATTATGATCATATGTGGAGTTATGATCATATGTGTCATTATGATCATATGTGGAGTTATGATCATATGTGTCATTATGATCATATGTGGCATTATGATCATATGTGGAGTTATGATCATATGTGTCATTATGATCATATGTGGCATTATGATCATATGTGGAGTTATGATCATATGTGTCATTATGATCATATGTGTCATTATGATCATATGTGGCATTATGATCATATGTGGAGTTATGATCATATGTGTCATTATGATCATATGTGTCATTATGATCATATGTGGAGTTATGATCATATGTGTCATTATGATCATATGTGGCATTATGATCATATGTGGAGTTATGATCATATATGTCATTATGATCATATGTGGCATTATGATCATATGTGGAGTTATGATCATATGTGACCAATTGTCAGTTGACGATGTGAAACATTTGTCTGTGTTTCAGCAGAAATAATGACATCATTTAAAAGACATTTTTAGAATTAAAAAAAATCCAGAATATTTAAGACTTAGAATTGCGATCTTTTCCACGTGCCTACATGAAACACCTCACTACATGAAACACCCCACTACATGAAACACCTCACTACATGAAACACCTCACTACATGAAACACCCCACTACATGAAACACCTCACTACATGAAACACCCCACTACATGAAACACCTCACTACATGAAACACCTCACTACATGAAACACCTCACTACATGAAACACCTCACTACATGAAACACGCCACTACATGAAACACCCCACCCACTACATGAAACACCCCACTACATGAAACACCCCACTACATGAAACACCCCACCCACCACATGAAACACCACACTACATGAAACACCTCACTACATGAAACACCCCACTACATGAAACACCTCACTACATGAAACACCCCACTACATGAAACACCTCACTACATGAAACACCTCACTACATGAAACACCCCACTACATGAAACACCTCACTACATGAAACACCCCCCTACATGAAACACCCCACTACATGAAACACCTCACTACATGAAACACCTCACTACATGAAACACCCCACTACATGAAACACCTCACTACATGAAACACCTCACTACATGAAACACCCCACTACATGAAACACCTCACTACATGAAACCCCCCCCTACATGAAACACCCCACTACATGAAACACCCCACCCACTACATGAAACACCCCACTACATGAAACACCCCACTACATGAAACACCCCACCCACCACATGAAACACCACACTACATGAAACACCTCACTACATGAAACACCCCACTACATGAAACACCTCACTACATGAAACACCCCACTACATGAAACATCTCACTACATGAAACACCTCACTACATGAAACATCTCACTACATGAAACACCTCACTACATGAAACATCTCACTACATGAAACACCTCACTACATGAAACACCCCACTACATGAAACACCCCACTACATGAAACACCTCAAAACAAGAAACACCCCACTACATGAAACACCCCACTACATGAAAAACCCCACTACATGAAACACCTCACTACATGAAACACCCCACTACATGAAAAACCCCACTACATGAAACACCTCACTACATGAAACACCCCGCTACATGAAACACCTCACTACATGAAACACCCCACTACATGAAACACCCCACTACATGAAACACCTCACTACATGAAACACCCCGCTACATGAAACACCTCACTACATGAAACACCCCACTACATGAAACACCTCACTACATGAAACACCTCACTACATGAAACACCTCACTACATGAAACACCCCACTACATGAAACACCCCACTACATGAAACACCCCACTACATAAAACACCCTACTACATGAAACACATTAAACACCCCACTACATGAAACACCTTACTACATGAAACACCCCACTACATGAAACACCCCACTACATGAAACACCTCACTACATGAAACACCCCACTACATGAAACACCCCACTACATGAAACAGCCCACTACATGAAACACCTCACTACATTAAACACCCCACTACATGAAACACCCCACTACATGAAACACCTCACTACATGAAACACCCCACTACATGAAACACCTCACTACATGAAACACCTCACTACATGAAACACCCAACTACATGAAACACCTCACTACATGAAACACCCCACTACATGAAACACCTCACTACATGAAACACCTCACTACATGAAACACCCCACTACATGAAACTCCCCACTACATGAAACTCCCCACTACATGAAACACCTCACTACATGAAACACCTCACTACATAAAACACCTCACTACATGAAACACCTCACTACATGAAACACCCCACTACATGAAACACCTCACTACATGAAACACCCAACTACATGAAACACCTCACTACATGAAACACCTCACTACATGAAACACCTCACTACATGAAACACCTTACTACATGAAACACCCCACTACATGAAACACCCCACTACATGAAACACATCACTACATGAAACTCCCCACTACATGAAACACCCCATTACATGAAACACCCCACTACATGAAACACCTCACTACATTAAACACCCCACTACATGAAACACCCCACTACATGAAACACCTCACTACATGAAACACCCCACTACATGAAACACCTCACTACATGAAACACCCCACTACATGAAACACCCTACGACATGAAACACCTCACTACATGAAACACCCAACTACATGAAACACCTCACTACATGAAACACCTCACTACATGAAACACCCCACTACATGAAACACCTCACTACATGAAACACCCCACTACATGAAACACCCCACTACATGAAACACCCCACTACATGAAACACCTCACTACATTAAACACCCCACTACATGAAACACCCCACTACATGAAACACCCCACTACATGAAACACCTCACTACATGAAACACCTCACTACATGAAACACCTCACTACAAGAAACACCCAACTACATGAAACACCTCATTACATGAAGCACCTCACTACATGAAACACCTCACTACATGAAACACCTCACTACATGAAACACCCCACTACATGAAACACCCCACTACATGAAACACCTCACTACATGAAACACCCCACTACAAGAAACACCTCACTACATGAAACACCCCATTACATGAAACACCTCACTACATGAAACACCCCACTACATGAAACACCTCACTACATGAAACACCCCACTACATGAAACACCCCACTACATGAAACACCCCACTACATGAAACACCTCACTACATGAAACACCTCACTACATGAAACACCCCACTACATGAAACACCCCCCTACATGAAACACCCCACTACATGAAACACCCCACTACACGAAACACCTCACTACATGAAACACCCCACTACATGAAACACCTCACTACATGAAACACCCCACTACATGAAACACCCCACTACATGAAACACCCCACTACATGAAACACCTCACTACATGAAACACCTCACTACATGAAACACCTCACTACATGAAACACCCCACTACATGAAACACCCCACTACATGAAACACCCCACTACATGAAACACCCCACTACATGAAACACCTCACTACATGAAACACCTCACTACATGAAACACCCCACTACATGAAACACCCCACTACATGAAATACCTCACTACATGAAACACCCCACTACATGAAACACCTCACTACATGAAACACCCCACTACATGAAACACCCCACTACATGAAACACCCCACTACATGAAACACCCCACTACATGAAACACCTCACTACATGAAACACCCCACTACATGAAACACCTCACTACATGAAACACCTCACTACATGAAACACCCTACGACATGAAACACCTCACTACATGAAACACCTCACTACATGAAACACCCCACTACATGAAACACCCCACTACATGAAACACCCCACTACATGAAACACCCCACTACATGAAACACCTCACTACATGAAACACCCCACTACATGAAACACCCCACTACATGAAACACCTCACTACATGAAACACCCCACTACATGAAACACCCCACTACATGAAACACCCCACTACATGAAACACCCCACTACATGAAACACCCCACTACATGAAACACATGAAACACCCCACTACATGAAACACCTCACTACATGAAACACCCTACGACATGAAACACCTCACTACATGAAACACCTCACTACATGAAACACCTCACTACATGAAACACCTCACTACATGAAACACCCCACTACATGAAACACCCCACTACATGAAACACCCCACTACATGAAACACCTCACTACATGAAACACCCCACTACATGAAACACCCCACTACATGAAACACCTCACTACATGAAACACCCCACTACATGAAACACCTCACTACATGAAACACCTCACTACATGAAACACCCCACTACATGAAACACCTCACTACATGAAACACCTCACTACATGAAACACCTCACTACATGTAACACCCCACTACATGAAACACCTCACTACATGAAACACCCCACTACATGAAACACCCCACTACATGAAACACCTCACTACATGAAACACCCCACTACATGAAACACCTCACTACATGAAACACCTCACTACATGAAACACCCCACTACATGAAACACCCCACTACATGAAACACCTCACTACATGAAACACCCCACTACATGAAACACCTCACTACATGAAACACCTCACTACATGAAACACCTCACTACATGAAACACCCCACTACATGAAACACCTCACTACATGAAACACCCCACTACATGAAACACCCCACTACATGAAACACCTCACTACATGAAACACCCCACTACATGAAACACCCCACTACATGAAACACCCCACTACATAAAACACCCTACTACATGAAACACATGACACACCCCACTACATGAAACTCCCCACTTCATGAAACACCCCAGTACATGAAACACCCCACTACATGAAAAACCTCACTACATGAAACACCCCACTACATGAAACACCCCACTACATGAAACACCTCACTACATGAAACACCCCACTACATGAAACACCTCACTACATGAAACACCTCACTACATGAAACACCCCACTACATGAAACACCTCACTACATGAAACACCCCACTACATGAAACACCCCACTACATGAAACACCTCACTACATGAAACACCCCACTACATGAAACACCCCACTACATGAAACACCCCACTACATGAAACACCTCACTACATGAAACACCCCACTACATGAAACACCCCACTACATGAAACACCCTACTACATGAAACACATGAAACACCCCACTACATGAAACTCCCCACTACATGAAACACCCCAGTACATGAAACACCCCACTACATGAAACACCTCACTACATGAAACACCCCACTACATGAAACACCCCACTACATGAAACACCCCACTACATGAAACACCTCACTACATGAAACACCTCACTACATGAAACACCTCACTACATGAAACACCCCACTACATGAAACACCTCACTACATGAAACACCCCACTACATGAAACACCCCACTACATGAAACACCTCACTACATGAAACACCCCACTACATGAAACACCCCACTACATGAAACACCCCACTACATAAAACACCCTACTACATGAAACACATGAAACACCCCACTACATGAAACTCCCCACTTCATGAAACACCCCAGTACATGAAACACCCCACTACATGAAAAACCTCACTACATGAAACACCCCACTACATGAAACACCCCACTACATGAAACACCTCACTACATGAAACACCCCACTACATGAAACACCTCACTACATGAAACACCTCACTACATGAAACACCCCACTACATGAAACACCTCACTACATGAAACACCCCACTACATGAAACACCCCACTACATGAAACACCTCACTACATGAAACACCCCACTACATGAAACACCCCACTACATGAAACACCCCACTACATGAAACACCTCACTACATGAAACACCCCACTACATGAAACACCCCACTACATGAAACACCCTACTACATGAAACACATGAAACACCCCACTACATGAAACTCCCCACTACATGAAACACCCCAGTACATGAAACACCCCACTACATGAAACACCTCACTACATGAAACACCCCACTACATGAAACACCCCACTACATGAAACACCCCACTACATGAAACACCTCACTACATTAAACACCCCACTACATGAAACACCCCACTACATGAAAAACCTCACTACATGAAACACCTCACTACATTAAACACCTCACTACATGAAACACCTCACTACATGAAACACCTCACTACATGAAACACCCAACTACATGAAACACCTCACTACATGAAACACCCCACTACATGAAACACCCCACTACATGAAACACCTCACTACATGAAACTCCCCACTACATGAAACTCCCCACTACATGAAACACCTCACTACATAAAACACCTCACTACATGAAACACCCCACTACATGAAACACCCCACTACATGAAACACCCCACTACATGAAACACCTCACTACATGAAACACCTCACTACATGAAACACCCCACTACATGAAACACCTCACTACATGTAACACCTCACTACATGAAACACCTCACTACATGAAACACCTCACTACATGAAACACCTCACTACATGAAACACCTCACTACATGAAACACCCCACTACATGAAACACCCCACTACATGAAACACCCCACTACATGAAACACCCCACTACATGAAACACCTCACTACATGAAACACCTCACTACATGAAACACCCCACTACATGAAACACCCCACTACATGAAACACCTCACTACATGAAACACCCCACTACATGAAACACCCCACTACATGAAACACCCCACTACATGAAACACCTCACTACATGAAACACCTCACTACATGAAACACCCCACTACATGAAACACCTCACTACATGAAACACCTCACTACATGAAACACCTCACTACATGAAACACCCCACTACATGAAACACCTCACTACATGAAACACCCCACTACATGAAACACCCCACTACATGAAACACCTCACTACATGAAACACCTCACTACATGAAACACCCCACTACATGAAACACCCCACTACATGAAACACCCCACTACATGAAACACCCCACTACATGAAACACCTCACTACATGAAACACCCCACTACATGAAACACCCCACTACATGAAACACCCCACTACATGAAACACCTCACTACATGAAACACCTCACTACATGAAACACCTCACTACATGAAACACCTCACTACATGAAACACCTCACTACATGAAACACCTCACTACATGAAACACCCCACTACATGAAACACCTCACTACATGAAACACCCCACTACATGAAACACCTCACTACATGAAACACCCCACTACATGAAACACCCCACTACATGAAACACCCCACTACATGAAACACCTCACTACATGAAACACCCCACTACATGAAACACCCCACTACATGAAACACCTCACTACATGAAACACCCCACTACATGAAACACCCCACTACATGAAACACCTCACTACATGAAACACCCCACTACATGAAACACCTCACTACATGAAACACCCCACTACATGAAACACCCCACTACATGAAACACCCCACTACATGAAACACCCCACTACATGAAACACCCCACTACATGAAACACCTCACTACATGAAACACCTCACTACATGAAACACCCCACTACATGAAACACCCCACTACATGAAACACCTCACTACATGAAACACCCCACTACATGAAACACCCCACTACATGAAACACCTCACTACATGAAACACCTCACTACATGAAACACCCCACTACATGAAACACCTCACTACATGAAACACCTCACTACATGCAACACCTCACTACATGAAACACCCCACTACATGAAACACCCCACTACATGAAACACCTCACTACATGAAACACCTCACTACATGAAACACCCCACTACATGAAACACCCCACTACATGAAACACCTCACTACATGAAACACCCCACTACATGAAACACCCCACTACATGAAACACCTCACTACATGAAACACCTCACTACATGCAACACCTCACTACATGAAACACCCCACTACATGAAACACCCCACTACATGAAACACCTCACTACATGAAACACCCCACTACATGAAACACCCCACTACATGAAACACCTCACTACATGAAACACCTCACTACATAAAACACCCCACTACACGAAACACCTCACTACATGAAACACCTCACTACATGCAACACCTCACTACATGAAACACCCCACTACATGAAACACCCCACTACATGAAACACCTCACTACATGAAACACCTCACTACATGAAACACCTCACTACATGAAACACCCCACTACATGAAACACCCCACTACATGAAACACCTCACTACATGAAACACCCCACTACATGAAACACCCCACTACATGAAACACCCCACTACATGAAACACCTCACTATTGTTTCATGAGTCAATGATGTAATGTCAGAGAGCTTCAATCTAAACGCTCGACGCTTCTAAATAACAACAACACATTTTAACATTAATATTATTAAATGTTGTAAAAGAGAAAACTCATCCATTTCGGGCGTCAACATGGAAACAAGTTAAACCCTGATTCAGAACCCTATGATCTTAAATAGAATCTTAAATATGATTATCTTTCATCATAATTTAAGTTATTATTTCAATTCAATTCAATTTATTTTTGTAAGGCCCAAAATGACAACAGCTGTGGCCCCTGAGGGCCGGATGAAGATGATGCTCTGCTTCGCTCTAACTCTTCTAAAACATTGGAATAAAGCACAAATGAGAACTTTGAAGTCAGAAATGATCAGATGAGACGACAAACAGTGTCTCCCGGCTCCCGGCTTCTGGGGCCCGGCTGGTTTCAGCTCTTCTGGGGCCCGGCTGGTTTCAGCTCTTCTGGGGCCCGGCTGGTTTCAGCTCTTCTGGGGCCCGGCTGGTTTCAGCTCTTCTGGGGCCCGGCTGGTTTCAGCTCTTCTGGGGCCCGGCTGGTTTCAGCTCTTCTGGGGCCCGGCTGGTTTCAGCTCTTCTGGGGCCCGGCTGGTTTCAGCTCTTCTGGGGCCCGGCTGGTTTCAGCTCTTCTGGGGCCCGGCTGGTTTCAGCTCTTCTGGGGCCCGGCTGGTTTCAGCTCTTCTGGGGCCCGGCTGGTTTCAGCTCTTCTGGGGCCCGGCTGGTTTCAGCTCTTCTGGGGCCCGGCTGGTTTCAGCTCTTCTGGGGCCCGGCTGGTTTCAGCTCTTCTGGGGCCCGGCTGGTTTCAGCTCTTCTGGGGCCCGGCTGGTTTCAGCTCTTCTGGGGCCCGGCTGGTTTCAGCTCTTCTGGGGCCCGGCTGGTTTCAGCTCTTCTGGGGCCCGGCTGGTTTCAGCTCTTCTGGGGCCTCGCCGCAGTCGACACAGAGCAATCTGTGAATATTTGAAGTACAAGCGCCTTGGGAAGAGCCAAGCTAAACGTCTCGTAAATCCTTCTCCACTTGACATGTTTTATTCATGAGGAGGAAAGAGAGACTGAGGAAACAGCGTGCTTGTAATGCTTTAAAACAGCCTATATTACACTGGACTTTAAAACTCAGAGCTACATAAAGTCTGTGTCATAGATTCAAACTAACAGACAAAAGGGTCATGTGTCTTCTTTAAACATAATTGAACCTCACCTGACAGGATTATAACCCTGTTATAACCCTGTTATAACCCTGTTATAACACCTTTTACTGAACCACTAACTTCAAACTGAGAACTGGACTGTGGAAAGGTTCTGCTGCTGACATGATGAGTATTGTGTGTTCCATAATAACTGGAGCACGGGCCCCTGGCTGGAAGGCCCTGTGGATATCCTGAGGACACCCTGAGGACACCCTGAGGACGGAGCGATGATGGACAGATGGAGACTAAATATTGACAAAGTGTGAAGAGCAGAGAGTTATGTGAGAAGAGAAGAGCTGCTCCTACAGCTGCTGCCAAGAGAGGAGCTGCTGGCACCGCCGCGAGAGGGAACCATCTCCACGAGCAGCGTGTTTCAAACACAGTCCAAGTGTCCAGATTCTGACCCTTCATTGACAGAACACACACAGGTCAAGTGTCCAGATTCTGACCCTTCATTGACAGAACACACACAGTCCAAGTGTCCAGATTCTGACCCTTCATTGACAGAACACACACAGTCCAAGTGTCCAGATTCTGACCCTTCATTGACAGAACACACACAGGTCAAGTGTCCAGATTCTGACCCTTCATTGACAGAACACACACAGTCCAAGTGTCCAGATTCTGACCCTTCATTGACAGAACACACACAGTCCAAGTGTCCAGATTCTGACCCTTCATTGACAGAACACACACAGGTCAAGTGTCCAGATTCTGACCCTTCATTGACAGAACACACACAGTCCAAGTGTCCAGATTCTGACCCTTCATTGACAGAACACACACAGTCCAAGTGTCCAGATTCTGACCCTTCATTGACAGAACACACACAGTCCAAGTGTCCAGATTCTGACCCTTCATTGACAGAACACACACAGTCCAAGTGTCCAGATTCTGACCCTTCATTGACAGAACACACACAGGTCAAGTGTCCAGATTCTGACCCTTCATTGACAGAACACACACAGTCCAAGTGTCCAGATTCTGACCCTTCATTGACAGAACACACACAGTCCAAGTGTCCAGATTCTGACCCTTCATTGACAGAACACACACAGGTCAAGTGTCCAGATTCTGACCCTTCATTGACAGAACACACACAGTCCAAGTGTCCAGATTCTGACCCTTCATTGACAGAACACACACAGTCCAAGTGTCCAGATTCTGACCCTTCATTGACAGAACACACACAGGTCAAGTGTCCAGATTCTGACCCTTCATTGACAGAACACACACAGTCCAAGTGTCCAGATTCTGACCCTTCATTGACAGAACACACACAGGTCAAGTGTCCAGATTCTGACCCTTCATTGACAGAACACACACAGTCCAAGTGTCCAGATTCTGACCCTTCATTGACAGAACACACACAGTCCAAGTGTCCAGATTCTGACCCTTCATTGACAGAACACACACAGTCCAAGTGTCCAGATTCTGACCCTTCATTGACAGAACACACACAGGTCAAGTGTCCAGATTCTGACCCTTCATTGACAGAACACACACAGTCCAAGTGTCCAGATTCTGACCCTTCATTGACAGAACACACACAGTCCAAGTGTCCAGATTCTGACCCTTCATTGACAGAACACACACAGGTCAAGTGTCCAGATTCTGACCCTTCATTGACAGAACACACACAGTCCAAGTGTCCAGATTCTGACCCTTCATTGACAGAACACACACAGTCCAAGTGTCCAGATTCTGACCCTTCATTGACAGAACACACACAGTCCAAATGTCCAGATTCTGACCCTTCATTGACAGAACACACACAGTCCAAGTGTCCAGATTCTGACCCTTCATTGACAGAACACACACAGTCCAAGTGTCCAGATTCTGACCCTTCATTGACAGAACACACACAGGTCAAGTGTCCAGATTCTGACCCTTCATTGACAGAACACACACAGTCCAAGTGTCCAGATTCTGACCCTTCATTGACAGAACACACACAGTCCAAGTGTCCAGATTCTGACCCTTCATTGACAGAACACACACAGTCCAAGTGTCCAGATTCTGACCCTTCATTGACAGAACACACACAGTCCAAGTGTCCAGATTCTGACCCTTCATTGACAGAACACACACAGTCCAAGTGTCCAGATTCTGACCCTTCATTGACAGAACACACACAGTCCAAGTGTCCAGATTCTGACCCTTCATTGACAGAACACACACAGTCCAAGTGTCCAGATTCTGACCCTTCATTGACAGAACACACACAGTCCAAGTGTCCAGATTCTGACCCTTCATTGACAGAACACACACAGGTCAAGTGTCCAGATTCTGACCCTTCATTGACAGAACACACACAGGTCAAGTGTCCAGATTCTGACCCTTCATTGACAGAACACACACAGTCCAAGTGTCCAGATTCTGACCCTTCATTGACAGAACACACACAGTCCAAATGTCCAGATTCTGACCCTTCATTGACAGAACACACACAGGTCAAGTGTCCAGATTCTGACCCTTCATTGACAGAACACACACAGGTCAAATGTCCAGATTCTGACCCTTCATTGACAGAACACACACAGTCCAAGTGTCCAGATTCTGACCCTTCATTGACAGAACACACACAGGTCAAGTGTCCAGATTCTGACCCTTCATTGACAGAACACACACAGGTCAAGTGTCCAGATTCTGACCCTTCATTGACAGAACACACACAGTCCAAGTGTCCAGATTCTGACCCTTCATTGACAGAACACACACAGTCCAAATGTCCAGATTCTGACCCTTCATTGACAGAACACACACAGGTCAAGTGTCCAGATTCTGACCCTTCATTGACAGAACACACACAGGTCAAGTGTCCAGATTCTGACCCTTCATTGACAGAACACACACAGTCCAAATGTCCAGATTCTGACCCTTCATTGACAGAACACACACAGGTCAAGTGTCCAGATTCTGACCCTTCATTGACAGAACACACACAGTCCAAATGTCCAGATTCTGACCCTTCATTGACAGAACACACACAGTCCAAGTGTCCAGATTCTGACCCTTCATTGACAGAACACACACAGGTCAAGTGTCCAGATTCTGACCCTTCATTGACAGAACACACACAGTCCAAGTGTCCAGATTCTGACCCTTCATTGACAGAACACACACAGTCCAAGTGTCCAGATTCTGACCCTTCATTGACAGAACACACACAGTCCAAATGTCCAGATTCTGACCCTTCATTGACAGAACACACACAGTCCAAGTGTCCAGATTCTGACCCTTCATTGACAGAACACACACAGGTCAAGTGTCCAGATTCTGACCCTTCATTGACAGAACACACACAGTCCAAATGTCCAGATTCTGACCCTTCATTGACAGAACACACACAGTCCAAGTGTCCAGATTCTGACCCTTCATTGACAGAACACACACAGTCCAAGTGTCCAGATTCTGACCCTTCATTGACAGAACACACACAGGTCAAGTGTCCAGATTCTGACCCTTCATTGACAGAACACACACAGTCCAAGTGTCCAGATTCTGACCCTTCATTGACAGAACACACACAGTCCAAATGTCCAGATTCTGACCCTTCATTGACAGAACACACACAGGTCAAGTGTCCAGATTCTGACCCTTCATTGACAGAACACACACAGGTCAAATGTCCAGATTCTGACCCTTCATTGACAAAACACACACAGTCCAAGTGTCCAGATTCTGACCCTTCATTGACAGAACACACACAGGTCAAGTGTCCAGATTCTGACCCTTCATTGACAGAACACACACAGGTCAAGTGTCCAGATTCTGACCCTTCATTGACAGAACACACACAGTCCAAGTGTCCAGATTCTGACCCTTCATTGACAGAACACACACAGTCCAAATGTCCAGATTCTGACCCTTCATTGACAGAACACACACAGGTCAAGTGTCCAGATTCTGACCCTTCATTGACAGAACACACACAGGTCAAGTGTCCAGATTCTGACCCTTCATTGACAGAACACACACAGTCCAAATGTCCAGATTCTGACCCTTCATTGACAGAACACACACAGGTCAAGTGTCCAGATTCTGACCCTTCATTGACAGAACACACACAGTCCAAATGTCCAGATTCTGACCCTTCATTGACAGAACACACACAGTCCAAGTGTCCAGATTCTGACCCTTCATTGACAGAACACACACAGGTCAAGTGTCCAGATTCTGACCCTTCATTGACAGAACACACACAGTCCAAGTGTCCAGATTCTGACCCTTCATTGACAGAACACACACAGTCCAAGTGTCCAGATTCTGACCCTTCATTGACAGAACACACACAGTCCAAATGTCCAGATTCTGACCCTTCATTGACAGAACACACACAGTCCAAGTGTCCAGATTCTGACCCTTCATTGACAGAACACACACAGGTCAAGTGTCCAGATTCTGACCCTTCATTGACAGAACACACACAGTCCAAATGTCCAGATTCTGACCCTTCATTGACAGAACACACACAGTCCAAGTGTCCAGATTCTGACCCTTCATTGACAGAACACACACAGTCCAAGTGTCCAGATTCTGACCCTTCATTGACAGAACACACACAGGTCAAGTGTCCAGATTCTGACCCTTCATTGACAGAACACACACAGTCCAAGTGTCCAGATTCTGACCCTTCATTGACAGAACACACACAGTCCAAGTGTCCAGATTCTGACCCTTCATTGACAGAACACACACAGTCCAAATGTCCAGATTCTGACCCTTCATTGACAGAACACACACAGTCCAAATGTCCAGATTCTGACCCTTCATTGACAGAACACACACAGTCCAAGTGTCCAGATTCTGACCCTTCATTGACAGAACACACACAGTCCAAGTGTCCAGATTCTGACCCTTCATTGACAGAACACACACAGGTCAAGTGTCCAGATTCTGACCCTTCATTGACAGAACACACACAGTCCAAGTGTCCAGATTCTGACCCTTCATTGACAGAACACACACAGTCCAAGTGTCCAGATTCTGACCCTTCATTGACAGAACACACACAGTCCAAGTGTCCAGATTCTGACCCTTCATTGACAGAACACACACAGTCCAAGTGTCCAGATTCTGACCCTTCATTGGCAGAACACACACAGTCCAAATGTCCAGATTCTGACCCTTCATTGACAGAACACACACAGTCCAAGTGTCCAGATTCTGACCCTTCATTGACAGAACACACACAGGTCAAGTGTCCAGATTCTGACCCTTCATTGACAGAACACACACAGTCCAAGTGTCCAGATTCTGACCCTTCATTGACAGAACACACACAGTCCAAGTGTCCAGATTCTGACCCTTCATTGACAGAACACACACAGTCCAAATGTCCAGATTCTGACCCTTCATTGACAGAACACACACAGGTCAAGTGTCCAGATTCTGACCCTTCATTGACAGAACACACACAGGTCAAGTGTCCAGATTCTGACCCTTCATTGACAGAACACACACAGTCCAAGTGCTGGTGACGCTCTTTACATCAGCTCCAATGCATTTCATATATTTCTCTTCACATTTGTCTTTATTGGACAGGACAGTGTGAAATGGGATGAGGCTGGGGAGGACGTGGCAGGATGTGGGCCGCTCACATGGGCCGCACGTGTGCTCGCCTCTATCCTCTGGACCACCGAGCTGCACTCTTATGTTCTCAATGGGAAAACTTCAGAACTATTAAAAACCGCTTTGGCACAGCCTCAGTAGAACACATAGATTAGATTTGCATAGATAGATTTGCATAGATTATTAATGTGCGTGATTAGTGAGAAAAGGAGCAGGTGATAAAGACTTTGTAAATCTACAGTTACATTGCACCAAAGAGTTTGACAATGAATCATAAATCCTGCAAACATTAGGGAAATTGAATAAATACAGATAAGATATTCACTGTAATCGCTCGTTTTCATGTGTAACAAACATGAACAAGGCCCATTTATATGCACTGTCTATAAAAGTCTTGATTTTATGTTCATACCTCATTAAATTGAAAGGGATTGGATGTTTCTATGGTTACCAGGCTCTTTGTGCAACTGTTCTAAACATGTCACTCCTGATGGGGTTTAAGTGGTAAAAGATGAAGCTATGGTAATCAAAATAATTGAAGCTACTATTTTACTAAACAATGAATTCATGAATTCTTGAATCCCTGTTGTGAGTCCGATGGTAGAACAGACTCAGGACTTTACTGTTCTTTCCAAACCAAGACTGGCACAAACTTCAGTGTCAGAAGGAATAACCAAAAGTGAATTCTTTTTTCAGAATAGCTTTAGTAGTGCCATTATTCACCCCAAAAAGACTTAAAGCCATAAGGTTACAGTGCATTCATTTACAGTCATTTCATTGATGAAAATGCATTGAAAAAGCTGCATTCTTACAGTGAGCGCTCCCCTGACCTCTAAACTTGGCCTGGAAGTGTTACCTGCTTTTTTAAGTCAAACTGTGCAACAATGAGGAGGTGATGGACTCTTACTTCCCCTTTCAAATGAGCCATGTTCCTTCTTCCTTTCAGCTTCAGCTTCAGAGAGAGGCCAGCGTCTGACAGGGCCTCTGACAGGGCCTCTGACAGGGCCTCTGACAGGGCCTCTGACAGGGCCTCTGACAGGGCCTCTGACAGGGCCCGGTCGGTCTGACAGGGCCTCTGACAGGGCCCGGTCGGTCTGACAGGGCCTCTGACAGGGCCCGGTCGGTCTGACAGGGCCTCTGACAGGGCCCGGTCGGTCTGACAGGGCCTCTGACAGGGCCCGGTCGGTCTGACAGGGCCTCTGACAGGGCCTGGTCGGTCTGACAGGGCCTCTGACAGGGCCTGGTCGGTCTGACAGGGCCTCTGACAGGGCCCGGTCGGTCTGACAGGGCCTCTGACAGGGCCCGGTCGGTCTGACAGGGCCTCTGACAGGGCCTGGTCGGTCTGACAGGGCCTCTGACAGGGCCCGGTCGATAGCGCTCATCTGACTGGTCTGTAATCTTCTCCAAAATGGCCGTCAGCCCAGTGTGAGTTCTCAGCTACTGCAGCACATGCAGAGGTCACATGGTGTGAGGGTCACATGGTGTGAGGGTCACATGGTGTGAGGGTCACATGGTGTGAGGGTCACATGGTGTGAGCATGTGACCTGCTAAACACCCCAATAACACATCATAAATATAGACGACAGAATCATGATGAAGACATGAGCAGTTTAATAGTCAGAGGTGGATAGAGTAACCAAAATATGTTCAATTTATAACAGCTTGACACCTGTAGAATGTGTGCTCACTTCTTAGAAGTTTGCTAAACACGCCGCAGCTCCTGCAGCTCCCGCGCCGCAGCTCCCGCGCAGCAGCTCCCGCACCGCAGCCAACGTTAATTTTCGTGCAAAGCAATCAAAGCGATTTCCATAGCGCATCGTGCTGACATCACAGTAAAAGAGCAAATACCTTTCCTCAAAGTGACACAAAACATGAGTTCAGACGTCCTGATGCCAGTGAAGCCTGTGTTTACGGGCCACTTCAGACACCGCTTCACTGCTGTGCACCTGCCGTGCACCTGCTGTGCACCTGCTGCACACCTGCCGTGCACCTGCTGTGCACCTGCTGCGCACCTGCTGTGCACCTGCCAGGGACGTCTCTGACAAGAAAACTCTGCGGGTACGAACAGGGGGACCTGATAGAAACTTATTTTATTTGATGTAGTATTCCACTTAAATAATTGTCTCGAGCCGTCCAGAATGGATCCAGACATTGTTCTTGCCTGGTTTTATTATTATTATAGTTTTACATGGCAACATTTTGACCCCCTGAACATTGATGAATGTCACACATGGGGTCATAGGTCACACATGGGGTCATAGGTCACATTTGGGGACATAGGTCACACATGAGGTCATAGGTCACACATGGGGTCATAGGTAACACATGGGGTCATAGGTCACACATGGGGTCATAGGTCACACATGGGACATAGACACGATCGGCTCGGCCTGAACTCCAATAAAATGGAGCTTGTAGAACGCTCGTCTCGACAGCGGCGACTGGTTCAAAAAAGAAAAAAACATGAAACTCTTAATCTTTGGCTTAGGCACTTGAGACTTGGGACAGTGATAGAGCGACCTTTGGCCTCTGACCTTTGAGGAGTAAAACTCACCTGCAGCATCGCTTTATGATAAACAGGAAGTCGGCCATGTTGAATCAAAGTGGCACCGCCACGTGTGACTTTTTTTTTTCAAAGTCCTACTTATCCGAGGTTTTTTGTGAGATCGAGCTCAAAACAACACCTTTTGCATCTAAAGACATTGAAATGTAATACATATTCAAAAGAATGTTGATATTCTTTACGGTCTCTGCGTGACACGCCCTCAAAACAGACTTCATTTCCTGTTTTTTCAAGGACAAGTCACGCCTCATGGAAATGATCTGCGGCGCTCATATTTCACTCACTCATGTGTTTTTATGTCTGAGTGGAAATAAATACCATGTAACAAATGTACTCTATAGCGCCCCCTACACACTGTGTGATCTCAACATTCTCTGATTTGTTTGAAACTCATGGATTATATTCTCCTCCAGACGCCATGAAAAAAGTGCATTGCAGATATTGTGAATTTTCACAATTGGCCAGCAGAGGCGCAATGAATGCCTTCACTTCCTCCTCCTCTTTTATTTTGATGGGACATTTCCTCTCGTGCCGCATTAGAATTATTATTCTTTAGGCTTTATTCTTTAGACTTTATTCTTTCTGCCACAACGCAGGTATTTTTGACCCCTGAACATCAATGAAAAGTCGGGGGTCACTGAGGCTCTCGCTTTCTCCCTGCTCAGGTCTGCGTTCAGCACAATCTTGCAATTTGTCAGGACGAACTACTATTTGAATCGCAAACTACGCAATCATCAACGGTGAATTACTGAGCTTTGTTTGGGACGCCGTTTGGTAGAGCCATCATCGTCGCTGCCGCGGCTTTAATTACATTTGGACTTGTCCAGACCAAAGAGTCCAGGGCTGATTTTTATTCTCCCAGACCAGCCATGACTGATGCAAAAACCAGCGGCGGCGGGTCTCTTCACTGCCCTGTCTGTCAATCAGCCAAGTACATACATTTTTTGTGTCTAAAAACAATATAATTTGTTCAGAATTATCTTATACTCTTATTATTTTAAATGTCTAAAAGAATAATATATATCCATATATAGATATATATATATCTATATATGGATGTATATGATACTTTGCCTGCGCGGCACATCCTGCGTCACTTTTCTACGTAGCCGTGAGCGCCCCAGAGCCTCAGAGAAAAGCAATGGGGATTTTTAGCCAATCAAATCACCATCAAAAGTGACTACGTGACTGTGGAAAATGCCATAGGAAAATAGCGACTGAGGGTCGCTTTCTCCAGCGCCCATTTTAACGTAGTGTTTACTTCACGGAGCGACGTTGTTTACGCTGTGACAGACATGAGCGCTCGCCGTACGTGGAAGTGCCACACGCCGTGTTTTCTGTGTTTACGTCTTAAAACTGCATCTACAGACGTCTGTGACAAAAGGTACGTCCAAAACCATCAGAATGAGCTGCTCCACTGGGAATATAAAACTATTTTCATGATGAAGCGGATGATTTCATATTATCAATCCAAGACATGTGTCCGTCAAACTCTGTTACCGTGACTACAAACACACTAAAGAGGAGTGTTTTTTTAGTTTATGACCTGGATTAGGCTAACGCTAGGCATTAAGTATCACTTAACTTGTATTGATAAAAAGATGCTTTGGTTAAACCTATGAAAGAATGTTATAAATGACACGTCTTTAAGAACAACTTTCCATCGAGCAAAATGTAAATGTTCCACATGTAGTTCAGAGTCACTAATGCCACTGAAGCTGTTTTATCAAACACCAACAATTGTTTGTGTTTTTATTCCTCTTCATGTCCTAATGTTACTCTGCTCTATAAGTGACAGAATCACTGAGATGTTAGTTTTATTCTTTTCAATCTGATATTTTATAAAGTGTAAGTATTTTCTCACAAATGGAATCTGCCTCTAAGTCATTGTATTATCATGACCAAAAGTGGAAATAAAGTGTGTTTACTTCATTAATTCAGTTGTAAATGTGGATTTAAAATATGTATCCAAACAGTCAATGTTAAATATTCAATTTTGGACATTTAAAAAAAAAAAAAACACGATCATGTCAATAGCGCCCCCTATATTTTGTACCACCAGCCGCCACTGGCAAATACATTTGCAGATTGAGACTGTGGAGCCAGAAACAGTCGGAGCACAGGCCAATGCACCGCCATCTTGGATTCATCTTTCAGATCTCATTACACTTCCATGGTTTTCAGTGGAAGAGTCATCATTATAAGAGCTGTTTGCAACTGACAGACTCTCAAGCACACCTGGGAAACACCAGAGCCTTGTTACAAGCAGCAGTACGAACTTAAACACGTCTTAATCAACCTTGATCAAATATTCAACAGTAATTAGAGTAAAGTAAACCGTGGCATTCCTCATCTCCTGTTCTCCTCCTCAAAAAGAATATGTTTTTTCTAAGCTAGCGATTAGATAATAAATAAATACTTCTGCCAGAGTTTTATCAACAGCTTTCATCATTATATTCATATGAAAGTGTTAAATCATTGTATCATCAAATCATGTATGGAACTATATCGGATATGGATAGAGTACTGCACATGTGCAGTCGTCACTTCCTCTGGCCACATGTAGCACCATTTTACATATGATTAAAGTTAGCAACTTACATTAGCTAAATTAGCCTACATGCTAACGATCATTGATAATCTTTTAAATGCAACATTATACTGGACAATAATGCACCCAAAAAAACAGGCCTCAAAGATTTGACAATTCAATCTTTGTTTTATTTCATCGAGCACAGCAAAAGTGGCAGAGCGGCCGTCAGTGAGCGGCACTTCCATACCACTCCTCCACTTTTATTGTTTTATTCAGCAAAACCCTACACACAATTAGCACAAACACAAACACAATTAGCACAAACACAAACACAATTAGCACAAACACAATTAGCACAAACACAATTAGCACAAACACAAACACAATTAGCACAAACACAAACACAATTAGCACAAACACAAACACAATTAGCACAAACACAATTAGCACAAACACAAACACAATTAGCAAAACACCTTTGCAAAATGAAACACTCTTGTAAAAACTATAAACTAATTTATCAAAACCATATTTTTTGACCAAATGAAACACACACGTTGCATATGACTTAACCAGATACACACCAGTTACACACAGTTACACACCAGATACACACCAGTTACACACAGTTACACACTGCTGCACACAGTTACACACCAGTTACACACCAGATACACACCAGTTACACACAGTTACACACAGTTACACACCAGTTACACACCAGTTACACACAGTTACACACAGTTACACACCAGTTACACACACTTACACACCAGTTACACACAGTTACACACAGTTACACACAGTTACACACAAGTTACACACAGTTACACACAGTTACACACAAGTTACACACAGTTACACACAGTTACACACAGTTACACACCAGATACACACAGTTACACACCAGTTACACACAGTTACACACAGTTACACACTGCTGCACAGAGTCGTGTGGGTGAAGGACACAGAGGATTTGTAAAACATGGCTCGGATTTGCACAACTGTGAACACAATGTCTGCAACACAGAACAACACACACAGTGAACACTACACACACTTGTATCATGACTGTAGACACCACACAGGACAACACACAGTGAACACTACACACTTGTATCATGACTGTAGACACACACAGGACAACACACAGTGAACACTACACACTTGTATCATGACTTTAGACACACACAGGACAACACACAGTGAACACTACACACACTTGTATCATGACTGTAGACACCACACAGGACAACACACAGTGAACACTACACACTTGTATCATGACTGTAGACACACACAGGACAACACACAGTGAACACTACACACACTTGTATCATGACTGTAGACACACACAGGGCAACACACACAGTGAACACTACACACACTTGTATCATGACTGTAGACACACACAGGACAACACACAGTGAACACTACACACACTTGTATCATGACTGTAGACACACACAGGACAACACACAGTGAACACTACACACTTGTATCATGACTGTAGACACACACAGGGCAACACACACAGTGAACACTACACACTTGTATCATGACTTTAGACACACACAGGACAACACAGTGAACACTACACACACTTGTATCATGACTGTAGACACACACAGGACAACACACAGTGAACACTACACACACTTGTATCATGACTTTAGACACACACAGGACAACACACAGTGAACACTACACACACTTGTATCATGACTGTAGACACACACAGGACAACACACAGTGAACACTACACACACTTGTATCATGACTGTAGACACACACAGGACAACACACAGTGAACACTACACACACTTGTATCATGACTTTAGACACACACAGGACAACACACAGTGAACACTACACACACTTGTATCATGACTGTAGACACACACAGGACAACACACAGTGAACACTACACACACTTGTATCATGACTGTAGACACACACAGGACAACACACAGTGAACACTACACACACACTTGTATCATGACTGTAGACACACACAGGACAACACACAGTGAACACTACACACACTTGTATCATGACTGTAGACACACACAGGACAACACAGTGAACACTACACACACTTGTATCATGACTGTAGACACACACAGGACAACACACACAGTGAACACTACACACACTTGTATCATGACTGTAGACACACACAGAACAACACACACAGTGAACACTACACACACTTGTATCATGACTGTAGACACACACAGAACAACACACACAGTGTACACTACACACACTTGTATCATGACTGTAGACACACACAGAACAACACACAGTGAACACTACACACACTTGTATCATGACTTTAGACACACACAGGGCAACACACAGTGAACACTACACACTTGTATCATGACTTTAGACACACACAGGACAACACACAGTGAACACTACACACACTTGTATCATGACTGTAGACACCACACAGGACAACACACAGTGAACACTACACACTTGTATCATGACTGTAGACACACACAGGACAACACACAGTGAACACTACACACTTGTATCATGACTTTAGACACACACAGGACAACACACAGTGAACACTACACACTTGTATCATGACTGTAGACACACACAGGGCAACACACACAGTGAACACTACACACTTGTATCATGACTTTAGACACACACAGGACAACACAGTGAACACTACACACACTTGTATCATGACTGTAGACACACACAGGACAACACACAGTGAACACTACACACTTGTATCATGACTGTAGACACACACAGGACAACACACAGTGAACACTACACACACTTGTATCATGACTGTAGACACACACAGGACAACACACAGTGAACACTACACACACTTGTATCATGACTGTAGACACACACAGGACAACACACAGTGAACACTACACACACTTGTATCATGACTGTAGACACACACAGGACAACACACAGTGAACACTACACACACTTGTATCATGACTGTAGACACACACAGGACAACACACAGTGAACACTACACACACTTGTATCATGACTGTAGACACACACAGGACAACACACAGTGAACACTACACACACTTGTATCATGACTGTAGACACACACAGGACAACACACAGTGAACACTACACACACTTGTATCATGACTGTAGACACACACAGAACAACACACACAGTGAACACTACACACACTTGTATCATGACTGTAGACACACACAGAACAACACACACAGTGTACACTACACACACTTGTATCATGACTTTAGACACACACAGGACAACACACAGTGAACACTACACACACTTGTATCATGACTTTAGACACACACAGGACAACACACAGTGAACACTACACACACTTGTATCATGACTGTAGACACCACACAGGACAACACACAGTGAACACTACACACACTTGTATCATGACTGTAGACACACACAGGACAACACACAGTGAACACTACACACACTTGTATCATGACTTTAGACACACACAGAACAACACACACAGTGTACACTACACACACTTGTATCATGACTGTAGACACACACAGGGCAACACACACAGTGAACACTACACACACTTGTATCATGACTGTAGACACACACAGGGCAACACACAGTGAACACTACACACACTTGTGTGTGTTACTGTAGACACACACAGGACAACACACACAGTGAACACTACACACACTTGTATCATGACTTTAGACACACACAGGACAACACACAGTGAACACTACACACACTTGTATCATGACTGTAGACACACACAGGACAACACACACAGTGAACACTACACACACTTGTATCATGACTTTAGACACACACAGGACAACACACAGTGAACACTACACACACTTGTGTGTGTTACTGTAGACACACACAGGACAACACACACAGTGAACACTACACACACTTGTGTGTGTTACTGTAGACACACACAGGACACAAGACTAATGCTGTTGACATTTATTTTTTACATATACTCAAGACAACTTGGCGAAAAATAAAAAAATCCCAGTTTTCATGAACATCACATTTTATCCAGTACAAAAAAGAACCCTCCAAACTCCTCCCCCTCTTCCTCCTGCTTGAAGTCTTCCTCTTCCTCTTCCTCTTCTTCTACCTCTGGCACGGCCTCCTTCTCCTCTTCCTCCTTCTCATCCTCACTCTTCCTCTTCCTTCCATTTTGGTTCAGTTTGATGAACCTGCTGCATTTTTATCGTGCTTGAACCTGATTGGTGCGTCTACAATTAAGCAATCTTGTGTTTGGTCACCTGATGACAGTGTTCAATGAGCTGGCACATGGGTGTGGTCATTTGGCACATGGGTGTGGTCATTTGGCACATGGGTGTGGTCATTTGACACATGGGTGTGGTCATTTGACACATGGGTGTGGTCATTTGACACATGGGTGTGGTCATTTGGCACATGGGTGTGGTCATTTGGCACATGGGTGTGGTCATTTGACACATGGGTGTGGTCATTAGACACATGGGTGTGGTCATTAGACACATGGGTGTGGTCATTTGACACATGGGTGTGGTCATTAGACACATGGGTGTGGTCATTTGGCACATGGGTGTGGTCATTTGGCACATGGGTGTGGTCATTTGGCACATGGGTGTGGTCATTTGACACATGGGTGTGGTCATTTGACACATGGGTGTGGTCATTTGGCACATGGGTGTGGTCATTTGGCACATGGGTGTGGTCATTTGACACATGGGTGTGGTCATTAGACACATGGGTGTGGTCATTAGACACATGGGTGTGGTCATTAGACACATGGGTGTGGTCATTTGACACATGGGTGTGGTCATTAGACACATGGGTGTGGTCATTTGGCACATGGGTGTGGTCATTTGGCACATGGGTGTGGTCATTTGGCACATGGGTGTGGTCATTTGACACATGGGTGTGGTCATTTGACACATGGGTGTGGTCATTTGACACATGGGTGTGGTCATTAGACACATGGGTGTGGTCATTTGGCACATGGGTGTGGTCATTTGGCACATGGGTGTGGTCATTTGGCACATGGGTGTGGTCATTTGACACATGGGTGTGGTCATTTGACACATGGGTGTGGTCATTTGGCACATGGGTGTGGTCATTTGGCACATGGGTGTGGTCATTTGACACATGGGTGTGGTCATTAGACACATGGGTGTGGTCATTAGACACATGGGTGTGGTCATTAGACACATGGGTGTGGTCATTTGACACATGGGTGTGGTCATTAGACACATGGGTGTGGTCATTTGGCACATGGGTGTGGTCATTTGGCACATGGGTGTGGTCATTTGGCACATGGGTGTGGTCATTTGACACATGGGTGTGGTCATTTGACACATGGGTGTGGTCATTTGACACATGGGTGTGGTCATTTGACACATGGGTGTGGTTAGACAGTCAGTGCTTTAGAAGAAGTGACATCTTGATAAACTTCTGTGTCTAAATACACGAGTGTGTTACACTATGTGTGTTGTGTGTGTTACACTGTGTGTGTTGTGTGTGTTACACTGTGTGTGTGTGTGTGTGTTACACTGTGTGTGTGTGTGTGTGTGTTACACTGTGTGTGTGTGTGTGTGTGTGTTACACTGTGTGTGTGTGTGTGTGTGTGTGTTACACTGTGTGTGTGTGTGTGTGTGTGTTACACTGTGTGTGTGTGTGTGTGTGTTACACTGTGTGTGTGTGTGTGTTACACTGTGTGTGTGTGTGTGTGTGTGTTACACTGTGTGTGTGTGTGTGTGTTACACTGTGTGTGTGTGTGTTACACTGTGTGTGTGTGTGACCTGCTTGTGCACTGAGCTGTGAGAGTGAATGGCCTTTCAGGGTCACTGCCCCTCCCCCACACTGGGTCAGAGGGAGCGGGAGCTGCCACTCTCTGCTCGCTCCTGCTCGCTGCTGCTCGCTCGCTCCTGCTCGCTGCTGCTCGCTGCTGCTCGCTCCTGCTCGCTCCTGCTCGCTGCTGCTCGCTGCTGCTCGCTCCTGCTCGCTGCTGCTCGCTCGCTCCTGCTCGCTCCTGCTCGCTCCTGCTCGCTGCTGCTCGCTGCTGCTCGCTCGCTCCTGCTCGCTCCTGCTCGCTGCTGCTCGCTGCTGCTCGCTGCTGCTCGCTCCTGCTCGCTCCTGCTCGCTCGCTCCTGCTCGCTGCTGCTCGCTCCTGCTCGCTCCTGCTCGCTGCTGCTCGCTGCTGCTCGCTCCTGCTCGCTCCTGCTCGCTGCTGCTCGCTCGCTCCTGCTCGCTCCTGCTCGCTCCTGCTCGCTGCTGCTCGCTGCTGCTCGCTGCTGCTCGCTCGCTCCTGCTCGCTCCTGCTCGCTGCTGCTCGCTGCTGCTCGCTGCTGCTCGCTCCTGCTCGCTCCTGCTCGCTGCTGCTCGCTCGCTCCTGCTCGCTCCTGCTCGCTCCTGCTCGCTCCTGCTCGCTCCTGCTCGCTGCTGCTCGCTCGCTCCTGCTCGCTCCTGCTCGCTCCTGCTCGCTGCTGCTCGCTGCTGCTCGCTGCTGCTCGCTGAAAGTTCTTTCATGTTTCTGTGCAAACACTTCATTGTTATTTACGGGTTAATTTAATGACAAATGAAATGTCTCGTTGCCGTAATGGCGTCCTCTGGAAAAGGAGCTCTACGGAATCAGCCACGTCAAACCACGCCCCCTACGATGGGCCGAACCAATCAGAATAATCAGTGTGCCAAGAGAAATCTGATCATCAAACACGGCTGGAGACAGGTGTCAGTTAATCCTTGGAGTAACTCTTGTATTTGGAAGACATAGTACAACGTTTTGTCTTATTTTTTCATTCCTTTTTGTCTTTGCCACATTAGTTTGCTCTTTTTTGCCTAATTGTCCATGACAAACCAGCACAAAACTGAACAATCTGAAAGAAATCCGATCACTCACATCAGATGGAACTGTTGACATTTGAATCATCTCATAACTCGTATAATGATGAGGAGGCTGATGGTTCTAGAGAGGCTGAGGAGGCTGATGGTTCCGGAGAGGCTGAGGAGGCTGATGCTTCTGGAGAGGCTGATGGTTCAGGAGAGGCTGAGGAGGCTGATGGTTCTGGAGAGGCTGAGGAGGCTGATGGTTCTAGAGAGGCTGAGGAGGCTGATGGTTCTGGAGAGGCTGAGGAGGCTGATGCTTCTGGAGAGGCTGAGGAGGCTGATGCTTCTGGAGAGGCTGAGGAGGCTGATGCTTCTGGAGAGGCTGATGGTTCTGGAGAGGCTGAGGAGGCTGATGGTTCTGGAGAGGCTGAGGAGGCTGATGGTTCTGGAGAGGCTGAGGAGGCTGATGGTTCAGGAGAGGCTGAGGAGGCTGATGGTTCAGGAGAGGCTGAGGAGGCTGATGGTTCAGGAGAGGCTGAGGAGGCTGATGGTTCTGGAGAGGCTGAGGAGGCTGATGGTTCTGGAGAGGCTGAGGAGGCTGATGGTTCCGGAGAGGCTGAGGAGGCTGATGGTTCTGGAGAGGCTGAGGAGGCTGATGGTTCTGGAGAGGCTGAGGAGGCTGATGGTTCTAGAGAGGCTGAGGAGGCTGATGGTTCTGGAGAGGCTGAGGAGGCTGATGCTTCTGGAGAGGCTGAGGAGGCTGATGCTTCTGGAGAGGCTGAGGAGGCTGATGCTTCTGGAGAGGCTGAGGAGGCTGATGCTTCTGGAGAGGCTGAGGAGGCTGATGCTTCTGGAGAGGCTGAGGAGGCTGATGCTTCTGGAGAGGCTGATGGTTCTGGAGAGGCTGAGGAGGCTGATGGTTCTGGAGAGGCTGAGGAGGCTGATGGTTCTGGAGAGGCTGAGGAGGCTGATGGTTCAGGAGAGGCTGAGGAGGCTGATGGTTCAGGAGAGGCTGAGGAGGCTGATGGTTCAGGAGAGGCTGAGGAGGCTGATGGTTCTGGAGAGGCTGAGGAGGCTGATGGTTCTGGAGAGGCTGAGGAGGCTGATGGTTCCGGAGAGGCTGAGGAGGCTGATGGTTCTGGAGAGGCTGAGGAGGCTGATGGTTCTGGAGAGGCTGAGGAGGCTGATGGTTCAGGAGAGGCTGAGGAGGCTGATGGTTCCGGAGAGGCTGAGGAGGCTGATGGTTCAGGAGAGGCTGAGGAGGCTGATGGTTCTGGAGAGGCTGAGGAGGCTGATGGTTCTGGAGAGGCTGAGGAGGCTGATGGTTCCGGAGAGGCTGAGGAGGCTGATGGTTCTGGAGAGGCTGAGGAGGCTGATGGTTCTGGAGAGGCTGAGGAGGCTGATGGTTCAGGAGAGGCTGAGGAGGCTGATGGTTCCGGAGAGGCTGAGGAGGCTGATGGTTCTGGAGAGGCTGAGGAGGCTGATGGTAGAGAGGCTGAGGAGGCTGATGGTTCTGGAGAGGCTGAGGAGGCTGATGGTTCTGGAGAGGCTGAGGAGGCTGATGGTTCTGGAGAGGCTGAGGAGGCTGATGGTAGAGAGGCTGAGGAGGCTGATGGTTCAGGAGAGGCTGAGGAGGCTGATGGTTCTGGAGAGGCTGAGGAGGCTGATGGTTCTAGAGAGGCTGGAGAGGCTGAGGAGGCTGATGGTAGAGAGGCTGAGGAGGCTGATGGTTCAGGAGAGGCTGAGGAGGCTGATGGTTCTGGAGAGGCTGAGGAGGCTGATGGTTCCGGAGAGGCTGAGGAGGCTGATGGTTCTGGAGAGGCTGAGGAGGCTGATGGTTCTGGAGAGGCTGAGGAGGCTGATGGTAGAGAGGCTGAGGAGGCTGATGGTTCAGGAGAGGCTGAGGAGGCTGATGGTTCTGGAGAGGCTGAGGAGGCTGATGGTTCTAGAGAGGCTGGAGAGGCTGAGGAGGCTGATGGTAGAGAGGCTGAGGAGGCTGATGGTTCAGGAGAGGCTGAGGAGGCTGATGGTTCTGGAGAGGCTGAGGAGGCTGATGGTAGAGAGGCTGAGGGGGCTGATGGTTCCGGAGAGGCTGAGGAGGCTGATGCTTCTGGAGAGGCTGAGGAGGCTGATGGTTCTGGAGATGATGAGGAGGCTGATGGTTCTGGAGAGGCTGAGGAGGCTGATGGTAGAGAGGCTGAGGAGGCTGATGGTTCCGGAGACGCTGAGGAGGCTGATGGTTCTGGAGAGGCTGAGGAGGCTGATTGTTCTGGAGATGCTGAGGAGTCTGATGGTTCTGGAGAGGCTGAGGAGGCTGATGGTTCCGGAGAGGCTGAGGAGGCTGATGGTTCTGGAGAGGCTGAGGAGGCTGATGGTTCTGGAGAGGCTGAGGAGGCTGATGGTTCCGGAGAGGCTGAGGAGGCTGATGGTTCCGGAGAGGCTGAGGAGGCTGATGGTTCTGGAGAGGCTGAGAAGGCTGATGGTTCTGGAGAGGCTGAGGAGGCTGATGGTTCCGGAGAGGCTGAGGAGGCTGATGGTTCCGGAGAGGCTGAGGAGGCTGATGCTTCTGGAGAGGCTGAGGAGGCTGATGGTTCCGGAGAGGCTGAGGAGGCTGATGGTTCTGGAGAGGCTGAGGAGGCTGATGGTTCTAGAGAGGCTGGAGAGGCTGAGGAGGCTGATGGTAGAGAGGCTGAGGAGGCTGATGGTTCAGGAGAGGCTGAGGAGGCTGATGGTTCTGGAGAGGCTGAGGAGGCTGATGGTAGAGAGGCTGAGGAGGCTGATGGTTCCGGAGAGGCTGAGGAGGCTGATGCTTCTGGAGAGGCTGAGGAGGCTGATGGTTCTGGAGATGATGAGGAGGCTGATGGTTCTGGAGAGGCTGAGGAGGCTGATGGTAGAGAGGCTGAGGAGGCTGATGGTTCCGGAGACGCTGAGGAGGCTGATGGTTCTGGAGAGGCTGAGGAGGCTGATTGTTCTGGAGATGCTGAGGAGTCTGATGGTTCTGGAGAGGCTGAGGAGGCTGATGGTTCCGGAGAGGCTGAGGAGGCTGATGGTTTTGGAGAGGCTGAGGAGGCTGATGGTTCTGGAGAGGCTGAGGAGGCTGATGGTTCCGGAGAGGCTGAGGAGGCTGATGGTTCCGGAGAGGCTGAGGAGGCTGATGGTTCTGGAGAGGCTGAGAAGGCTGATGGTTCTGGAGAGGCTGAGGAGGCTGATGGTTCCGGAGAGGCTGAGGAGGCTGATGGTTCCGGAGAGGCTGAGGAGGCTGATGCTTCTGGAGAGGCTGAGGAGGCTGATGGTTCCGGAGAGGCTGAGGAGGCTGATGGTTCTGGAGAGGCTGAGGAGGCTGATGGTTCCGGAGAGGCTGAGGAGGCTGATGGTTCCGGAGAGGCTGAGGAGGCTTATGCTTCTGGAGAGGCTGAGGAGGCTGATGGTTCCGGAGAGGCTGAGGAGGCTGA
Organism: Eucyclogobius newberryi; assembly: GCF_026437365.1. Classification (NCBI taxonomy): domain Eukaryota; kingdom Metazoa; phylum Chordata; class Actinopteri; order Gobiiformes; family Gobiidae; genus Eucyclogobius; species Eucyclogobius newberryi. The sequence continues at coordinate 36,878,546 of NW_027315779.1, forward strand.
TGGTTCTGGAGAGGCTGAGGAGGCTGATGGTTCTGGAGAGGATGAGGAGGCTGATGGTTCAGGAGAGGCTGAGGAGGCTGATGGTTCTGGAGAGGCTGAGGAGGCTGATGGTTCTAGAGAGGCTGAGGAGGCTGATGGTTCTAGAGAGGCTGAGGAGGCTGATGGTTCTGGAGAGGCTGAGGAGGCTGATGGTTCTGGAGAGGCTGAGGAGGCTGATGGTTCTGGAGAGGCTGAGGAGGCTGATGGTTCTGGAGAGGCTGAGGAGGCTGATGGTTCTGGAGAGGCTGAGGAGGCTGATGGTTCAGGAGAGGCTGAGGAGGCTGATGGTTCTGGAGAGGCTGAGGAGGCTGATGGTTCTAGAGAGGCTGGAGAGGCTGAGGAGGCTGATGGTAGAGAGGCTGAGGAGGCTGATGGTTCAGGAGAGGCTGAGGAGGCTGATGGTTCTGGAGAGGCTGAGGAGGCTGATGGTTCCGGAGAGGCTGAGGAGGCTGATGGTTCTGGAGAGGCTGAGGAGGCTGATGGTAGAGAGGCTGAGGAGGCTGATGGTTCAGGAGAGGCTGAGGAGGCTGATGGTTCTGGAGAGGCTGAGGAGGCTGATGGTTCTAGAGAGGCTGGAGAGGCTGAGGAGGCTTATGGTAGAGAGGCTGAGGAGGCTGATGGTTCAGGAGAGGCTGAGGAGGCTGATGGTTCTGGAGAGGCTGAGGAGGCTGATGGTTCTAGAGAGGCTGAGGAGGCTGATGGTTCTGGAGAGGCTGAGGAGGCTGATGGTTCTAGAGAGGCTGAGGAGGCTGATGGTTCTGGAGAGGCTGAGGAGGCTGATGGTTCTAGAGAGGCTGAGGAGGCTGATGGTTCTGGAGAGGCTGAGGAGGCTGATGGTTCTGGAGAGGCTGAGGAGGCTGATGGTTCTGGAGTGCTGAGGAGGCTGATGGTTCCGGAGAGGCTGAGGAGGCTGATGGTTCTGGAGAGGCTGAGGAGGCTGATGGTTCCGGAGAGGCTGAGGAGGCTGATGGTTCTGGAGAGGCTGAGGAGGCTGATGGTTCCGGAGAGGCTGAGGAGGCTGATGGTTCTGGAGTGCTGAGGAGGCTGATGGTTCTGGAGAGGCTGAGGAGGCTGATGGTTCTGGAGAGGCTGAGGAGGCTGATGGTTCTGGAGAGGCTGAGGAGGCTGATGGTTCCGGAGAGGCTGAGGAGGCTGATGGTTCTGGAGAGGCTGAGGAGGCTGATGGTTCTGGAGAGGCTGAGGAGGCTGATGGTCAATAATTCACAGAAAACAATATCAAAATTCACAAATAAAGCTCGTCCGGCGCATTTCTCTGTCCATAACAAAACACCTGCTCTGGATTCAAAATGAAGCTGGTTATGGAGCTACAGAATGAGACGATCCCCAAGGTTTTCTCTTCACGGGTTCATCTTTCGTTCCTATATATATATATATATATATATATATATATATATATATATATATATATATATATATAATATTCACCTCTTATGGGAAATTCATGGTTAAACTCATGTTTACACATTCTCACATACATTGTTTTTAGCTGTTATAATAGGTATTTTTGATCTACAAAATATCAATCAGTGATCCATGTGAAATAAAGGTTTCTACTCCCGCGGGTTCTTCTTGGAACGTGACCCGCGCGATAAACGAGGGTTCACTGTAAAACAGTTTGGCACATATTTGGATCACTTGTTCCGAATATACTTTTTAGTACAAAATACCTGTTCTAGAGATGTGAAACTTGACACAGTTGTTGTCATGACAACAGCACGTGCAGTGAACAGCATAAACACACAATGAACTATGTCATGCTCAGGACCATCACAAATGGACAATATTCATCTGCAGAAACTAGGAGGCCTAAGCTTCTGAACACACGTGCATGTGGCTGTAAGAAGCAGAAAAGAGAATCAAGTACTAGAAAACTAGCCTGGGAAATCCAGAATGATATTGCTCTGTATTTGTACATCATACGTTTATGTCTGCTTTCTTCAGAATCAATGAGCGAAGCCCAAAACGTTGTTAATCTGAGGTGAGTTTGATTGAGTTGTAAATGATGAAGAACCAATGAACGTCTTTGTTTGTTTGTGTTACAGAAATGTACAAAACTAATTGCACGTGCGGTTTGAGTTGAACGCCGGGCGTGACGGGGGAAGTGTGACCAGATGCTCTTCATCAATAATTGAAGATGTATTTATTCTGGATCCCAGGCAACTAGTGGAAAGTGTCCTTTATCTCCCCCTGCTGAGTTCTGCCCTATCAAAGCAACAACAGAGAAACAACTCAGCCAAATAGAAACCAAATTAAAATTCCACAAGACAATAACTTTTAAAAAGCTCTAAATGTTTAGAGGTCTAAATGTGTGTAAATCCTTGTCTATGGAAGCAGAGGGGCGGGGCAGCAGAGGGGCGGGGTCACACACACAGGTCACACTGACACACATGCCCCGTCTGGCAGCAACATTTCTCTGAAGCTGTCAACCATTTCTTGTAATTGTGCTGATCTCGTACTAATTTATGCACCTGATACATTCTTGTTATTTCCTTTTCTAAATCAATTAAAAGACAATTACTGCATTGAAAATAACGTCACATTAGATGTCAGGATGATACCGTCACAACGTTTACATGAACAGAGAAATCAGAGCGTGCTGAACAATCAAAGTCAAATGATCTTGACCCAAAACCTGTCGGAGCAAATCAAAGAACCGGCTGAGAAACACTAGCATTAGCACCAAATCTCTGCAGCTCTAATTCCTGATCAAAACTGAGAAAACACATATAATCGCACTTATAAATATACCGTATCTTCCGGACTACAAGTCGCACCGGACTATAAGTCGCACCAGCCAAAAAATGCATAATAGAGAAGAAAAATACATGTATAAGTTGCACTGGAGGATGAAAATAACAAGTAATATTAAAGCCGCAAGCGGCATCCAACGGCCCTCGCGGGCCGCCGGCCTTCCGACTCTGCGCTTTCAACTTGATAAAGATGGCGCCCTTATTGTGTGTTGAATTAAAAAAGAACTTGACAGACGGGGACACATTGGACATGGCCAATCCAGTGCAAATCAACACAAGTGTCAGTCAAATTTGCTGCGCCGCCGCACAGAGACCTTAGCACTTGGAATAAAAATATGGATAACTTTTGATGCCGCGCTTGTGTAGATGATATTTCCCAAAGTAAAGCTTGATCGAGCTATTGCCCACGGAGGAGTTTGTTAAAGTGTGAAGCGTAAATGTGAACATTTCAAGGATTTGGCGTTTTTCCCATTTGTGACAGTATATTTGCAGCTCCACGGCACAAAGACCGTACCACTTAAAATCAAAATATGACTAACTTTTGATGCCCCGTATGTGTAGATGATTTTCCCCAAATATGAGCTTGATCGGGCAATCGCCCTAGGAGGAGTTCGTTAAAGTGTGAAGCGTAAAAATGTGGTCATTTTAGAGATTTCGCTGTTTTCCCATTTCTGACATGTATTTGCGGGTCCGCCACACAGAGACCGTAGCACTTAGAATCAAAATATGGATAAGTTTTGATGCCCCGCTTGTGTAGATGATATTCTCCAAATATGAACTTGATCGGACAATCACCCTAGGAGGAGTTCATTAAAGTGTGAAGCGTAAAAATGTGGTGATTTGAGCGATTCTACGATTTTCCCATAAGGATAACATGGGATGTTTCTGTCAACGCTACGGTTACGCCGTACAAAATATGACTTTGGCTCTCATACTTTTATGATCAGGATGGCAAATTAGAATTTTGTTCAAAATATCATGTCATTTGGAAAAACTCTATTGTTTATAGACCACTCTGAAGGCCAAATAGTCAGAATTCTGGGAAACGTTTGCGGCTCCGTCGCACAAAGACCGTAAAAGTTATCCTTAAAATTAGGATAACTTTAGATGCCCCACTTGTCTAGAGGACGTACACCGATTTTGAGGTTGGTGGGCAAAACGCACTAGGAGGACTTCGTTAAAGTGTAAAACATAAAAATGTGGTAATTTGAGAGATTTTGTGGTTTTCCCATAGGGATAACATGGGAGGTTTCTGTCATCGCTACGACTACGCCGTAAAAATTAGGCATTTTTGTGATTGGCTTTTGTGATTGGGACGGCAAAGTAGAATTTTGGATAAAGTTTAGACAATTTTGGTAAAACTAATTTTTGACCTTCAATGTTAATTTAAAGGTCACTCTGTAGGGGGCGCTATCGCGCCCATTTCAATTTTGTCAGCCTAAACTGGTCCAAACTAGAAAGTTTAACAACTGATTCAAATTTGGTCCTAATCGGACTGGTTTTGATCAAATGGGAACAATTTTTAGATCTGCAATATTCCAAAATAAGTAGTCCAACTTTGCGGCTGCGCCGCACACAGACCGTAAAAGGTATCTCAAAAAATTGGATAACTTTAGATGTCCCACTTGTCCAGAGGACGTACGCCGATTTTGAAGTCGGTGGGCAAAACGCCCTAGGAGGAGTTCGTCAAAGTTTGACGTAAACAAAATGGCTAACTCAGCTTGTTTTCATTTTCAAAGGAAGATGGCGGCCATAGGGTAAGTCTGGGGGCGTGGCCACAATAATATTTTTTTTTTGTCCTCACGAGAGGAATGCGTGTCCCGAATTTCGTAGCTTTACGACAAAGTTGACCTCGGGGCGTCTCCCATAGGCGCAATGTATTTTGACTTTTGTCGGTGGCGCTGTCGCGCCATTTTTTAACGAAAAAAAAAATGGCCCAGAAAAAATCGAATTTTTCGCCGATTCTGAATTTTGGGCAAAGTTTGGTGAGTTTTTGAGCATGTTCAGGGGGTCAAATTAGAGCTCAAAAAGCAGAAGAACAAGAAAAATAAAAATAAATATAGCCGCAAGCGGCAATGATCGGCCCTCGCCACGCCGCCGCCACACCGCCGCCACACCGCAAGAGGAGGGGGCGCTAACGCGCCCCAATTGTCCTTTTATTACGCCTACTGCTGAATCTGTGACGCTGTCACATCTTCTCCCCTTTGTTTTACCATCAAAAAGCTATTTTATTTTGAATTCTTGGCAAAATGTGCGGCTTTGCCGCACAGACACCGTGACTCTTTGAATGAAAATGTGGATAACTTTTGATGGTCCTGAAGATGAGTCTCACCAAATTTCAGGTTAATAGGGCTGACGCCCTGGGAGGAGTTTGTGAAAGTCTAAAGTGTAAACATGTTCTGGCGATTTCCCCATTGGAATAACATGAAAGGTTTCGGTCATCGTTACGGCAACGCCATAACAATTATGACATGGGTCTCATTGACTTTTTTGATGGGGATGCTAAAATTGAGTTGTGTGTCAAATTTCATATAATTTCGCAAAACTAAACATTTAACCTCCATATAAAATCTGTAGGGGGCGCTGTGGCGCCAAATGAATTTATTTCACTTCAAGTAGGTTTAGGGCAAAGAGTTTAACAACTGATTCTAATTTGACGCAATTCGGACTTTATCCGCGCAAACGGCAGAAATTTTAAATATGGGAGATTTCTGAAATTCTAGCTACAGTTTGCGGCTTCGCCGCACAGAGACCGTGAGAGGGTCAATGTAATTTGGATAACTTTTGATGTCCCACTCCTCAGTAGCATTTTCACCAAATTTCAGCTTTTTAGGGCCAACGCCCTGGGAGGAGTTCGTAAAAGTACGACGTTTGGAAAAACTCCGAAGTCATGTTTAGCCATTTTTGAAGCAATATGGCCGACATTTGGTTGGGCGGACGGCGTTGCCGTAATAATATTTTTTACTTCTCTTGTCACCATCTACCTCTGCGCCAAATTTCATGATTCTACGATCCGATTTTTTTTGGGTAATTTCCCATCTCTCAATGCATTTTTGGTACATTTGGGGGCGCTGACGCGCCAATTTTTTTTAATTTTAGAAAAGAGAAATAGCCAGAATGTAGAGAGGCACGATTTTTAGAGGCGTGCAAATTTTTGTGACTTTTCGTCAATGTTCACTGGGTGAAAAATAGGGGGGTTGGTCCCGAGAAGAAGAAAGAAAGAAAGAAAGAAAGAATAATATTCCGATGCGAAAACAATGTTTCCCATTTTTCAAATATCATAAACTATACATTTTCGGAAAACGCTCGCGCTTTCCTACCTCATGGTGTGGGTCCCTGGTCACTGACGGGTACTTTCGATAATTTTGAGTGGGCTCCGCCCACTTTGTGTTTTTGGCCCTCTATACAGTAATAATGTTCAATTTTTGCCTTACATGCTTATATGCACGGAACATGCAAGAGATGGGGAACGTATTCGTGAGCTACTTAGCGCAAATGAGTGCTTTATATGGGGATGACGACCGCCAATGTAAAGTGCTCGTTTAGTGCGAACTTTTGCACGGGCTTCGCCCGTTTACAACGGTAATGTTCCATTTTCCTACAACTAATTAGTATGCACGGGGCGTGCATGAGTGGAGGAGTGCGTTAGTGAGTGTTTGGAAGTGGGCGAGCGCTTCGCGCTCGATTTTGTGCGCACTACGTGCGCACTTTCGCAGCCGTGCTTCGCACGGCCTTACGAGATTAATAGGCCTCTCGCCAGCTTGTGGCGCTCGGGCCTAATAATATTTTTAGCAAAAACAATATAGCCGTTTCCACTGTAACAACAAATTATACATCGTTTGAAAGCTCTAAGCCTTCCCCATGCCGCCATGGGGTGGAATCATCATTACGAGCGCTTACGCGCTCGTCACTCCCCATTCCGTCGGGATGCCCCGCCCACTCCCCATAGACTTCCATTGATTTGAGCAGATACAAGCATGGCCCATGCCTGCGGCATGGATTCTCGCGTACAGGACGATGCCAGGAGGGTTTTTGGAGGAATGCAGCGCTTCGCGCTGCTGTTGTCAACAATTTGTGAATGGGCTACGCCCATTCACAAATTGTTGACTATTTCTGTCATAGCAGGAGTAAGTATGCATGATCCATGCCTTCGGCATGGGCTAGTTCACTGTACTTGCCAGGGGCGACGGGGCACCAAACATGCGGGCTGCGCCCGCATGTTTGGTCAGACAGTTGCAACGCTGCCTTCGGCAGCGTTGCGGGAGCAATAGGCCCTCCGCCCTGCTGGGGCTCGGGCCTAATTACATATAAGTCGCTCCGTTTGTTATTGAGCATTTCATTTTCAGACTGCACAAAAAATACTACACTGAAGCTGTTAGTTTTTACTTTCACTTTAAAACAGCACATGCTAGTCACACATGCTAGTCCACGGTGGAGGGGACGTCGTGTAGCATCTAAAACGAGACTGCACATGCTGCTGGTGCATGCGTATGTGAGCGTGCGTGTGAATGTGAGCGTGCGTGTGAGTGTGCATGTGAATGTGAGCGTGCATGTGTGAGCGTGCATGTGAATGTGTGCGTGCATGTGAATGTGAGCGTGCATGTGAATGTGAGCGTGCGTGTGAGCGTGCATGTGAATGTGAGCGTGCATGTGAATGTGAGCGTGCATGTGAATGTGAGCGTGCGTGTGAGCGTGCATGTGAATGTGAGCGTGCGTGTGAGCGTGCATGTGAATGTGAGCGTGCGTGTGTGCGTGCATGTGAATGTGAGCGTGCGTGTGAGCGTGCATGTGAATGTGAGCGTGCGTGTGAGCGTGCATGTGAATGTGAGCGTGCATGTGAATGTGAGCGTGCATGTGAATGCGAGCGTTCGTGTGAGCGTGAATGTGAATGTGAGCGTGCATGTGAATGTGAGCGTGCATGTGAATGTGAACGTGCATGTGAATGCGAGCGTGCGTGTGAGCGTGCATGTGAATGTGAGCGTGCATGTGAATGTGAGCGTGCATGTGAATGTGAGCGTGCGTGTGAATGTGAGCGTGCATGTGAATGTGAACGGGCATGTGAATGCGAGCGTGCATGTGAGTGTGCATGTGAATGTGAGCGTGCATGTGAATGTGAGCGTGCATGTGAATGTGCGTGTGAGCGTGCATGTGAATGTGAGCGTGCGTGTGTGCGTGCATGTGAATGTGAGCGTGCATGTGAATGTGAGCGTGCATGTGTGAGCGTGCATGTGAATGTGAGCGTGCGTGTGAGCGTGCATGTGAATGTGAGCGTGCATGTGAACGTGAGCGTGCATGTGAATGCGAGCGTTCGTGTGAGCGTGCATGTGAATGTGAGCGTGCATGTGAATGTGAGCGTGCATGTGAATGTGAGCGTGCATGTGAATGTGAGCGTGCATGTGTGAGCGTGCATGTGAATGTGAGCGTGCATGTGAATGTGAGCGTGCATGTGAATGTGAACGTGCGTGTGAGCGTGCATGTGAATGTGAGCGTGCATGTGAATGTGAGCGTGCATGTGAATGTGAGCGTGCGTGTGAATGTGAGCGTGCATGTGTGAGCGTGCATGTGAATGTGAGCGTGCATGTGTGAGCGTGCATGTGAATGTGAGCGAGCGTGTGAATGTGAGCGTGCATGTGTGAGCGTGCATGTGAATGTGAGCGTGCGTGTGAATGTGAGCGTGCATGTGTGAGCGTGCATGTGAATGTGAGCGTGCATGTGTGAGAGTGCATGTGAGCGTGCGTGTGAATGTGAGCGTGCATGTGTGAGCGTGCATGTGAATGTGAGCGTGCATGTGTGAGCGTGCATGTGAATGTGAGCGTGCATGTGTGAGCGTGCATGTGAATGTGAGCGTGCATGTGAATGTGTGCGTGCGTGTGAGCGTGCATGTGAATGTGAGCGTGCACGTGCATGTGAGCGTGCATGTGAATGTGAGCGTGCGTGTGAGCGTGCATGTGAATGTGAGCGTGCATGTGTGAGCGTGCATGTGAATGTGAGCGTGCATGTGAATGTGAGCGTGCATGTGTGAGCGTGCATGTGAATGTGAGCGTGCGTGTGAATGTGAGCGTGCATTTGTGAGCGTGCATGTGAATGTGAACGGGCATGTGAATGCGAGCGTGCATGTGAGTGTGCATGTGAATGTGAGCGTGCATGTGAATGTGAGCGTGCATGTGAATGTGCGTGTGAGCGTGCATGTGAATGTGAGCGTGCGTGTGTGCGTGCATGTGAATGTGAGCGTGCATGTGAATGTGAGCGTGCATGTGTGAGCGTGCATGTGAATGTGAGCGTGCGTGTGAGCGTGCATGTGAATGTGAGCGTGCATGTGAACGTGAGCGTGCATGTGAATGCGAGCGTTCGTGTGAGCGTGCATGTGAATGTGAGCGTGCATGTGAATGTGAGCGTGCATGTGAATGTGAGCGTGCATGTGAATGTGAACGTGCGTGTGACCGTGCATGTGAATGTGAGCGTGCATGTGAATGTGAGCTTGCATGTGAATGTGAGCGTGCGTGTGAATGTGAGCGTGCATGTGTGAGCGTGCATGTGAATGTGAGCGTGCATGTGTGAGCGTGCATGTGAATGTGAGCGAGCGTGTGAATGTGAGCGTGCATGTGTGAGCGTGCATGTGAATGTGAGCGTGCGTGTGAATGTGAGCGTGCATGTGTGAGCGTGCATGTGTGAGCGTGCATGTGAATGTGAGCGTGCATGTGTGAGAGTGCATGTGAGCGTGCGTGTGAATGTGAGCGTGCATGTGTGAGCGTGCATGTGAATGTGAGTGTGCATGTGTGAGCGTGCATGTGAATGTGAGCGTGCATGTGTGAGCGTGCATGTGAATGTGAGCGTGCACGTGCATGTGAGCGTGCATGTGAATGTGAGCGTGCGTGTGAGCGTGCATGTGAATGTGAGCGTGCATGTGTGAGCGTGCATGTGAATGTGAGCGTGCATGTGAATGTGAGCGTGCATGTGTGAGCGTGCATGTGAATGTGAGCGTGCGTGTGAATGTGAGCGTGCATGTGTGAGCGTGCATGTGAATGTGAGCGTGCATGTGTGAGCGTGCATGTGAATGTGAGCGTGCGTGTGAATGTGAGCGTGCATGTGAATTTGAAAGTGCGTGTGAATGTGAGTGTGCATGTCTGAGCGTGCATGTGTGAGTGTGCATGTGAATGTGAGCGTGCATGTGTGAGCGTGCATGTGGATGTGAGCGTGCATGTGTGAGCGTGCATGTGAATGTGAGCGTGCATGTGAATGTGTGCGTGCGTGTGTGCGTGCATGTGAATGTGAGCGTGCATGTGTATGTGAGCGTGCATGTGAGCGTGCATGTGAATGTGAGCGTGCGTGTGAGCGTGCATGTGAATGTGAGCGTGCATGTGAATGTGAGCGTGCATGTGAGCGTGCATGTGAATGTGAGCGTGCGTGTGAGCGTGCATGTGAATGTGAGCGTGCATGTGAATGTGAGCGTGCATGTGAATGTGAGCGTGCGTGTGAATGTGAGCGTGCATGTGTGAGCGTGCATGTGAATGTGAGCGTGCATGTGTGAGCGTGCATGTGAATGTGAGCGTGCATGTGAATGTGTGCGTGCGTGTGTGCGTGCATGTGAATGTGAGCGTGCGTGTGAGCGTGCATGTGAATGTGTGAGCGTGCATGTGAATGTGAGCGTGCATGTGTGAGCGTGCATGTGTGAGCGTGCATATGAATGTGAGCGTGCATGTGTGAGCGTGCATGTGAATGTGAGCGTGCATGTGAATGTGTGCATGCGTGTGAGCGTGCATGTGAATGTGAGCGTGCGCGTGCATGTGAGCGTGCATGTGAGCGTGCATGTGAATGTGAGCGTGCGTGTGAGCGTGCATGTGAATGTGTGAGCGTGCATGTGAATGTGAGCGTGCATGTGTGAGCGTGCATGTGTGAGCGTGCATGTGAATGTGAGCGTGCATGTGTGAGCGTGCATGTGAATGTGAGCGTGCATGTGTGAGCGTGCATGTGAATGTGAGCGTGCGTGTGAATGTGAGCGTGCATGTGAATTTGAAAGTGCGTGTGATGTGAGTGTGCATGTGTGAGCGTGCATGTGGATGTGAGCGTGCATGTGTGAGCGTGCATGTGAATGTGAGCGTGCATGTGTATGTGAGCGTGCATGTGAATGTGAGCGTGCGTGTGAGCGTGCATGTGAATGTGAGCGTGCATGTGAATGTGAGCGTGCATGTGAATGTGAGCGTGCGTGTGAATGTGAGCGTGCATGTGTGAGCGTGCATGTGAATGTGAGCGTGCGTGTGAGCGTGCATGTGAATGTGTGAGCGTGCATGTGAATGTGAGCGTGCATGTGTGAGCGTGCATGTGTGAGCGTGCATGTGAATGTGAGCGTGCATGTGTGAGCGTGCATGTGAATGTGAGCGTGCGTGTGAATGTAAGCGTGCATGTGTGAGCGTGCGTGTGAATGTGAGTGTGCATGTGTGAGCGTGCATGTGAGCGTGCATGTGTGAGCGTGCATGTGAGCGTGCGTGTGAATGTGAGCGTGCATGTGTGAGA
>NW_027315779.1:36894866-37009866 GCF_026437365.1 Eucyclogobius newberryi
GTATTGAAAACATTAACCTCAGTAAAAGAAAGCATAGAAATGAGTTAGAGGGTTGAAAAGAGGTTGTAGAAGTTAGAACAGCTCCCCCCGTGGTTGAAGAAGGGATTGTTGTTTAAGCAGCTCAGCGTTGCTTGTGTAGACGCTGAAGGTTTGTGGGTTTAGGTTCACAAAGACGGGCTTTACCCTATTTTGTGTCTATTTACAAAACACAAACTGTACGTTTCATGTTTATTTCAAGAGCGCAGTTTGAGCTCTAATAAAGTCTGTTGTTCTGGACTTTCGTTGGTCAGTTTCAGGTTTTGGGGCAGTTATGAACTAACCATTGTACCTGGCAAAATACTATGCTGTGCAGGGCTCAGATGAAGGATTTTCACTTGTGCCGCAGCTGCTAAACAATCCGTTAATTTTTTGAAATTTGCAAATAGCAAACTACGAAAGTGACTAACAATCAATATTTTCCATTGATATAACACGATTATTTATTTAAATGTATTTGTAAACATTCTATTAAAGAAAACTCTTAACAAATTAACTTTTAAACACTTTTCAAACATTTGTTCTTCAGATAAAACTTGCAAATAAAATTTATTATTGAACAAATTAATCAACACAAAGTCAGATGGCCTTATTTACAACTTTCTTCAACATCATCATCATCAATCAGATGAGTCTCATTTACATATTAATTGTCTTTACACTCACAAAAAATATGTATTAAGCTTCTGATGCAAAAATAAATGTTACTGTGGCGTCCATCATGGTGTATTTTTTGTTTTATTCAAATTGTACAGCTCGATTTGACGTTCCATTCCATTTTTGTTTTTCTATTTGATGACGGTCCCTAAGCACTCGTCTCGGCTCTGCACATTTGGATCAGTGTAATTCTCTGCGCCCAAAATACGCATCTGATTGTTAAAAACGAGGTTGTAGTAACTTGGCAGTGTAAATATGAATATTTTGGCTGTGAATGATCTGAAAAGACTTTTGTGTTTAGGAGCTATTGACCTCGGAAGTCTGAATCTGTGACGCTAACTTTACCGCACTGTGGCTCCTCCCACTTTCAGACTCTGATCTGAGACAGCAGCGGGACTCGTCAGGTCAACACAGCGTCCTACATGTGTCAGGCCGTTATTGACGATCAATTGACGAGTGATCAGTACTTTTAGGCGCTTTGGTTACACATTTGAACACACATTTTTGTATAGCAAAAGCTGCGATACAAAAACACTTTTTTCTGACGAATGCATCGCATTTGAGAGAAATTGCGTCGCAATTTGCGATGCAATACTGCTTATTCTGAACCCTGCTGTGCTGGTATTGTTAAAGCAAGTATTTGTTTCTCTGCGTCTGCAGGATTGGCTACAGATGCACCTGTTTCTTGTGTCTTTTATCACGTGCTCTTAAGCATGTAGACAGCAGGGTTCCTCCTAATGCCAACGTCTTTGTCTTGTTTGGGTGCCTTTGGGACTTGACAGAGAACTTACTGACTGGTTAGCTACCCCCCTGTGGTTTTGACACATCACGAGGGCAAAGTGAATGTGTCTTGGAACACAAAGAGCAGACACTGTAGGGCCTGTAGGCGGGGCCAAAGGCCGAACATGTGCTTGAAGGAAATATCATGAGCAGCGTTTGTATCAGTGATGACAAGGAAGGAAGAGGAGGGCTGATGCAGGCGTGACATTGGCCGACAGGGAAAATAAGGAGTGGGTGGAGGAGGGGCCAGAGGTGGTCACAGAGGCTGCAGCAGAAGGGGTGGGACGGTGGGAGTGGCCTGAGCAGAACTATGAGTTGTGAGCTTAGGTTCTGAAATGAAGATAAGTTTGTTATCTTAAGTTCGGGAGCAGGACCACGCCCCTTCCTACGCCCCTTTCCGCGGCTACACTACTTAAAGGCGCAATGGACGATTTTTCGGCGATTTGAGAACGTGCACATGCCACTCCCCCGTGCTCATGCCACTCCCCCGTGCACATGCCACTCCCCCGTGCACATGCCACTCCCCCGTGCTCATGCCACTCCCCCGTGCACATGCCACTCCCCCGTGCACATGCCACTCCCCCGTGCACATGCCACTCCCCCGTGCACATGCCACTCCCCCGTGCATATGCCACTCCCCCGTGCACATGCCACTCCCCCGTGCATATGCCACTCCCCCGTGCACATGCCACTCCCCCGTGCACATGCCACTCCCCCGTGCACATGCCACTCCCCCGTGCACATGTCACTCCCCCGTGTGGACTGATACAACACACACGTGCGTTTGTTTATTAGCGCAACGGAGTGCATCACATCTCTCGTCTCCAGTAGATTTCAGTCCACTTCTGCGTCAGCTCCAACTGTCTTTCTCCGTCTTCATTTTGCCCCGTACACTGAGGGAACTATATTATGATAGATCCATGCGCTTAGGCACGCGGAAACGTGGGGACGAACCGCACGCGACTGCAGGTGAACGACAGGTGCGTTTTATGATTGATACGTGGCAGGACAAATGATTTATCCACGCCACCAGGAAATATGATAAAAAATTTGCTGAAAAAAATCGTCCTTTCCACCCTTAATCATCCAGATCACATACACCTGTGTTTGTGATTTTCGTCCCCCTCCCTCCCACCCTCTTTTAAACTCTTCGAATTATTCAAATTTGTCTCCTACATGGGGGTATCGAGGCCCGGGAGCCTTCAGCCCTCATCGCCTGAAGCCCCAAAACGGCATCGACTTCGTACATTTGTGTTGTTCATGTTTCTCCCCTGCCAGTCAACACCTTGCATCGTATCTGGGGGTGTGGTCCTTGCTTGTGAATCAGCCTGAAAAGAGAGTGTCATAAGTGATAACTGCTGTGCTAAGACGATTCATTTTGAGATTAGTCTTGTTTGTCAGGTTAGTCTTGTCTAAGTCTGTCTGTGGGCGTTCTCTCTCCGGTGGAGTCGTGTCCCGGCACAAGACGTTGATTTGGGCCCTTAAAGACATGTTTTGTGTCAATTTGAGGCCTGTTTTTCTATATTTCTGATCCCTGTGGTTTGGGACAGATCTGTGTGCCACTAAGGCGGTCTTAAAACTCTGACTCTTGCTCTTTCCGTTCACAACAGGCAAAGATTTTTGCACTTGTGCTGAAAGTGTCAGTTGGTTAAAATCGATTAGGGGTTCAAACCGAATAAGTAGATCTTGACCTACAAGAAGAGGAATTGAGTTGAGTGAAGACAAGAAGAAGGGATGGACTACAGTCATAGGTCCGATTGTTAAGTGGATTCGAGCCATGTTTGTGAGGACAAAGTTAGTGTCCGCGTACGGCTGGACTTCAAGGAGCATGAACTGCAGTTCAGTTTTCTTCCGTTCCCGTTAATTGCTCTCTGCAATTAGTTGAAAAGCACGTGTGACATCACACTGACGTCAGCAGCTGTGTCAAGTGTTGCTGCTTGCTGGAGTTTGTTGTCAAGAATAGTGGGCAGATAAAGTTTTTGATCTGGGCCCTTCTTAAGAAGGTTGCATAAAAATCGTCTGAAAGGACGTTTTGTTTGGCAGTCAAGTGCATCATAGTTTTGAAGTTCGTTTTCTGAACTCATTATTTGTGATGCACTGTTTTGACTAAAAGCTTGTTTGGTTTGATGCTGGGTCCAGTTTGTGCTGTGTTAAAACCTGTTACATCCTCCTGTGGCCGGCGCGCATTTTCCAAATTAGAAATGTTCTCTTACATCATCACTTTTATTTCCGTGGTCAATACCATAAGTTATACATCATTTTAAAGATTATTTTCTCAACAAAACGAATATGTCATTGATTTACATTGAATAATATGCCCCAAGAAGCAATTACCAATAGTTTGTGAGAAAGTCTCAACTTTTACAAACTCATGTCCTGTTTGCTGTTTATGACGGACAAATCAGCTTTAATTCTGTACATCCTTGTGCTCAGTCTGTCCATAAGGAATCATTAAACAACAATATCCACTTGTATTTTTACTGAAGTTTTCCGATTTCGAGATATTGTCAAGTAAACAAACTTTTCTTCTTTGACGATGGTCAGGATTAAGGCTCGTCCGGCGCATTTCTCCGTCCATAACAAATGACCTGTTTGACTTATAAGATGTTGTTTGGCATCGATCTTTTTTTCAGACTGTTACCTACAGAATGAGACTATCCACGCAAAAAGAAATGTGCAGCTTCCGACGCACGAAATTCATCTGTTTACATGGAAAATGCGCGAGCTAAGGGATCTTCTCAAAATGGGTTGAAGCCTAAAATACTTAATTTTTTTCGTCTCTCTCTGGACCCCCTCCCCCCTTCTAAAGACTTAAGACTGGCTTCACATAAAATTTTACGCGTTGATAAAACGATAGTATCTTGATAGACCTGCTCA
Organism: Eucyclogobius newberryi; assembly: GCF_026437365.1. NCBI lineage: Eukaryota > Metazoa > Chordata > Actinopteri > Gobiiformes > Gobiidae > Eucyclogobius > Eucyclogobius newberryi. The sequence continues at coordinate 36,899,217 of NW_027315779.1, forward strand.
CCTCTAGTGAACATCCCTGAACATCCTTTGGTCTGTTTATCAGTAAAAGTTATGAATTCTCCAAATAATGTCACCTGTCGCGCATGTTTGTTTACTCAATCCACATGGTCCACGGCGCGCCGTGGCCAGCGCGGGGAGCGGGGCGGGTGCTCCCTCACACTGGCCACGGCGCGTCGTGATCTCCCGCACGGGCGAACATGGCGCGTCGTGCTCCCCCGTACGGACTCCCCGTGCTCCTCGCCCACACTAATGTTGGCCTAATGCTCGTTGCTGAGAGAGTTTTTTAGCATTTCAAAACAATGACTGCCACAACGATGTATTGAAGCTTCAAAGCAACAAAAAGACGAAATGTATGTTCAACCCCCCGAAGACGAAAAACATTACGTCTTTTCAGCTTCAACCCATTTTGAGATGATCCCTAACGGTGACGTAGAAGAGGAGGCGACTAGATTTTACGCATCACGTTTTCTGATTTTATTAGCCTTTTGGACGCGCATTTTGTCAGATATATGTATTATTATATCAATACAAAAATAAAATAAAAATATTATGATATATATATTTATTTTCATGGGAAATTCATGGGTAAACTCATATTTACATTCAGGTTGATATTGATTAAAGAATTGTTCAAGAATTCAAAAATGACACACTGTATAAGTGTGGGTAAGTTATATCATATTTTAAGAGTAGAATGGGGCACCAGCCAGATAATCGGCAATTTTAACAACTCTATAATCAGATATCTAAATTAATTAATTAATTAGGAATTGATTACAGTAATGTCCTCTCTGTTTCAGCCAACAGCAGCCTAGAGACACATAAGGACCAGTCGCTAACATCTACAACCACCATCCGACCATGTGCTCTGAGTCGTTGGGTAAACGCTGGCATAGATCTCGACTCCCTTGTAGTACTGCGCTGTGTAACTGTAGTACTGCGCTGTGTAATTGTAGTACTGCGCTGTGTAATTGTAGTACTAAGCTGTGTAACTGTAGTACTGCGCTGTGTAACTGTAGTACTGCGCTGTGTAACTGTAGTACTGCGCTGTGTAATTGTAGTACTAAGCTGTGTAACTGTAGTACTGCGCTGTGTAACTGTAGTACTGCGCTGTGTAACTGTAGTACTGCGCTGTGTAATTGTAGTACTAAGCTGTGTAACTGTAGTGTAGTACTGCGCTGTGTAACTGTAGTACTGCGCTGTGTAACTGTAGTACTGCGCTGTGTAACTGTAGTACTGCGCTGTGTAATGCACTGTGTAACTGTAGTACTGCGCTGTGTAACTGTAGTACTGCGCTGTGTAACTGTAGTACTGAGCTGTATAACTGTAGTACTGCGCTGTGTAACTGTAGTACTGCGCTGTGTAACTGTAGGACTGGGCTGTGTAACTGTAGTACTGCGCTGTGTAACTGTAGTACTGCGCTTTGTAACTGTAGGACTGGGCTGTGTAACTGTAGTACTGCGCTGTGTAATGCGCTGTGTAACTGTAGTACTGCGCTGTGTACTGCGCTGTGTAACTGTAGTACTGCGCTGTGTAACTGTAGTACTGCGCTTTGTAACTGTAGGACTGGGCTGTGTAACTGTAGTACTGCGCTGTGTAATGCGCTGTGTAACTGTAGTACTGCGCTGTGTACTGCGCTGTGTAACTGTAGTACTGCGCTGTGTAACTGTAGTACTGCGCTGTGTAACTGTAGTACTGCGCTGTGTAACTGTAGTACTACGCTGTGTAACTGTAGTACTGCGCTGTGTAACTGTAGGACTGGGCTGTGTAACTGTAGTACTGCGCTGTGTAATGCACTGTGTAACTGTAGTACTGCGCTGTGTAACTGTAGTACTACGCTGTGTAACTGTAGTACTGCGCTGTGTAACTGTAGGACTGGGCTGTGTAACTGTAGTACTGCGCTGTGTAACTGTAGTACTGCGCTGTGTAACTGTAGTACTGCGCTGTGTAACTGTAGTACTGCGCTGTGTAACTGTAGGACTGGGCTGTGTAACTGTAGTACTGCGCTGTGTAACTGTAGTACTGCGCTGTGTAACTGTAGGACTGGGCTGTGTAACTGTAGTACTGCACTGTGTAATGCGCTGTGTAACTGTAGTACTGCGCTGTGTACTGCGCTGTGTAACTGTAGTACTGCGCTGTGTAACTGTAGTACTGCGCTGTGTAACTGTAGTACTGAGCTGTATAACTGTAGTACTGCGCTGTGTAACTGTAGTACTGCGCTGTGTAACTGTAGGACTGGGCTGTGTAACTGTAGTACAGCGCTGTGTAACTGTAGTACTGCGCTGTGTAACTGTAGTACTGCGCTTTGTAACTGTAGGACTGGGCTGTGTAACTGTAGTACTGCGCTGTGTAATGCGCTGTATAACTGTAGTACTGCGCTGTGTACTGCGCTGTGTAACTGTAGTACTGCGCTGTGTAACTGTAGTACTGCGCTGTGTAACTGTAGTACTGCGCTGTGTAACTGTAGTACTGCGCTGTGTAACTGTAGGACTGGGCTGTGTAACTGTAGTACTGCGCTGTGTAATGCACTGTGTAACTGTAGTACTGCGCTGTGTAACTGTAGTACTGCGCTGTGTAACTGTAGTACTGCGCTGTGTAACTGTAGTACTGAGCTGTATAACTGTAGTACTGCGCTGTGTAACTGTAGTACTGCGCTGTGTAACTGTAGGACTGGGCTGTGTAACTGTAGTACTGCGCTGTGTAACTGTAGTACTGCGCTGTGTAACTGTAGTACTGCGCTGTGTAACTGTAGGACTGGGCTGTGTAGCTGTAGTACTGCGCTGTGTAACTTTAGTACTGCGCTGTGTAACTGTAGGACTGGGCTGTGTAACTGTAGTACTGCGCTGTGTACTGCGCTGTGTAACTGTAGTACTGCGCTGTGTAACTGTAGTACTGCGCTGTGTAACTGTAGCACTGTGCTGTGTAACTGTAGGACTGGGCTGTGTAACTGTAGTACTGCGCTGTGTAACTGTAGTACTGCGCTGTGTAACTGTAGTACTGCGCTGTGTAACTGTAGGACTGGGCTGTGTAACTGTAGTACTGCGCTGTGTAACTGTAGTACTGCGCTGTGTAACTGTAGGACTGGGCTGTGTAACTGTAGTACTGCACTGTGTAATGCGCTGTGTAACTGTAGTACTGCGCTGTGTACTGCGCTGTGTAACTGTAGTACTGCGCTGTGTAACTGTAGTACTGCGCTGTGTAACTGTAGTACTGTGCTGTGTAACTGTAGAACTGGGCTGTGTAACTGTAGTACTGCGCTGTGTAATGCGCTGTGTAACTGTAGTACTGCGCTGTGTAATGCGCTGTGTAGCTGTAGTACTGCGCTGTGTAACTGTAGTACTGCGCTGTGTAACTGTAGTACTGCGCTGTGTAACTGTAGTACTGCACTGTGTAACTGTAGTACTGCACTGTGTAACTGTAGTACTGCGCTGTGTAATGCGCTGTGTAACTGTAGTACTGCGCTGTGTAACTGTAGTACTGCGCTGTGTAACTGTAGTACTGCACTGTGTAACTGTAGTACTGCGCTGTGTAACTGTAGTACTGCGCTGTGTAATGCGCTGTGTAGCTGTAGTACTGCGCTGTGTAACTGTAGTACTGCGCTGTGTAACTGTAGTACTGCGCTGTGTAACTGTAGTACTGCGCTGTGTAACTGTAGTACTGCACTGTGTCACTGTAGTACTGCGCTGTGTAACTGTAGTACTGTGCTGTGTAACTGTAGTACTGCGCTATGTAACTGTAGTACTGCGCTGTGTAACTGTAGTACTGCGCTCTGTAACTGTAGTACTGCGCTGTGTAACTGTAGTACTGCGCTGTGTAACTGTAGTACTGCGCTGTGTAACTGTAGTACTGAGCTGTATAACTGTAGTACTGCGCTGTGTAACTGTAGTACTGCGCTGTGTAACTGTAGTACTGCGCTGTGTAACTGTAGTACTGCGCTGTGTAACTGTAGTATTGAGCTGTATAACTGTAGTACTGCGCTGTGTAACTGTAGTACTGCGCTGTGTAACTGTAGTACTGCGCTGTGTAACTGTAGTACTGCGCTGTGTAACTGTAGTACTGCGCTGTGTAACTGTAGTACTGCGCTGTGTAACTGTAGTACTGAGCTGTATAACTGTAGTACTGCGCTGTGTAACTGTAGGACTGGGCTGTGTAACTGTAGTACTGAGCTGTATAACTGTAGGACTGGGCTGTGTAACTGTAGTACTGCGCTGTGTAACTGTAGTACTGCGCTCTGTAACTGTAGTACTGCGCTGTGTAACTGTAGTACTGCGCTGTGTAACTGTAGTACTGCGCTGTGTAACTGTAGTACTGAGCTGTATAACTGTAGTACTGCGCTGTGTAACTGTAGTACTGCGCTGTGTAACTGTAGTACTGCGCTGTGTAACTGTAGTACTGCGCTGTGTAACTGTAGTACTGCGCTATGTAACTGTAGTACTGCGCTGTGTAACTGTAGTACTGCGCTCTGTAACTGTAGTACTGCGCTGTGTAACTGTAGTACTGCGCTGTGTAACTGTAGTACTGCGCTGTATAACTGTAGTACTGCGCTGTGTAACTGTAGTACTGCGCTATGTAACTGTAGTACTGCGCTGTGTAACTGTAGTACTGCGCTCTGTAACTGTAGTACTGCGCTGTGTAACTGTAGTACTGCGCTGTGTAACTGTAGTACTGCGCTGTATAACTGTAGTACTGCGCTGTGTAACTGTAGTACTGCGCTGTGTAACTGTAGTACTGCGCTCTGTAACTGTAGTACTGCGCTGTGTAACTGTAGTACTGCGCTATGTAACTGTAGTACTGCGCTGTGTAACTGTAGTACTGCGCTCTGTAACTGTAGTACTGCGCTGTGTAACTGTAGTACTGCGCTGTGTAACTGTAGTACTGCGCTGTGTAACTGTAGTACTGAGCTGTATAACTGTAGTACTGCGCTGTGTAACTGTAGTACTGCGCTGTGTAACTGTAGTACTGCGCTGTGTAACTGTAGTACTGCGCTGTGTAACTGTAGTACTGAGCTGTATAACTGTAGTACTGCGCTGTGTAACTGTAGGACTGGGCTGTGTAACTGTAGTACTGCGCTGTGTAACTGTAGTACTGTGCTGTGTAACTGTAGTACTGCGCTGTGTAACTGTAGTACTGCGCTGTGTAACTGTAGTACTGCGCTGTGTAACTGTAGTACTGAGCTGTATAACTGTAGTACTGCGCTGTGTAACTGTAGGACTGGGCTGTGTAACTGTAGTACTGAGCTGTATAACTGTAGTACTGCGCTGTGTAACTGTAGTACTGCGCTGTGTAACTGTAGTACTGCGCTGTGTAACTGTAGTACTGCGCTGTGTAACTGTAGTACTGCGCTGTGTAACTGTAGTACTGCGCTGTGTAACTGTAGTACTGCGCTCTGTAACTGTAGTACTGCGCTGTGTAACTGTAGTACTGCGCTGTGTAACTGTAGTACTGCGCTCTGTAACTGTAGTACTGCGCTGTGTAACTGTAGTACTGCGCTGTGTAACTGTAGTACTGCGCTGTGTAACTGTAGTACTGAGCTGTATAACTGTAGTACTGCGCTGTGTAACTGTAGGACTGGGCTGTGTAACTGTAGTACTGCGCTGTGTAACTGTAGTACTGCGCTGTGTAACTGTAGTACTGCACTGTGTCACTGTAGTACTGCGCTGTGTAACTGTAGTACTGTGCTGTGTAACTGTAGTACTGCGCTGTGTAACTGTAGTACTGCGCTGTGTAACTGTAGTACTGCGCTATGTAACTGTAGTACTGCGCTGTGTAACTGTAGTACTGCGCTCTGTAACTGTAGTACTGCGCTGTGTAACTGTAGTACTGCGCTGTGTAACTGTAGTACTGAGCTGTATAACTGTAGTACTGCGCTGTGTAACTGTAGTACAGTGCTGTGTAACTGTAGTACTGCGCTGTGTAACTGTAGTACTGCGCTGTGTAACTGTAGTACTGAGCTGTATAACTGTAGTACTGCGCTGTGTAACTGTAGGACTGGGCTGTGTAACTGTAGTACTGCGCTGTGTAACTGTAGTACTGCGCTGTGTAACTGTAGTACTGCGCTGTGTAACTGTAGTACTGCGCTGTGTAACTGTAGTACTGCGCTGTGTAACTGTTGTACTGAGCTGTATAACTGTAGTACTGCGCTGTGTAACTGTAGGACTGGGCTGTGTAACTGTAGTACTGAGCTGTATAACTGTAGTACTGCGCTGTGTAACTGTAGTACTGCGCTGTGTAACTGTAGGACTGGGCTGTGTAACTGTAGTACTGAGCTGTATAACTGTAGTACTGCGCTGTGTAACTGTAGTACTGCGCTGTGTAACTGTAGTACTGCGCTCTGTAACTGTAGTACTGCGCTGTGTAACTGTAGTACTGCGCTGTGTAACTGTAGTACTGCGCTGTGTAACTGTAGTACTGAGCTGTATAACTGTAGTACTGCGCTGTGTAACTGTAGGACTGGGCTGTGTAACTGTAGTACTGCGCTGTGTAACTGTAGTACTGCACTGTGTCACTGTAGTACTGCGCTGTGTAACTGCAGTACTGTGCTGTGTAACTGTAGTACTGCGCTGTGTAACTGTAGTACTGCGCTGTGTAACTGTAGTACTGCGCTATGTAACTGTAGTACTGCGCTGTGTAACTGTAGTACTGCGCTCTGTAACTGTAGTACTGCGCTGTGTAACTGTAGTACTGCGCTGTGTAACTGTAGTACTGCGCTGTGTAACTGTAGTACTGAGCTGTATAACTGTAGTACTGCGCTGTGTAACTGTAGTACTGCGCTGTGTAACTGTAGTACTGCGCTGTGTAACTGTAGTACTGCGCTGTGTAACTGTAGTACTGAGCTGTATAACTGTAGTACTGCGCTGTGTAACTGTAGTACTGCGCTGTGTAACTGTAGTACTGCGCTGTGTAACTGTATTACTGCGCTGTGTAACTGTAGTACTGCGCTGTGTAACTGTAGTACTGCGCTGTGTAACTGTAGTACTGAGCTGTATAACTGTAGTACTGCGCTGTGTAACTGTAGGACTGGGCTGTGTAACTGTAGTACTGAGCTGTATAACTGTAGTACTGCGCTGTGTAACTGTAGTACTGCGCTGTGTAACTGTAGTACTGCGCTATGTAACTGTAGTACTGCGCTGTGTAACTGTAGTACTGCGCTCTGTAACTGTAGTACTGCGCTGTGTAACTGTAGTACTGCGCTGTGTAACTGTAGTACTGCGCTATGTAACTGTAGTACTGCGCTGTGTAACTGTAGTACTGCGCTGTGTAACTGTAGTACTGCGCTGTGTAACTGTAGTACTGAGCTGTATAACTGTAGTACTGCGCTGTGTAACTGTAGTACTGCGCTGTGTAACTGTAGTACTGCGCTGTGTAACTGTAGTACTGCGCTGTGTAACTGTAGTACTGAGCTGTATAACTGTAGTACTGCGCTGTGTAACTGTAGGACTGGGCTGTGTAACTGTAGTACTGCGCTGTGTAACTGTAGTACTGCGCTGTGTAACTGTAGTACTGCGCTGTGTAACTGTAGTACTGCGCTGTGTAACTGTAGTACTGCGCTGTGTAACTGTAGTACTGAGCTGTATAACTGTAGTACTGCGCTGTGTAACTGTAGGACTGGGCTGTGTAACTGTAGTACTGAGCTGTATAACTGTAGTACTGCGCTGTGTAACTGTAGTACTGCGCTGTGTAACTGTAGGACTGGGCTGTGTAACTGTAGTACTGAGCTGTATAACTGTAGTACTGCGCTGTGTAACTGTAGTACTGCGCTGTGTAACTGTAGTACTGCGCTCTGTAACTGTAGTACTGCGCTGTGTAACTGTAGTACTGCGCTGTGTAACTGTAGTACTGCGCTGTGTAACTGTAGTACTGAGCTGTATAACTGTAGTACTGCGCTGTGTAACTGTAGGACTGGGCTGTGTAACTGTAGTACTGCGCTGTGTAACTGTAGTACTGCACTGTGTCACTGTAGTACTGCGCTGTGTAACTGCAGTACTGTGCTGTGTAACTGTAGTACTGCGCTGTGTAACTGTAGTACTGCGCTGTGTAACTGTAGTACTGCGCTATGTAACTGTAGTACTGCGCTGTGTAACTGTAGTACTGCGCTCTGTAACTGTAGTACTGCGCTGTGTAACTGTAGTACTGCGCTGTGTAACTGTAGTACTGCGCTGTGTAACTGTAGTACTGAGCTGTATAACTGTAGTACTGCGCTGTGTAACTGTAGTACTGCGCTGTGTAACTGTAGTACTGCGCTGTGTAACTGTAGTACTGCGCTGTGTAACTGTAGTACTGAGCTGTATAACTGTAGTACTGCGCTGTGTAACTGTAGTACTGCGCTGTGTAACTGTATTACTGCGCTGTGTAACTGTAGTACTGCGCTGTGTAACTGTAGTACTGCGCTGTGTAACTGTAGTACTGAGCTGTATAACTGTAGTACTGCGCTGTGTAACTGTAGGACTGGGCTGTGTAACTGTAGTACTGAGCTGTATAACTGTAGTACTGCGCTGTGTAACTGTAGTACTGCGCTGTGTAACTGTAGTACTGCGCTATGTAACTGTAGTACTGCGCTGTGTAACTGTAGTACTGCGCTCTGTAACTGTAGTACTGCGCTGTGTAACTGTAGTACTGCGCTGTGTAACTGTAGTACTGCGCTATGTAACTGTAGTACTGCGCTGTGTAACTGTAGTACTGCGCTGTGTAACTGTAGTACTGCGCTGTGTAACTGTAGTACTGAGCTGTATAACTGTAGTACTGCGCTGTGTAACTGTAGTACTGCGCTGTGTAACTGTAGTACTGCGCTGTGTAACTGTAGTACTGCGCTGTGTAACTGTAGTACTGAGCTGTATAACTGTAGTACTGCGCTGTGTAACTGTAGGACTGGGCTGTGTAACTGTAGTACTGCGCTGTGTAACTGTAGTACTGCGCTGTGTAACTGTAGTACTGCGCTGTGTAACTGTAGTACTGCGCTGTGTAACTGTAGTACTGCGCTGTGTAACTGTAGTACTGAGCTGTATAACTGTAGTACTGCGCTGTGTAACTGTAGGACTGGGCTGTGTAACTGTAGTACTGAGCTGTATAACTGTAGTACTGCGCTGTGTAACTGTAGTACTGCGCTGTGTAACTGTAGGACTGGGCTGTGTAACTGTAGTACTGAGCTGTATAACTGTAGTACTGCGCTGTGTAACTGTAGTACTGCGCTGTGTAACTGTAGTACTGCGCTCTGTAACTGTAGTACTGCGCTGTGTAACTGTAGTACTGCGCTGTGTAACTGTAGTACTGCGCTGTGTAACTGTAGTACTGAGCTGTATAACTGTAGTACTGCGCTGTGTAACTGTAGGACTGGGCTGTGTAACTGTAGTACTGCGCTGTGTAACTGTAGTACTGCACTGTGTCACTGTAGTACTGCGCTGTGTAACTGCAGTACTGTGCTGTGTAACTGTAGTACTGCGCTGTGTAACTGTAGTACTGCGCTGTGTAACTGTAGTACTGCGCTATGTAACTGTAGTACTGCGCTGTGTAACTGTAGTACTGCGCTCTGTAACTGTAGTACTGCGCTGTGTAACTGTAGTACTGCGCTGTGTAACTGTAGTACTGCGCTGTGTAACTGTAGTACTGAGCTGTATAACTGTAGTACTGCGCTGTGTAACTGTAGTACTGCGCTGTGTAACTGTAGTACTGCGCTGTGTAACTGTAGTACTGCGCTGTGTAACTGTAGTATTGAGCTGTATAACTGTAGTACTGCGCTGTGTAACTGTAGTACTGCGCTGTGTAACTGTAGTACTGCGCTGTGTAACTGTAGTACTGCGCTGTGTAACTGTAGTACTGCGCTGTGTAACTGTAGTACTGCGCTGTGTAACTGTAGTACTGAGCTGTATAACTGTAGTACTGCGCTGTGTAACTGTAGGACTGGGCTGTGTAACTGTAGTACTGAGCTGTATAACTGTAGGACTGGGCTGTGTAACTGTAGTACTGCGCTGTGTAACTGTAGTACTGCGCTCTGTAACTGTAGTACTGCGCTGTGTAACTGTAGTACTGCGCTGTGTAACTGTAGTACTGCGCTGTGTAACTGTAGTACTGAGCTGTATAACTGTAGTACTGCGCTGTGTAACTGTAGTACTGCGCTGTGTAACTGTAGTACTGCGCTGTGTAACTGTAGTACTGCGCTGTGTAACTGTAGTATTGAGCTGTATAACTGTAGTACTGCGCTGTGTAACTGTAGTACTGCGCTGTGTAACTGTAGTACTGCGCTGTGTAACTGTAGTACTGCGCTGTGTAATTGTAGTACTGCGCTGTGTAACTGTAGTACTGCGCTGTGTAACTGTAGTACTGAGCTGTATAACTGTAGTACTGCGCTGTGTAACTGTAGGACTGGGCTGTGTAACTGTAGTACTGAGCTGTATAACTGTAGGACTGGGCTGTGTAACTGTAGTACTGAGCTGTATAACTGTAGTACTGCGCTGTGTAACTGTAGTACTGCGCTGTGTAACTGTAGTACTGCGCTGTGTAACTGTAGTACTGCGCTGTGTAACTGTAGTACTGCGCTGTGTAACTGTAGGACTGGGCTGTGTAACTGTAGTACTGCGCTGTGTAACTGTAGTACTGAGCTGTATAACTGTAGTACTGCGCTGTGTAACTGTAGTACTGCGCTGTGTAACTGTAGGACTGCGCTGTGTAACTGTAGTACTGCGCTGTGTAACTGTAGGACTGGGCTGTGTAACTGTAGTACTGCGCTGTGTAACTGTAGTACTGCGCTGTGTAACTGTAGGACTGGGCTGTGTAACTGTAGTACTGCGCTGTGTAATGCACTGTGTAACTGTAGTACTGCGCTGTGTAACTGTAGTACTGCGCTGTGTAACTGTAGTACTGCGCTGTGTAACTGTAGTACTGAGCTGTATAACTGTAGTACTGCGCTGTGTAACTGTAGTACTGCGCTGTGTAACTGTAGGACTGGGCTGTGTAACTGTAGTACTGCGCTGTGTAACTGTAGTACTGCGCTGTGTAACTGTAGTACTGCGCTGTGTAACTGTAGGACTGGGCTGTGTAGCTGTAGTACTGCGCTGTGTAACTTTAGTACTGCGCTGTGTAACTGTAGGACTGGGCTGTGTAACTGTAGTACTGCGCTGTGTACTGCGCTGTGTAACTGTAGTACTGCGCTGTGTAACTGTAGTACTGCGCTGTGTAACTGTAGCACTGTGCTGTGTAACTGTAGGACTGGGCTGTGTAACTGTAGTACTGCGCTGTGTAACTGTAGTACTGCGCTGTGTAACTGTAGTACTGCGCTGTGTAACTGTAGGACTGGGCTGTGTAACTGTAGTACTGCGCTGTGTAACTGTAGTACTGCGCTGTGTAACTGTAGGACTGGGCTGTGTAACTGTAGTACTGCACTGTGTAATGCGCTGTGTAACTGTAGTACTGCGCTGTGTACTGCGCTGTGTAACTGTAGTACTGCGCTGTGTAACTGTAGTACTGCGCTGTGTAACTGTAGTACTGTGCTGTGTAACTGTAGAACTGGGCTGTGTAACTGTAGTACTGCGCTGTGTAATGCGCTGTGTAACTGTAGTACTGCGCTGTGTAATGCGCTGTGTAGCTGTAGTACTGCGCTGTGTAACTGTAGTACTGCGCTGTGTAACTGTAGTACTGCGCTGTGTAACTGTAGTACTGCACTGTGTAACTGTAGTACTGCACTGTGTAACTGTAGTACTGCGCTGTGTAATGCGCTGTGTAACTGTAGTACTGCGCTGTGTAACTGTAGTACTGCGCTGTGTAACTGTAGTACTGCACTGTGTAACTGTAGTACTGCGCTGTGTAACTGTAGTACTGCGCTGTGTAATGCGCTGTGTAGCTGTAGTACTGCGCTGTGTAACTGTAGTACTGCGCTGTGTAACTGTAGTACTGCGCTGTGTAACTGTAGTACTGCGCTGTGTAACTGTAGTACTGCACTGTGTCACTGTAGTACTGCGCTGTGTAACTGTAGTACTGTGCTGTGTAACTGTAGTACTGCGCTATGTAACTGTAGTACTGCGCTGTGTAACTGTAGTACTGCGCTCTGTAACTGTAGTACTGCGCTGTGTAACTGTAGTACTGCGCTGTGTAACTGTAGTACTGCGCTGTGTAACTGTAGTACTGAGCTGTATAACTGTAGTACTGCGCTGTGTAACTGTAGTACTGCGCTGTGTAACTGTAGTACTGCGCTGTGTAACTGTAGTACTGCGCTGTGTAACTGTAGTATTGAGCTGTATAACTGTAGTACTGCGCTGTGTAACTGTAGTACTGCGCTGTGTAACTGTAGTACTGCGCTGTGTAACTGTAGTACTGCGCTGTGTAACTGTAGTACTGCGCTGTGTAACTGTAGTACTGCGCTGTGTAACTGTAGTACTGAGCTGTATAACTGTAGTACTGCGCTGTGTAACTGTAGGACTGGGCTGTGTAACTGTAGTACTGAGCTGTATAACTGTAGGACTGGGCTGTGTAACTGTAGTACTGCGCTGTGTAACTGTAGTACTGCGCTCTGTAACTGTAGTACTGCGCTGTGTAACTGTAGTACTGCGCTGTGTAACTGTAGTACTGCGCTGTGTAACTGTAGTACTGAGCTGTATAACTGTAGTACTGCGCTGTGTAACTGTAGTACTGCGCTGTGTAACTGTAGTACTGCGCTGTGTAACTGTAGTACTGCGCTGTGTAACTGTAGTACTGCGCTATGTAACTGTAGTACTGCGCTGTGTAACTGTAGTACTGCGCTCTGTAACTGTAGTACTGCGCTGTGTAACTGTAGTACTGCGCTGTGTAACTGTAGTACTGCGCTGTATAACTGTAGTACTGCGCTGTGTAACTGTAGTACTGCGCTATGTAACTGTAGTACTGCGCTGTGTAACTGTAGTACTGCGCTCTGTAACTGTAGTACTGCGCTGTGTAACTGTAGTACTGCGCTGTGTAACTGTAGTACTGCGCTGTATAACTGTAGTACTGCGCTGTGTAACTGTAGTACTGCGCTGTGTAACTGTAGTACTGCGCTCTGTAACTGTAGTACTGCGCTGTGTAACTGTAGTACTGCGCTATGTAACTGTAGTACTGCGCTGTGTAACTGTAGTACTGCGCTCTGTAACTGTAGTACTGCGCTGTGTAACTGTAGTACTGCGCTGTGTAACTGTAGTACTGCGCTGTGTAACTGTAGTACTGAGCTGTATAACTGTAGTACTGCGCTGTGTAACTGTAGTACTGCGCTGTGTAACTGTAGTACTGCGCTGTGTAACTGTAGTACTGCGCTGTGTAACTGTAGTACTGAGCTGTATAACTGTAGTACTGCGCTGTGTAACTGTAGGACTGGGCTGTGTAACTGTAGTACTGCGCTGTGTAACTGTAGTACTGTGCTGTGTAACTGTAGTACTGCGCTGTGTAACTGTAGTACTGCGCTGTGTAACTGTAGTACTGCGCTGTGTAACTGTAGTACTGAGCTGTATAACTGTAGTACTGCGCTGTGTAACTGTAGGACTGGGCTGTGTAACTGTAGTACTGAGCTGTATAACTGTAGTACTGCGCTGTGTAACTGTAGTACTGCGCTGTGTAACTGTAGTACTGCGCTGTGTAACTGTAGTACTGCGCTGTGTAACTGTAGTACTGCGCTGTGTAACTGTAGTACTGCGCTGTGTAACTGTAGTACTGCGCTCTGTAACTGTAGTACTGCGCTGTGTAACTGTAGTACTGCGCTGTGTAACTGTAGTACTGCGCTCTGTAACTGTAGTACTGCGCTGTGTAACTGTAGTACTGCGCTGTGTAACTGTAGTACTGCGCTGTGTAACTGTAGTACTGAGCTGTATAACTGTAGTACTGCGCTGTGTAACTGTAGGACTGGGCTGTGTAACTGTAGTACTGCGCTGTGTAACTGTAGTACTGCGCTGTGTAACTGTAGTACTGCACTGTGTCACTGTAGTACTGCGCTGTGTAACTGTAGTACTGTGCTGTGTAACTGTAGTACTGCGCTGTGTAACTGTAGTACTGCGCTGTGTAACTGTAGTACTGCGCTATGTAACTGTAGTACTGCGCTGTGTAACTGTAGTACTGCGCTCTGTAACTGTAGTACTGCGCTGTGTAACTGTAGTACTGCGCTGTGTAACTGTAGTACTGAGCTGTATAACTGTAGTACTGCGCTGTGTAACTGTAGTACAGTGCTGTGTAACTGTAGTACTGCGCTGTGTAACTGTAGTACTGCGCTGTGTAACTGTAGTACTGAGCTGTATAACTGTAGTACTGCGCTGTGTAACTGTAGGACTGGGCTGTGTAACTGTAGTACTGCGCTGTGTAACTGTAGTACTGCGCTGTGTAACTGTAGTACTGCGCTGTGTAACTGTAGTACTGCGCTGTGTAACTGTAGTACTGCGCTGTGTAACTGTTGTACTGAGCTGTATAACTGTAGTACTGCGCTGTGTAACTGTAGGACTGGGCTGTGTAACTGTAGTACTGAGCTGTATAACTGTAGTACTGCGCTGTGTAACTGTAGTACTGCGCTGTGTAACTGTAGGACTGGGCTGTGTAACTGTAGTACTGAGCTGTATAACTGTAGTACTGCGCTGTGTAACTGTAGTACTGCGCTGTGTAACTGTAGTACTGCGCTCTGTAACTGTAGTACTGCGCTGTGTAACTGTAGTACTGCGCTGTGTAACTGTAGTACTGCGCTGTGTAACTGTAGTACTGAGCTGTATAACTGTAGTACTGCGCTGTGTAACTGTAGGACTGGGCTGTGTAACTGTAGTACTGCGCTGTGTAACTGTAGTACTGCACTGTGTCACTGTAGTACTGCGCTGTGTAACTGCAGTACTGTGCTGTGTAACTGTAGTACTGCGCTGTGTAACTGTAGTACTGCGCTGTGTAACTGTAGTACTGCGCTATGTAACTGTAGTACTGCGCTGTGTAACTGTAGTACTGCGCTCTGTAACTGTAGTACTGCGCTGTGTAACTGTAGTACTGCGCTGTGTAACTGTAGTACTGCGCTGTGTAACTGTAGTACTGAGCTGTATAACTGTAGTACTGCGCTGTGTAACTGTAGTACTGCGCTGTGTAACTGTAGTACTGCGCTGTGTAACTGTAGTACTGCGCTGTGTAACTGTAGTACTGAGCTGTATAACTGTAGTACTGCGCTGTGTAACTGTAGTACTGCGCTGTGTAACTGTAGTACTGCGCTGTGTAACTGTATTACTGCGCTGTGTAACTGTAGTACTGCGCTGTGTAACTGTAGTACTGCGCTGTGTAACTGTAGTACTGAGCTGTATAACTGTAGTACTGCGCTGTGTAACTGTAGGACTGGGCTGTGTAACTGTAGTACTGAGCTGTATAACTGTAGTACTGCGCTGTGTAACTGTAGTACTGCGCTGTGTAACTGTAGTACTGCGCTATGTAACTGTAGTACTGCGCTGTGTAACTGTAGTACTGCGCTCTGTAACTGTAGTACTGCGCTGTGTAACTGTAGTACTGCGCTGTGTAACTGTAGTACTGCGCTATGTAACTGTAGTACTGCGCTGTGTAACTGTAGTACTGCGCTGTGTAACTGTAGTACTGCGCTGTGTAACTGTAGTACTGAGCTGTATAACTGTAGTACTGCGCTGTGTAACTGTAGTACTGCGCTGTGTAACTGTAGTACTGCGCTGTGTAACTGTAGTACTGCGCTGTGTAACTGTAGTACTGAGCTGTATAACTGTAGTACTGCGCTGTGTAACTGTAGGACTGGGCTGTGTAACTGTAGTACTGCGCTGTGTAACTGTAGTACTGCGCTGTGTAACTGTAGTACTGCGCTGTGTAACTGTAGTACTGCGCTGTGTAACTGTAGTACTGCGCTGTGTAACTGTAGTACTGAGCTGTATAACTGTAGTACTGCGCTGTGTAACTGTAGGACTGGGCTGTGTAACTGTAGTACTGAGCTGTATAACTGTAGTACTGCGCTGTGTAACTGTAGTACTGCGCTGTGTAACTGTAGGACTGGGCTGTGTAACTGTAGTACTGAGCTGTATAACTGTAGTACTGCGCTGTGTAACTGTAGTACTGCGCTGTGTAACTGTAGTACTGCGCTCTGTAACTGTAGTACTGCGCTGTGTAACTGTAGTACTGCGCTGTGTAACTGTAGTACTGCGCTGTGTAACTGTAGTACTGAGCTGTATAACTGTAGTACTGCGCTGTGTAACTGTAGGACTGGGCTGTGTAACTGTAGTACTGCGCTGTGTAACTGTAGTACTGCACTGTGTCACTGTAGTACTGCGCTGTGTAACTGCAGTACTGTGCTGTGTAACTGTAGTACTGCGCTGTGTAACTGTAGTACTGCGCTGTGTAACTGTAGTACTGCGCTATGTAACTGTAGTACTGCGCTGTGTAACTGTAGTACTGCGCTCTGTAACTGTAGTACTGCGCTGTGTAACTGTAGTACTGCGCTGTGTAACTGTAGTACTGCGCTGTGTAACTGTAGTACTGAGCTGTATAACTGTAGTACTGCGCTGTGTAACTGTAGTACTGCGCTGTGTAACTGTAGTACTGCGCTGTGTAACTGTAGTACTGCGCTGTGTAACTGTAGTACTGAGCTGTATAACTGTAGTACTGCGCTGTGTAACTGTAGTACTGCGCTGTGTAACTGTATTACTGCGCTGTGTAACTGTAGTACTGCGCTGTGTAACTGTAGTACTGCGCTGTGTAACTGTAGTACTGAGCTGTATAACTGTAGTACTGCGCTGTGTAACTGTAGGACTGGGCTGTGTAACTGTAGTACTGAGCTGTATAACTGTAGTACTGCGCTGTGTAACTGTAGTACTGCGCTGTGTAACTGTAGTACTGCGCTATGTAACTGTAGTACTGCGCTGTGTAACTGTAGTACTGCGCTCTGTAACTGTAGTACTGCGCTGTGTAACTGTAGTACTGCGCTGTGTAACTGTAGTACTGCGCTATGTAACTGTAGTACTGCGCTGTGTAACTGTAGTACTGCGCTGTGTAACTGTAGTACTGCGCTGTGTAACTGTAGTACTGAGCTGTATAACTGTAGTACTGCGCTGTGTAACTGTAGTACTGCGCTGTGTAACTGTAGTACTGCGCTGTGTAACTGTAGTACTGCGCTGTGTAACTGTAGTACTGAGCTGTATAACTGTAGTACTGCGCTGTGTAACTGTAGGACTGGGCTGTGTAACTGTAGTACTGCGCTGTGTAACTGTAGTACTGCGCTGTGTAACTGTAGTACTGCGCTGTGTAACTGTAGTACTGCGCTGTGTAACTGTAGTACTGCGCTGTGTAACTGTAGTACTGAGCTGTATAACTGTAGTACTGCGCTGTGTAACTGTAGGACTGGGCTGTGTAACTGTAGTACTGAGCTGTATAACTGTAGTACTGCGCTGTGTAACTGTAGTACTGCGCTGTGTAACTGTAGGACTGGGCTGTGTAACTGTAGTACTGAGCTGTATAACTGTAGTACTGCGCTGTGTAACTGTAGTACTGCGCTGTGTAACTGTAGTACTGCGCTCTGTAACTGTAGTACTGCGCTGTGTAACTGTAGTACTGCGCTGTGTAACTGTAGTACTGCGCTGTGTAACTGTAGTACTGAGCTGTATAACTGTAGTACTGCGCTGTGTAACTGTAGGACTGGGCTGTGTAACTGTAGTACTGCGCTGTGTAACTGTAGTACTGCACTGTGTCACTGTAGTACTGCGCTGTGTAACTGCAGTACTGTGCTGTGTAACTGTAGTACTGCGCTGTGTAACTGTAGTACTGCGCTGTGTAACTGTAGTACTGCGCTATGTAACTGTAGTACTGCGCTGTGTAACTGTAGTACTGCGCTCTGTAACTGTAGTACTGCGCTGTGTAACTGTAGTACTGCGCTGTGTAACTGTAGTACTGCGCTGTGTAACTGTAGTACTGAGCTGTATAACTGTAGTACTGCGCTGTGTAACTGTAGTACTGCGCTGTGTAACTGTAGTACTGCGCTGTGTAACTGTAGTACTGCGCTGTGTAACTGTAGTATTGAGCTGTATAACTGTAGTACTGCGCTGTGTAACTGTAGTACTGCGCTGTGTAACTGTAGTACTGCGCTGTGTAACTGTAGTACTGCGCTGTGTAACTGTAGTACTGCGCTGTGTAACTGTAGTACTGCGCTGTGTAACTGTAGTACTGAGCTGTATAACTGTAGTACTGCGCTGTGTAACTGTAGGACTGGGCTGTGTAACTGTAGTACTGAGCTGTATAACTGTAGGACTGGGCTGTGTAACTGTAGTACTGCGCTGTGTAACTGTAGTACTGCGCTCTGTAACTGTAGTACTGCGCTGTGTAACTGTAGTACTGCGCTGTGTAACTGTAGTACTGCGCTGTGTAACTGTAGTACTGAGCTGTATAACTGTAGTACTGCGCTGTGTAACTGTAGTACTGCGCTGTGTAACTGTAGTACTGCGCTGTGTAACTGTAGTACTGCGCTGTGTAACTGTAGTATTGAGCTGTATAACTGTAGTACTGCGCTGTGTAACTGTAGTACTGCGCTGTGTAACTGTAGTACTGCGCTGTGTAACTGTAGTACTGCGCTGTGTAATTGTAGTACTGCGCTGTGTAACTGTAGTACTGCGCTGTGTAACTGTAGTACTGAGCTGTATAACTGTAGTACTGCGCTGTGTAACTGTAGGACTGGGCTGTGTAACTGTAGTACTGAGCTGTATAACTGTAGGACTGGGCTGTGTAACTGTAGTACTGAGCTGTATAACTGTAGTACTGCGCTGTGTAACTGTAGTACTGCGCTGTGTA
Organism: Eucyclogobius newberryi; assembly: GCF_026437365.1. NCBI lineage: Eukaryota > Metazoa > Chordata > Actinopteri > Gobiiformes > Gobiidae > Eucyclogobius > Eucyclogobius newberryi. Next base: position 36,917,955 of record NW_027315779.1, read on the forward strand.
ACTGTAGTACTGCGCTGTGTAACTGTAGTACTGCGCTGTGTAACTGTAGTACTGCGCTGTGTAACTGTAGGACTGGGCTGTGTAACTGTAGTACTGCGCTGTGTAACTGTAGTACTGAGCTGTATAACTGTAGTACTGCGCTGTGTAACTGTAGTACTGCGCTGTGTAACTGTAGGACTGCGCTGTGTAACTGTAGTACTGCGCTGTGTAACTGTAGGACTGGGCTGTGTAACTGTAGTACTGCGCTCTGTAACTTAATTGGCTGAGCCGCAGTAGAAACATGTCCGCTCTGACACTGTGAACACACACACACGCACACACACACACACACACACACGCTCTGACACTGTGAACGCACACACACACACACACACGCACACACACACACACACACACACACGCTCTGACACTGTGAACACACACACACACACACACGCTCCGACACTGTGAACGCACACACACACGCACACACACACACACACACGCACGCACACACACATAACACAAACAACACACACACACACACTGTGCCCAGACTGAGCGGTCGCCGGATGCTCGTTATCTTCCTTCTCTGTTGTTCAGTGAAATTGAGCAATTACAGGCTCACGCTGCACAAATGAACGTCCTAAACTGATTTGAGCTCCGAATATTCATCTTGACTCCTTTAAAGATTATACTTTGTAGCATCTATCTTTTCTGACTTGTTTCTCTAGTTTAGTACTTTTCAATGTTTTCGTGTATATTTTTGTGAGCTATGTTGTCGTAAGTAGTGATACTTGCCATAGTGATACTATGACAAGTATTGCAATATCGACCTGACACTCATTGTAACATGGCTGTCATTATTCTCTCGACTCCAGCTTCAACTGATCAGAAATGTATTATGTGCAGAAAAAATGATACTCTAGTACTTTTGATTAAATAAATAATGAGTCAATACTTTTAGCTTCCTCTGTCCATATCAACATATTGACATCTTAAGTACATTTTCATGTGGAACAACCCTGAACACTTTATACCTTTATATATTTCTCATTCAAAGCACAGGTGCACAGTACATTTGTTGAGGTGCATGTGTCCATGGAGATGGGATTGTTTTACCTGGAATGATAAAAGTGATTTTACTGAGCCAGATCTGTGGAGAGGCACATTCCAGGCAAAGCAATAGCATTTCCACATAGTCACAAACATGTCAACTCCTTAAACTGAGCAAGATTTGACTGAATCACCCAAATATAAAAGTATATTGAACCCCGTTAATAAAATATGTCAAAAGTACTAAAAAACAATAACTGAATTCAATACTTGTTTGTGCAGCATTTCTGCAGCACAGGGACAGCCAAAGCTCCTTTAAATGTCTTTCTGTCGCAATGTCTTTACCAACCGAGTTACAAAGCCTTGTTTTGATGCATGAGCTCGGTTTTGTCTGTTTTCTTGATGGCACTACATTCCCCGGCAGAATGAAAAGCATGCCATGGCGGTGGAAGGATACTGTGATTAAATGAGCGCTGGAGCAGCTTGCAGATGAAAGCGCCCGGTGCAGTTGTGATGGCTTTTACCGGCGGCTCTGCCCTGAAAGGATTGAAAGTGCTAATCAGCGGATAATGGCGCGTTGTCCCCGGCGTCAGCGCCAAGCCATTTTCATACACCAATCAATTGTCATTCAAATGTGAAGAGGTTTGCATCGTGGTGACGTGGCTCTGTTCTGCTGCTTCATTTTTGGTTGACTGATTTGTTGCTAGTGTTGCCATGACGATAGAATTTCAAACGTGATGCTTTTTTTCACTGATTGCACGGTGGAAAACACACTTTTGGATGAACATAATCTGATGTTCTGGTCAGAGTCTTTTCTCATTTGATATCTCCATAAACATGGCACTTTACACATTTAATTACCATGTTTTATATGATTGACGCCTCATTTCTCACTGTCCAAGTGCAATATTTGAGGGTCAGATACAAAGTCTGTGCTCTTAAATGCTGCAAAAGCTTGACCGTGTGCAGAGCTGTGGTCGAGGAAGCTTAGGTGCCAGAGGATCAGAACTCCACCCGTTTCATCTTCACTGAGATGTACCATATTGAACAAACTGTAGCATCGTGACTGTTACAGCTGAGAGGCTTCAACACGGGGGTCCAAACCTGACCATTTCTTGACGGTCCTCAGGCTTCTCCTTGTACTTTTATTGTAAATGGGAGACATTCTGCTATCGTGACCTAGATAACAATGTTATAAAGACCTGAAATGAATCTTATTAAACAATGTGGTTAAACCTGTATTAAACCTGTGTGACACTCCTGGGCTTCAACATTCTATTCAAACATTGGGAGAGGGTATGATCGCTTAAACCTGTTGTGAGTTAGACTAGTGGCCAGTCCAGGAACTGCAGCAAAAACACTCCTCAGTCCAGAAAGCATTTTCCAACGTAAAAACAAACTGCTTTAGTTCGGCTGACAGGAAGGTTGGATTTTGTGGCAATTTTAGCCTTTTTTTGCCAAGGAATTTTTAGAAATTGTGATTCAATGAATAAAAGACACATTTAGTTTAATTCCATACTGTGGAATATTTCAGGCAAAGCTAAAGCATGTCTGAGGAAACAAATTGGTGGTGGACCCTGCCAGTAAAGTGACACTTGACTGAAAAGAACTATCATTCATATTAACAAGTATATTTCCACCAAATCAGGTAAAACTGTAAATTAATTTCTACTAAATCTATTGTACTGTATATCATGTAAATGTGTGGTTTGTATTCTACACCTTGCCTGGGACGACAGTTGGAAACTAGCTAAACTAAAGCTAATACTGGCACATTTACAGAAATGTTCAAATAAACTAATCATAAATAAATTAGAACCTCTGCTGTAAGAAAAGTGCATTGTGGGAAGGGTTGATTAATGAAAGCATTTGAATCACTTAAGACTTATTTTGACAGATTTGAATATATACATATATATATATATATATATATATATATATATATATATATATATATATATATATATATATATATATATATATATATATATATATATATATATATATATATATATGTCGTGTAGAATGTGGAATGATCACGGCTTAAAACTCACCTGTTCAAACAAGCCTTTAATACTTTTTTGTCTTTTCTTCGCATATAAAGCATTTTGAGAGTTGATGAATGACTGTGTTTCTCAAGTGTTTGGAGATTGACACCGTTCGCTGATCCTCTGATTGTAATAAAACAATATTGGATATAATCTATAAAGCTGCTCTGGGCAATAGCACCACCTGAAATACTCTGATGACAGCGGTTCCATTCTTTGGTCATGGTTTGCATTCTCTGGACTTTTCTTGTTTTTGATGCTTTTACCTTTTTCCAAATAATTTGTGTTGAAGTGTTAATTGCCATATAATAATAATATGTGTTAATTGTGTCATTCCTTGTATCCCATTGGTATGTAACCTTTGACCCACCGAACTACTTTGTTTCATTTAGTCAATGATCCAAACCTCACCAGTTGTGCAGAGTAAATCACCTGCTAACATTGTCCTTGTTCTCTGTTGCCCCCTGCAGTCTGCTCGCAGTACTCCCGTGGTGTCTTCGCCATCTTCGGCCTGTACGACAAGCGCTCTGTGCACACGCTCACGTCGTTCTGCAGCGCTCTTCACATCTCCCTCATCACAGCCAGCTTCCCCACAGAGGGAGAGAGCCAGTTCACGCTGCAGCTCCGGCCCTCCATCAGAGGGGCGCTGCTAAGCCTGCTCGACCACTACGACTGGACCAAGTTTGTCTTCCTTTACGACACGGACCGAGGTCAGTGCACTCTCACCAACACTCACATGATGAAGACGTTTTACATGATCAACAGACTGGATCCAGGATCTGGTTGGAATGTCACTCAGGAGAGTTAAGAGTACATTACTTCTTTCAGTGTGTCTGCTGAGGGTGTGCCTCAGGACTCTGTCTTTGGACCACTTTTGTTTTGTTGTATCTTCTTCCCCTAGGCTTGATCCTGCAGTTTAGTACCGTATTTTCCGGACTCACTGGAGTATAAGTCGCATTTTTGGGGGGAAATTTATTTGATAAAATCAGGACCAAGAACAGACATTTAATCTTGAAATGCAATTAAAAATAACAGATTAGAGAACATAGTGAATAGGTGTACGTATGCTAACGTAACACCTTCAGCTACATGACGCACATGTGACTACATGACAGTGTCTGGGATGTAAACATAACATATTTACAGTTATTCAGATCAATATAGCATAAAGAACATGCTAAGCATCAGTATTACCCCAAATCACTAAATCCACTGAATCCAACTCCACAAACTCTGGAGGAAGAGGAAGTGCCAATTCTTCTTCTGCGTCGCTTAGAGCCTAGAGCGCCCTCTTGTGGTTGCCAGGCTGAAAATAATCAACAGGTGAAATGCATCGTTGCCAGTGTGAAAATAACGAATAATATCACCTATAAGTCGCTCTGGAGTATAAGTCGCACCCCAGACAAAACTATGAAAAAAAGTGCGACTTATAGTCCGGAAAATATGGTAGTTCTAATGACCTGAAGCTGTGCAGCCTCTTTAATATCTTTAAGGCCCAGAAACTAACTTCTATAATTGTCTGGCCAAAATAAAGCACTGTCTAAGTAAGAACTCACAGACTCATTTCTGCCCTGCCAGAAAGGTCCCTGTCATGGTAAAGCTAAGAAACATTTGCATGTTAACAGCACACTCCCTGTTTTGCAGCGAATATAACATCCTATAAATAAATGCAACAAGCGCACTGAGGTTTCATCTGCCCTCAAATGAAAACAGCCCCTTTTATCATGATTAAACTGGATTAATTGCATGGCCATATAGTAACCACATCTGCACCACCCATCACACAGTTACCAAGATATTATACCTTCGAACTGCCCCAGACACAGAGAGAAACATGTACATCCACAGGTTTAATTTCATTTCTTTCATTCATATATTTGCATTATACTTTCTTTATTATGCCTTGCAGTCTGCTGCCTCCCACATGTCACTGTTGTTACTGTGACGTGTCGTGTCAGTCCAGCCTCTTCAGAAAATTCCCAGTTTATTAGAAACTGTAGTATAATTATATCAGAAGACCTAATAACCTAATCGGATTATTGTTTAATTAATGTATAAAATGCAGATATATTTAAAAAACTGTCTGTAGTTGGACAAAACAAAAATGCCAAACGACAGGATGAAGAAATAATTACATTTTACTGATAGAACTGATACTTGTAAGTGTCCTATTGTGACAATATCCCAAGTGCACTCCTCCGACACCGAGGGTCAGGCGTAAGGAAGAGGAGGAGGAGGAGGTGGAGGAGGAGGTGGACGAGGAGGATGAGGAGGTGGAGGAGGAGGAGGATGTAGAGGTGGAGGAGGTGGAAGAGGAGGTGGAGGAGGCACATCTTTATTCAGCTGCTCCTCTGGGCTTTGCTAAGTGGTCACCTCATGTTTTAGACTGTGATGACACTTTATGGCGTCATGGAAACAGCTTGATCACATTATAGTTTGTTCTAGTTTCTGACCAAGTTCTACATTGAGTGAAAACAGTTGAAATTAAAGCCGCAAGCGGCATCCAACGGCCCTCGCGGGCCGCCGGCCTTCCGACTCTGCGCTTTCGACTTGATAAAGATGGCGCCCTTATTGTGTGTTGAATTAAAAAAGAACTTGACAGACGGGGACACATTGGACATGGCCAATCCAGTGCAAATGAACACAAGAGTCAGTCAAATTTGCAGCTCCACGGCACAGAGACCGTAGCACTTAAAATCAAAATATGACTAATTGTTGATGCCCCGTTTGTATAGATGATTTTCCCCAAATATGAGCTTGATCGGGCTTTCGCACTAGGAGGAGTTCGTTAAAGTGTGAAGCGTAAAAATGTGGTCATTTTAGAGATTTCGCTGTTTTCCCATTTCTGACATATATTTGCGGGTCCGCCACACAGAGACCGTAGCACTTAGAATCAAAATATGGATAACTTTTGATGCCCCGCTTGTGTAGATGATATTCTTCAAATATGAGCTTGATCGGACAATCACCCTAGGAGGAGTTTGTTAAAGTTTGAAGCGTAAAAATGTGGTGATTTGAGCGATTCTACGATTTTCCCATAAGGATAACATGGGATGTTTCTGTCAACGCTACGGTTACGCCGTACAAAATATGACTTTGACTCTCATACTTTTATGATCAGGATGGCAAATTAGAATTTTGTTCAAAATATCATGTCATTTGGAAAAACTCTATTGTTTATAGGCCACTCTGAAGGCCAAATAGTCAGAATTCTGGGAAACGTTTGCGGCTCCGTCGCACAGAGACCGTAAAAGATATCCTTAAAATTTGGATAACTTTAGATGCCCCACTTGTCTAGAGGACGTACACCGATTTTGAGGTTGGTGGGCAAAACGCACTAGGAGGAGTTTGTTAAAGTGTGAAACAGAAAAATGTTGATATTCGAGAGATTTAGCGGTTTTCCCATAGGGATAACATGGGAAGTTTATGTCATCGCTACGACTACGTCGTAAAAATTAAGGCATTTGTCTGATTGGCTTTTTTGATCGGGACGCCAAAATAGAATTTTGGGTAAAGTTTAGAACATTTTGGTAAAACTAATTTTTGACCTTCAATGTTAATTTAAAGGTCACTCTGTAGGGGGCGCTATCACTGCCATTTCAATTTTGTCAGCCTAAACTGGTCCAAACTAGAAAGTTTAACAAATGATTCAAATTTGGTCCTAATCGGACTGGTTTTGATCAAATGGGAGCAATTTTTAGACCTGCAATATTCCAAAATAAGTTGTCCAACTTTGCGGCTGCGCCGCACACAGACCGTAAAAGGTATCTCAAAAAATTTAATAACTTTAGATGCCCCACTTGTCCAGAGGACGTACGCCGATTTTGAAGTCGGTGGGCAAAACGCCCTAGGAGGAGTTCGTCAAAGTTTGACGTGAACAAAATGGCTAACACAGCGTGTTTTCATTTTCAAAGGAAGATGGCGGCCATAGGGTAAGTCTGGGGGCGTGGCCACAATAATATTTTTTTTTGTCCTCACAAGAGGAATGCGTGTCCCGAATTTCGTAGCTCTACGACAAAGTTGACCTCGGGGCGTCTTCCATAGGCGCAATGTATTTTGACTTTTGTCGGTGGCGCTGTCGCGCCATTTTTTAACGCAAAAAAAAATGGCCCAGAAAAAACAAAATTTTTCGCCGATTCTGAATTTTGGGCAAAGTTTGGTGAGTTTTTGAGCATGTTCAGGGGGTCAAATTAGAGATCAAAGCGCTGAAGAAGAACAAGAAAAATAATAAAATAATAATATTTTTAGCAAAAACAATATAGCCGTTTTTTCTATAACAACAAATTATACATCGTTTGAAAGCTCTAAGCCTTCCCCATGCCGCCATGGGGTGGAATCATCATTACGAGCGCTTACGCGCTCGTCACTCCCTATTTCGTCGGGATGCCCCGCCCACTCCCCATAGACTTCCATTGATTTGAGCAGAAACAAGCATGGCCCATGCCTGCGGCATGGATTCTCGCGTACGGGACGATGCCAGGAGGGTTTTTGGAGGAATGCAGCGCTTCGCGCTGCTGTTGTCAACAATTTGTGAATGGGCTACGCCCATTCACAAATTGTTGACTATTTCTGTCATAGCAGGAGTAAGTATGCATGATCCATGCCTTCGGCATGGGCTAGTTCACTGTACTTGCCAGGGGCGACGGGGCGACGGGGCCTTCGGCAGCGTTGCGGGAGCAATAGGCCCTCCGCCCTGCTGGGGCTCGGGCCTAATAAACTATTTTTTTCATGACAACATTTGCAAAGCAAAAACAAGCTAGCTTATTGGCTGTCATATTAGCATTAGTACCACCAGGCCTAAAGGTCAATAACAGGACTACTTCAGGCCTAAAGGTCTATAACAGGACTACTTCAGGCCTAAAGGTCTATAACAGGACTACTTCAGGCCTAAAGGTCTATAACAGGACTACTTCAGGCCTAAATGTCTATAACAGGACTACTTCAGGCCTAAAGGTCTATAACAGGACTACTTCAGGCCTAAAGGTCTATAACAGGACTACTTCAGGCCTAAAGGTCTATAACAGGACTACTTCAGGCCTAAAGGTCTATAACAGGACTACTTCAGGCCTAAATGTCTATAACAGGACTACTTCAGGCCTAAAGGTCTATAACAGGACTACTTCAGGCCTAAAGGTCTATAACAGGACTACTTCAGGCCTAAAGGTCTATAACAGGACTACTTCAGGCCTAAAGGTCTATAACAGGACTACTTCAGGCCTAAAGGTCAATAACAGGACTACTTCAGGCCTAAAGGTCTATAACAGGACTACTTCAGGCCTAAAGGTCTATAACAGGACTACTTCAGGCCTAAATGAGGTCTATAACAGGACTACTTCAGGCCTAAAGGTCTATAACAGGACTACTTCAGGCCTAAAGGTCTATAACAGGACTACTTCAGGCCTAAAGGTCTATAACAGGATTACTTCAGGCCTAAAGGTCTATGAAAGGACTACTTCAGGCCTAAATGAGGTCTATAACAGGACTACTTCAGGCCTAAAGGTCTATAACAGGACTACGTCAGGCCTAAAGGTCTATAACAGGACTACTTCAGGCCTAAAGGTCTATAACAGGACTACGTCAGGCCTAAAGGTCTATAACAGGACTACTTCAGGCCTAAAGGTCTATAACTGGACTACGTCAGGCCTAAAGGTCTATAACAGGACTACTTCAGGCCTAAAGGTCTATAACAGGACTACTTCAGGCCTAAAGGTCTATAACAGGACTACTTCAGGCCTAAAGGTCTATAACAGGACTACTTCAGGCCTAAATGAGGTCTATAACAGGACTACTTCAGGCCTAAAGGTCTATAACAGGACTACTTCAGGCCTAAAGGTCTATAACAGGACTACTTCAGGCCTAAAGGTCTATAACAGGACTACTTCAGGCCTAAAGGTCTATAACAGGACTACTTCAGGCCTAAATGAGGTCTATAACAGGACTACTTCAGGCCTAAAGGTCTATAACAGGACTACTTCAGGCCTAAATGAGGTCTATAACAGGACTACTTCAGGCCTAAAGGTCTATAACAGGACTACTTCAGGCCTAAAGGTCTATAACAGGACTACTTCAGGCCTAAAGGTCTATAACAGGACTACTTCAGGCCTAAAGGTCTATAACAGGACTACTTCAGGCCTAAATGAGGTCTATAACAGGACTACTTCAGGCCTAAATGAGGTCTATAACAGGACTACTTCAGGCCTAAATGAGGTCTATAACAGGACTACTTCAGGCCTAAATGAGGTCTATAACAGGACTACTTCAGGCCTAAATGAGGTCTATAACAGGACTACTTCAGGCCTAAATGAGGTCTATAACAGGACTACTTCAGGCCTAAAGGTCTATAACAGGACTACTTCAGGCCTAAATGAGGTCTATAACAGGACTACTTCAGGCCTAAATGAGGTCTATAACAGGACTACTTCAGGCCTAAAGGTCTATAACAGGACTACTTCAGGCCTAAATGAGGTCTATAACAGGACTACTTCAGGCCTAAAGGTCTATAACAGGACTACTTCAGGCCTAAATGAGGTCTATAACAGGACTACTTCAGGCCTAAATGAGGTCTATAACAGGACTACTTCAGGCCTAAATGAGGTCTATAACAGGACTACGTCAGGCCTAAATGAGGTCTATAACAGGACTACTTCAGGCCTAAATGAGGTCTATAACAGGACTACTTCAGGCCTAAATGAGGTCTATAACAGGACTACTTCAGGCCTAAAGGTCTATAACAGGACTACTTCAGGCCTAAATGAGGTCTATAACAGGACTACTTCAGGCCTAAATGAGGTCTATAACAGGACTACTTCAGGCCTAAATGAGGTCTATAACAGGACTACTTCAGGCCTAAATGAGGTCTATAACAGGACTACTTCAGGCCTAAATGAGGTCTATAACAGGACTACTTCAGGCCTAAATGAGGTCTATAACAGGACTACTTCAGGCCTAAATGAGGTCTATAATAGGACTACTTCAGGCCTAAATGAGGTCTATAACAGGACTACTTCAGGCCTAAATGAGGTCTATAACAGGACTACTTCAGGGCTAGATTTAGGCTAAACCAGGTCTTAATTAGAAAGACACCATTGCCACAGTAGTTTTAACTAAAAAAGTACTCAAGGAAGAGCAAAATTTTACTAAAAATGACAAAAACACAAAAACTGAAGAGGTGTCCATGTACCACCTAAAGGACCTCACATACCAGTGGTACATGTACCACAGTTTGAGAAACACTGGTGTCACGAACGGCAGAACGGAGCCAATTACGGAGCTGGAAACAGGCGATGGTTTAACACTCTTTAATTGAATAAAACAGAACAAATACAAAGTCCTTCAGCAGTGGTCAGATCCAGCACACAGCGGTGTCAGAGAGTCCGTTCCAGGTTCGGTGCACAGGCAAACAGCGATATCAGAGGTCAGGCAGAAGGAAAGGTCGATGACGGCAAACAGGAATCACCAGGAGTAGGCAAAAATCAGAGTCAGAGTCAGAATAGGAATCAAAGGCAAAACGGCTCAAATGCTGGGGCTTCGCAGACAATCTCGCACTGAACAGAGGAAACCAAAACCTAAAATACTACAGCCAGTGATCAACAATGAGATACAGCAGTGATGAGCTGAGAGACAAAAGGGGCGGTAACCAGAGAGACAAAGGGGCGGTAACCAGAGAGACAAAGGGGCGGTAACCAGAGAGACAAAGGGGCGGTAACCAGAGAGACAAAGGGGCGGTAACCAGAGAGACAAAGGGGCGGTAACCAGAGAGACAAAGGGGCGGTAACCAGAGAGACAAAGGGGCGGTAACCAGAGAGACAAAGGGGCGGTAACCAGAGGGACAAAGGGGCGTTAACCAGAGAGACAAAGGGGCGGTAACCAGAGAGACAAAGGGGCGTTAACCAGAGAGACAAAGGGGCGGTAACCAGAGAGACAAAGGGGCGGTAACCAGAGAGACAAAGGGGCGGTAACCAGAGAGACAAAGGGGCGGTAACCAGAGAGACAAAGGGGCGGTAACCAGAGGGACAAAGGGGCGGTAACCAGAGAGACAAAGGGGCGGTAACCAGAGAGACAAAGGGGCGGTAACCAGAGAGACAAAGGGGTGGTAACCAGAGAGACAAAGGGGCGGTAACCAGAGAGACAAAGGGGCGGTAACCAGAGAGACAAAGGGGCGGTAACCAGAGAGACAAAGGGGCGTTAACCAGAGAGACAAAGGGGCGTTAACCAGAGAGACAAAGGGGCGGTAACCAGAGAGACAAAGGGGCGGTAACCAGAGAGACAAAGGGGCGGTAACCAGAGAGACAAAGGGGCGGTAACCAGAGAGACAAAGGGGCGGTAACCAGAGAGACAAAGGGGCGTAACCAGAGGGACAAAGGGGCGGTAACCAGAGAGACAAAGGGGCGGTAACCAGAGAGACAAAGGGGCGGTAAACAGAGAGACAAAAGGGGCGGTAACCAGAGAGACAAAGGGGCGGTAACCAGAGAGACAAAGGGGCGGTAACCAGAGAGACAAAGGGGCGTTAACCAGAGAGACAAAGGGGCGTTAACCAGAGAGACAAAGGGGCGTTAACCAGAGAGACAAAGGGGCGGTAACCAGAGGGAGAACAAGAAGGGAGGAGGAAACCAAGAGGAGCAGAGAAAGAAGACTGTGAGTAAAACTTGACAACTTTACTTCACCAGACAGACGGTGACCATGACAACTGGCATAATGCTTTTCCAGGCTCAGGTCCTGGTTTGCAGACCTCTGATCCCTGAGCAGCTGACGTCACCCAAACATAACATATTCTTAAAATAAATTAAAACTCAATCATAACTGGATCATAATTTGACTCATGAAGTCAGCAATTCACCAAAAGATGTCCAGTAATCCCAAGTTTGTGGCGCTCTGTGGCTGAAGTTAGAATAAACAGGAAACTACTTTGGTTTATCATCAAATGTTTTTGCATCTGGACAGTGGTGTTCGCCAACTCTGACTCTTTGATTTACGTGCCATTCATGCCCTCGATCACCGCCATTGACCAATATTATATTATTATGTGTGACCTGGTAGCTTCCTACACACACTGTAGCCCAAACAGTATAGAGCCGTTATAAAGTCGTGCGTTTAAGAGAAAACTACGAGATCGGTAAATTTCTCCAATAAGTTTGTATGTGTTAGCTCGGCATTAGCCGCCCTATTGGTTTACATGGGTCCTGGTTAGCATTACCCATTTATGTCTACTTTCAACTGTTCTTTTGTAAATGTTGTTGTTGAAATGAATCATTTTTAATCGTCCAATGTGACCAACATGCAATGTTATGCACTTAATGGCATTTTAAGCCTAAAAATAATTGTTTTGGTCTTATTGCATGGCATTTGCACTTATTACACTACGTATATGATATTATGGCATTAAACTTATCTGTCTTGCCATTTTCAACTACACGTTTTTATTCCTTAAAAATATCTTCAAGCAATCGCCTCCCCACAGATCTGACATGTAACTTGTTTCCATGGAGGCCCCCTGCCTTCAGCCCCTCCCATTGGCCTGTGGGCTTTGAGCAGTGGAGTGTTCTTATCAGGCTGCAACATGCCTGACTGGACTTAGCGCTCTGCGCTGGACAAAGCTCCACTATCTGATGTTGTCCACACTGGGTCTGGCCTAATGACACCAGAGTGACCACAGATAGAGCATGAACTGCAATTACACTCAGCTCAGGCTAAAACTGTGGGGCCACAGGGATGAAAAGACATTGATAATCTTAGATCATTTCAGAAAATGCTAGAGAGGGAAACAAACCATTAATAGTTGTGATCTCACACTTAATACGTTTATGCATCCACCTGTATCATCAATCACCATCGCTCGAACGATCTCTGCTTTTCTTTGGGTGTTTGTGCCACAGGGTTTGATTCACCTGGCTTGTGTTTCTTTCTGCTGGTTGCAGGTGAGTCTGAGTCTGTGGCATAGGATCAAAAGTTTAGAAGTGAAGCGACACCACATACACCATAGGGCTTTGGATTTGAAAAGGGATTAATACATTTTGATTCACAAATAAAATCCAAATATACACATAAAACAGTACAAACCTCTTATTTTAACATCTACATCTGTTAAAGGACACATAATAATAATGAGCTTTTAATCAGGTTTTAGCATTGTTCCCTCATCAAAAACATACCTGGAGTAGCATTTAGCTTCAGTCACACTTGAGGAATCTTCTCCCTCCAACCGTCAAAAACAATCCATTCTGAAACTGACGTTTTCTTGAATCTGCGATGTGGCTCTGAGGATCTTCTCTGCTGTTTTTACGTCCATCAATCACTTTTTCCAGTTGTTGTTTATGAGCTTGTTGTAATTCCCTCTGCAGCCAGTAGATGACACCAAAACACAGTCAGGGCCACGGGGAATGTCAGAGATATAATTTTTTTGTTTTAATTCTATAAAAAAAAAATTGGTTCTAAAACATGAGATGCCAAAGTAAAGGTACTAAAGAGCGTGTTTAAAGGTGAATAGTATTGCAATGTATGCATCATATCTGTCCTTCCCCTCCGTATGGCAAAAACGATCCATTCTGAATGAGAATCTTCATTTCCATCTAATCTTGATCAGTACAAGTGCATGCTGGGACCAGGAAGTTAGAGGCTAGCTCAAAAACTAGGTCGGCACTGACAAAGTCCGACTTCAGCTTCCTCACCTACCAATTGTCTTTATTTTCATCAAAACGTTGACCACAGTCATCTTAACTATGGTTATCGAGCTTACTCGCATGCAAACCAAAAAAACAAATAGTTGCTTTAGTCCGATACAATCAGACATCTTCATGTGCCTGTGAACACCTTATTCTCATCGAAATCATCGTTCTGGCATGCTCCACAGCCGACACTGACCTATGACCCCAGAACAAAACCATACAAGGAAGAACAGAACCATAAAAGAAGCCTGTCGAAGGAAGAACACAACCGCATTCACTCACACTGCACTTCATCTGCACAATAACGTTACATACGAGATGAACAAAGTTGTACGACTGCTGTTGGTCCAAAATGCGCATTATAGTTGTTTATATGAGACGCAAGAGGTCGACTGAAATGGGGGGTTGTATTAGTCGCTGAAACGACGCATATCGCCACCTAGTGTTAGGAGGACGACACGTTCTTGTTCGGGACTTGGACTTTCTGGTCCTCCTCGTGTGAATGTGACTGGGACAAGGACAGAGCTTGTCCAAGACCTCCAAACCAAATTTTTTAAGAATTTATTTTTTCGTTTTGTGAGTGTTTAAGGTGTCACACAGAAGGAGGCGCTTTAGCTCCTTTTTGTAGCTTTATTGAAACTCCTCTGTACATTACCCACGTCTGTCCCTCCGTCTACACACCTCCTTCTACACACCTCCTTCTACACACCTCCTTCTACACACCTCCTTCTACACACCTCCTTCTACACACCTCCGTCTCCACACCTCCTTCTACACACCTCCGTCTACACACCTCCTTCTACACACCTCCTTCTACACACCTCCGTCTACACACCTCCTTCTACACACCTCCTTCTACACACCTCCTTCTACACACCTCCTTCTACACACCTCCTTCTACACACCTCCGTCTACACACCTCCTTCTACACACCTCCTTCTACACACCTCCTTCTACACACCTCCGTCTACAGACCTCCGTCCACACATCTCCGTCTACACCCCTCCTTCTACACACCTCCTTCTACACACCTCCTTCTACACACCTCCGTCTACACACCTCCTTCTACACACCTCCTTCTACACACCTCCTTCTACACACCTCCTTCTACACACCTCCTTCTACACACCTCCGTCTACACACATCCTTCTACACACCTCCTTCTACACACCTCCTTCTACACACCTCCGTCTACACACCTCCGTCTACACACCTCCTTCTACAAACCTCCTTCTACACACCTCCTTCTACACACCTCCTTCTACACACCTCCATCTACACACCTCCTTCTACACGCCTCCGTCTACACGCCTCCTTCTACACACCTCCTTCTACACACCTCCGTCTACACACCTCCTTCTACACACCTCCTTCTACACACCTCCTTCTACACACCTCCGTCTACAGACCTCCGTCCACACATCTCCGTCTACACACCTCCTTCTACACACCTCCTTCTACACACCTCCTTCTACACACCTCCGTCTACACACCTCCTTCTACACACCTCCTTCTACACACCTCCTTCTACACACCTCCTTCTACACACCTCCTTCTACACACCTCCGTCTACACACATCCTTCTACACACCTCCTTCTACACACCTCCTTCTACACACCTCCGTCTACACACCTCCGTCTACACACCTCCTTCTACAAACCTCCTTCTACACACCTCCTTCTACACACCTCCTTCTACACACCTCCTTCTACACACCTCCTTCTACACACCTCCGTCTACACACATCCTTCTACACACCTCCTTCTACACACCTCCGTCTACACACCTCCGTCTACACACCTCCTTCTACAAACCTCCTTCTACACACCTCCTTCTACACACCTCCTTCTACACACCTCCATCTACACACCTCCTTCTACACACCTCCTTCTACACACCTCCGTCTACACACCTCCTTCTACACACTTCCGTCTACGCACCTCCTTCTACGCACCTCCTTCTACACACCTCCTTCTACACGCCTCCGTCTACACGCCTCCTTCTACACACCTCCTTCTACACACCTCCGTCTACACACCTCCTTCTACACACCTCCTTCTACACACCTCCTTCTACACACCTCCGTCTACAGACCTCCGTCCACACATCTCCGTCTACACACCTCCTTCTACACGCCTCCGTCTACACGCCTCCTTCTACACACCTCCTTCTACACACCTCCTTCTACACACCTCCTTCTACACACCTCCTTCTACACACCTCCGTCTACACACCTCCTTCTACACACCTCCTTCTACACACCTCCTTCTACACACCTCCTTCTACACACCTCCTTCTACACACCTCCGTCTACACACATCCTTCTACACACCTCCTTCTACACACCTCCTTCTACACACCTCCGTCTACACACCTCCGTCTACACACCTCCTTCTACAAACCTCCGTCTACAGACCTCCGTCCACTCATCTCCGTCTACACACCTCCTTCTACACACCTCCTTCTACACACCTCCGTCTACACACCTCCTTCTACACACCTCCTTCTACACACCTCCGTCTACACACCTCCTTCTACACACCTCCTTCTACACACCTCCTTCTACACACCTCCTTCTACACACCTCCGTCTACACACCTCCTTCTACACACCTCCTTCTACACACCTCCTTCTACACACCTCCTTCTACACACCTCCTTCTACACACCTCCGTCTACACACCTCCTTCTACACACCTCCTTCTACACACCTCCTTCTACACACCTCCTTCTACACACCTCCTTCTACACACCTCCGTCTACACACATCCTTCTACACACCTCCTTCTACACACCTCCTTCTACACACCTCCGTCTACACACCTCCTTCTACACACCTCCTTCTACACACCTCCGTCTACAGACCTCCGTCCACTCATCTCCGTCTACACACCTCCTTCTACACACCTCCTTCTACACACCTCCGTCTACACACCTCCTTCTACACACCTCCTTCTACACACCTCCGTCTACACACCTCCTTCTACACACCTCCTTCTACACACCTCCTTCTACACACCTCCTTCTACACACCTCCGTCTACACACCTCCTTCTACACACCTCCTTCTACACACCTCCTTCTACACACCTCCGTCTACAGACCTCCGTCCACACATCTCCGTCTACACCCCTCCTTCTACACACCTCCTTCTACACACCTCCTTCTACACACCTCCGTCTACACACCTCCTTCTACACACCTCCTTCTACACACCTCCTTCTACACACCTCCTTCTACACACCTCCTTCTACACACCTCCTTCTACACACCTCCGTCTACACACATCCTTCTACACACCTCCTTCTACACACCTCCTTCTACACACCTCCGTCTACACACCTCCGTCTACACACCTCCTTCTACAAACCTCCTTCTACACACCTCCTTCTACACACCTCCTTCTACACACCTCCATCTACACACCTCCTTCTACACACCTCCATCTACACACCTCATTCTACACACCTCCTTCTACACACCTCCGTCTACACACATCCTTCTACACACCTCCTTCTACACACCTCCGTCTACACACCTCCGTCTACACACCTCCTTCTACAAACCTCCTTCTACACACCTCCTTCTACACACCTCCTTCTACACACCTCCATCTACACACCTCCTTCTACACACCTCCTTCTACACACCTCCGTCTACACAACCTCCTTCTACACACTTCCGTCTACACACCTCCTTCTACGCACCTCCTTCTACGCACCTCCTTCTACACGCCTCCGTCTACACGCCTCCTTCTACACACCTCCTTCTACACACCTCCGTCTACACACCTCCTTCTACACACCTCCTTCTACACACCTCCTTCTACACAACTCCGTCTACAGACCTCCGTCCACACATCTCCGTCTACACACCTCCTTCTACACACCTCCTTCTACACACCTCCTTCTACACACCTCCGTCTACACACCTCCTTCTACACACCTCCTTCTACACACCTCCTTCTACACACCTCCTTCTACACACCTCCTTCTACACACCTCCGTCTACACACATCCTTCTACACACCTCCTTCTACACACCTCCTTCTACACACCTCCGTCTACACACCTCCGTCTACACACCTCCTTCTACAAACCTCCTTCTACACACCTCCTTCTACACACCTCCATCTACACACCTCCATCTACACACCTCCTTCTACACACCTCCTTCTACACACCTCCGTCTACACACATCCTTCTACACACCTCCTTCTACACACCTCCGTCTACACACCTCCGTCTACACACCTCCTTCTACAAACCTCCTTCTACACACCTCCTTCTACACACCTCCTTCTACACACCTCCATCTACACACCTCCTTCTACACACCTTCTTCTACACACCTCCGTCTACACACCTCCTTCTACACACTTCCGTCTACGCACCTCCTTCTACGCACCTCCTTCTACACGCCTCCGTCTACACGCCTCCTTCTACACACCTCCTTCTACACACCTCCGTCTACACACCTCCTTCTACACACCTCCTTCTACACACCTCCTTCTACACACCTCCGTCTACAGACCTCCGTCCACACATCTCCGTCCACACACCTCCTTCTACACACCTCCTTCTACACACCTCCTTCTACACACCTCCGTCTACACACCTCCTTCTACACACCTCCTTCTACACACCTCCTTCTACACACCTCCTTCTACACACCTCCTTCTACACACCTCCGTCTACACACATCCTTCTACACACCTCCTTCTACACACCTCCTTCTACACACCTCCGTCTACACACCTCCGTCTACACACCTCCTTCTACAAACCTCCTTCTACACACCTCCTTCTACACACCTCCTTCTACACACCTCCATCTACACACCTCCTTCTACACACATCCTTCTACACACCTCCTTCTACACACCTCCTTCTACACACCTCTGTCTACACACCTCCGTCTACACACCTCCTTCTACAAACCTCCTTCTACACACCTCCTTCTACACACCTCCTTCTACACACCTCCATCTACACACCTCCTTCTACACACCTCCTTCTACACACCTCCGTCTACACACCTCCTTCTACACACCTCCGTCTACACACCTCCTTCTACACACCTCCTTCTACACACCTCCTTCTACACGCCTCCGTCTACACGCCTCCTTCTACACACCTCCTTCTACACACCTCCTTCTACACACCTCCATCTACACACCTCCTTCTACACACCTCCTTCTACACACCTCCTTCTACACACCTCCGTCTACACACCTCCTTCTACACACCTCCTTCTACACACCTCCGTCTACACACCTCCTTCTACATACCTCCTTTTACACACCTCCGTCTCCACACCTCCTTCTACACACCTCCGTCCACACACCTCCTTCTACACACCTCCTTCTACACACCTCCTTCTACACACCTCCTTCTACACACCTCCGTCTACACACCTCCTTCTACACACCTCCTTCTACACACCTCCTTCTACACGCCTCCGTCTACACGCCTCCTTCTACACGCCTCCTTCTACACACCTCCTTCTACACACCTCCATCTACACACCTCCTTCTACACACCTCCTTCTACACACCTCCTTCTACACACCTCCGTCTACACACCTCCTTCTACACACCTCCTTCTACACACATCCGTCTACACACCTCCTTCTACATACCTCCTTTTACACACCTCCGTCTCCACACCTCCTTCTACACACCTCCGTCCACACACCTCCTTCTACACACCTCCTTCTACACACCTCCTTCTACACACCTCCTTCTACACACCTCCGTCTACACACCTCCTTCTACACACCTCCTTCTACACACCTCCTTCTACACACCTCCGTCTACACACCTCCTTCTACACACCTCCTTCTACATACATCCGTCTACACACCTCCTCCTACATACCTCCTTTTACACACCTCCGTCTCCACACCTCCTTCTACACACCTCCGTCTACACACCTCCTTCTACACACCTCCTTCTACACACCTCCTTCTACACACCTCCTTCTACACACCTCCATCTACACACCTCCATCTACACACCTCCTTCTACACACCTCCGTCTACACACCTCCTTCTACACACCTCCGTCTACACACCTCCTTCTACACACCTCCTTCTACACACCTCCTTCTACACACCTCCGTCTACACACCTCCTTCTACACACCTCCTTCTACACACCTCCTTCTACACACCTCCATCTACACACCTCCTTCTACACACCTCCTTCTACACACCTCCTTCTACACACCTCCGTCTACACACCTCCTTCTACACACCTCCTTCTACACACATCCGTCTACACACCTCCTTCTACATACCTCCTTTTACACACCTCCGTCTCCACACCTCCTTCTACACACCTCCGTCCACACACCTCCTTCTACACACCTCCTTCTACACACCTCCTTCTACACACCTCCTTCTACACACCTCCTTCTACACACCTCCGTCTACACACCTCCTTCTACACACTTCCTTCTACACACCTCCTTCTACACACCTCCGTCTACACACCTCCTTCTACACACCTCCTTCTACACACATCCGTCTACACACCTCCTCCTACATACCTCCTTTTACACACCTCCGTCTCCACACCTCCTTCTACACACCTCCGTCTACACACCTCCTTCTACACACCTCCTTCTACACACCTCCATCTACACACCTCCTTCTACAAACCTCCTTCTACACACCTCTCTCTACACACCTCCTTCTACACACCTCCGTCTCCACACCTCCGTCTACACACCTCCTTCTAGACACCTCCTTCTACACATCTCCGTCTACACACCTCCTTCTACACACCTCCTTCTACACACCTCCTTCTACACACCTCCTTCTACACACCTCCGTCTACACACCTCCTTCTACAAACCTCCTTCTACACACCTCCGTCTACACACCTCCTTCTACAAACCTCCTTTTACACACCTCCGTCTACACACCTCCTTCTACACACCTCCTTCTACAAACCTCCTTTTACACACCTCCGTCTACACACCTCCTTCTACACACCTCCGTCTACACACCTCCTTCTACATACCTCCGTCTACACACCTCCTTCTACAAACCTCCTTCTACACACCTCCGTCTACACACCTCCTTCTACAAACCTCCTTTTACACACCTCTGTCTACACACCTCCTTCTACACACCTCTGTCTACACACCTCCTTCTACACACCTCCGTCTACCCACCTCCGTCTACACACCTCCTTCTAGACACCTCCTTCTACACACCTCTGTCTACACACCTCCTTCTACACACCTCCTTCTACACACCTCCGTCTACACACCTCCTTCTACACACCTCCTTCTACACACCTCCATCTACATTCCTCCTTCTACACACCTCCGTCTACACACCTCCGTCTACACCCCTCCTTCTACACACCTCCGTCTACACACCTCCGTCTACACACCTTCTTCTACACACCTCCTTCTACACACCTCCTTCTACACACCTCCTTTTACACACCTCCATCTTCACACCTCCTTCTACACACCTCCGTCTACACACCTCAGTCCACACACCTCCGTCCACACATCTCCGTCCACACACCTCCTTCTACAAACCTCCTTTTACACACCTCCGTCTACACACCTCCTTCTTCACACCTCCTTCTACACACCTCCGTCTACACACCTCAGTCCACACACCTCCGTCCACACATCTCCGTCCACACACCTCCTTCTACAAACCTCCTTTTACAAACCTCCGTCTACACACCTCCTTCTACACACCTCCTTCTACAAACCTCCTTTTACACACCTCCGTCTACACACCTCCTTCTACACACCTCCGTCTACACACCTCCTTCTACATACCTCCGTCTACACACCTCCTTCTACAAACCTCCTTCTACACACCTCCGTCTACACACCTCCTTCTACAAACCTCCTTTTACACACCTCTGTCTACACACCTCCTTCTACACACCTCTGTCTACACACCTCCTTCTACACACCTCCGTCTTCCCACCTCCGTCTACACACCTCCTTCTAGACACCTCCGTCTACACACCTCTGTCTACACACCTCCTTCTACACACCTCCTTCTACACACCTCCGTCTACACACCTCCTTCTACACACCTCCTTCTACACACCTCCATCTACATTCCTCCTTCTACACACCTCCGTCTACACACCTCCGTCTACACCCCTCCTTCTACACACCTCCGTCTACACACCTCCGTCTACACACCTCCTTCTACACACCTCCGTCTACACACCTCCTTCTACACACCTCCTTTTACACACCTCCATCTTCACACCTCCTTCTACACACCTCCGTCTACACACCTCCGTCCACACATCTCCGTCCACACACCTCCTTCTACACACCTCCTTCTACACACCTCCATCTACACACCTCCTTCTACACACCTCCTTCTACACACCTCCGTCTACACACCTCCTTCTACACACTTCCGTCTACACACCTCCTTCTACGCACCTCCTTCTACACACCTCCTTCTACACGCCTCCGTCTACACGCCTCCTTCTACACACCTCCTTCTACACACCTCCTTCTACAAACCTCCTTTTACACACCTCCGTCTACACACCTCCTTCTACACACCTCCGTCTACACACCTCCTTCTACATACCTCCGTCTACACACCTCCTTCTACAAACCTCCTTCTACACACCTCCGTCTACACACCTCCTTCTACAAACCTCCTTTTACACACCTCTGTCTACACACCTCCTTCTACACACCTCTGTCTACACACCTCCTTCTACACACCTCCGTCTACCCACCTCCGTCTACACACCTCCTTCTAGACACCTCCTTCTACACACCTCTGTCTACACACCTCCTTCTACACACCTCCTTCTACACACCTCCGTCTACACACCTCCTTCTACACACCTCCTTCTACACACCTCCATCTACATTCCTCCTTCTACACACCTCCGTCTACACACCTCCGTCTACACCCCTCCTTCTACACACCTCCGTCTACACACCTCCGTCTACACACCTTCTTCTACACACCTCCTTCTACACACCTCCTTCTACACACCTCCTTTTACACACCTCCATCTTCACACCTCCTTCTACACACCTCCGTCTACACACCTCAGTCCACACACCTCCGTCCACACATCTCCGTCCACACACCTCCTTCTACAAACCTCCTTTTACACACCTCCGTCTACACACCTCCTTCTTCACACCTCCTTCTACACACCTCCGTCTACACACCTCAGTCCACACACCTCCGTCCACACATCTCCGTCCACACACCTCCTTCTACAAACCTCCTTTTACAAACCTCCGTCTACACACCTCCTTCTACACACCTCCTTCTACAAACCTCCTTTTACACACCTCCGTCTACACACCTCCTTCTACACACCTCCGTCTACACACCTCCTTCTACATACCTCCGTCTACACACCTCCTTCTACAAACCTCCTTCTACACACCTCCGTCTACACACCTCCTTCTACAAACCTCCTTTTACACACCTCTGTCTACACACCTCCTTCTACACACCTCTGTCTACACACCTCCTTCTACACACCTCCGTCTACCCACCTCCGTCTACACACCTCCTTCTAGACACCTCCGTCTACACACCTCTGTCTACACACCTCCTTCTACACACCTCCTTCTACACACCTCCGTCTACACACCTCCTTCTACACACCTCCTTCTACACACCTCCATCTACATTCCTCCTTCTACACACCTCCGTCTACACACCTCCGTCTACACCCCTCCTTCTACACACCTCCGTCTACACACCTCCGTCTACACACCTCCTTCTACACACCTCCGTCTACACACCTCCTTCTACACACCTCCTTTTACACACCTCCATCTTCACACCTCCTTCTACACACCTCCGTCTACACACCTCCTTCTACACATCTCCGTCCACACACCTCCTTCTACACACCTCCGTCTACACACCTCCTTCTACACACCTCCTTCTACACACCTCCGTCTACAGACCTCCGTCCACTCATCTCCGTCTACACACCTCCTTCTACACACCTCCTTCTACACACCTCCGTCTACACACCTCCTTCTACACACCTCCTTCTACACACCTCCGTCTACACACCTCCTTCTACACACCTCCTTCTACACACCTCCTTCTACACACCTCCTTCTACACACCTCCTTCTACACACCTCCGTCTACACACCTCCTTCTACACACCTCCTTCTACACACCTCCTTCTACACACCTCCGTCTACAGACCTCCGTCCACACATCTCCGTCTACACCCCTCCTTCTACACACCTCCTTCTACACACCTCCTTCTACACACCTCCGTCTACACACCTCCTTCTACACACCTCCTTCTACACACCTCCTTCTACACACCTCCTTCTACACACCTCCTTCTACACACCTCCTTCTACACACCTCCGTCTACACACATCCTTCTACACACCTCCTTCTACACACCTCCTTCTACACACCTCCGTCTACACACCTCCGTCTACACACCTCCTTCTACAAACCTCCTTCTACACACCTCCTTCTACACACCTCCTTCTACACACCTCCATCTACACACCTCCTTCTACACACCTCCATCTACACACCTCCTTCTACACACCTCCTTCTACACACCTCCGTCTACACACATCCTTCTACACACCTCCTTCTACACACCTCCGTCTACACACCTCCGTCTACAGACCTCCTTCTACAAACCTCCTTCTACACACCTCCTTCTACACACCTCCTTCTACACACCTCCATCTACACACCTCCTTCTACACACCTCCTTCTACACACCTCCGTCTACACACCTCCTTCTACACACTTCCGTCTACACACCTCCTTCTACGCACCTCCTTCTACGCACCTCCTTCTACACGCCTCCGTCTACACGCCTCCTTCTACACACCTCCTTCTACACACCTCCGTCTACACACCTCCTTCTACACACCTCCTTCTACACACCTCCTTCTACACACCTCCTTCTACACACCTCCGTCTACAGACCTCCGTCCACACATCTCCGTCTACACACCTCCTTCTACACACCTCCTTCTACACACCTCCTTCTACACACCTCCGTCTACACACCTCCTTCTACACACCTCCTTCTACACACCTCCTTCTACACACCTCCTTCTACACACCTCCTTCTACACACCTCCGTCTACACACATCCTTCTACACACCTCCTTCTACACACCTCCTTCTACACACCTCCGTCTACACACCTCCGTCTACACACCTCCTTCTACAAACCTCCTTCTACACACCTCCTTCTACACACCTCCATCTACACACCTCCATCTACACACCTCCTTCTACACACCTCCTTCTACACACCTCCGTCTACACACATCCTTCTACACACCTCCTTCTACACACCTCCGTCTACACACCTCCGTCTACACACCTCCTTCTACAAACCTCCTTCTACACACCTCCTTCTACACACCTCCTTCTGCACACCTCCATCTACACACCTCCTTCTACACACCTTCTTCTACACACCTCCGTCTACACACCTCCTTCTACACACTTCCGTCTACACACCTCCTTCTACGCACCTCCTTCTACACACCTCCTTCTACACGCCTCCGTCTACACGCCTCCTTCTACACACCTCCTTCTACACACCTCCGTCTACACACCTCCTTCTACACACCTCCTTCTACACACCTCCTTCTACACACCTCCGTCTACAGACCTCCGTCCACACATCTCCGTCTACACACCTCCTTCTACACACCTCCTTCTACACACCTCCTTCTACACACCTCCGTCTACACACCTCCTTCTACACACCTCCTTCTACACACCTCCTTCTACACACCTCCTTCTACACACCTCCTTCTACACACCTCCGTCTACACACATCCTTCTACACACCTCCTTCTACACACCTCCTTCTACACACCTCCGTCTACACACCTCCGTCTACACACCTCCTTCTACAAACCTCCTTCTACACACCTCCTTCTACACACCTCCTTCTACACACCTCCATCTACACACCTCCTTCTACACACATCCTTCTACACACCTCCTTCTACACACCTCCTTCTACACACCTCCGTCTACACACCTCCGTCTACACACCTCCTTCTACAAACCTCCTTCTACACACCTCCTTCTACACACCTCCTTCTACACACCTCCATCTACACACCTCCTTCTACACACCTCCGTCTACACACCTCCGTCTACACACCTCCGTCTACACACCTCCTTCTACACACCTCCTTCTACACACCTCCTTCTACACGCCTCCGTCTACACGCCTCCTTCTACACACCTCCTTCTACACACCTCCTTCTACACACCTCCATCTGCACACCTCCTTCTACACACCTCCTTCTACACACCTCCTTCTACACACCTCCGTCTACACACCTCCTTCTACACACCTCCTTCTACACACATCCGTCTACACACCTCCTTCTACATACCTCCTTTTACACACCTCCGTCTCCACACCTCCTTCTACACACCTCCGTCCACACACCTCCTTCTACACACCTCCTTCTACACACCTCCTTCTACACACCTCCTTCTACACACCTCCGTCTACACACCTCCTTCTACACACCTCCTTCTACACACCTCCTTCTACACACCTCCGTCTACACACCTCCTTCTACACACCTCCTTCTACATACATCCGTCTACACATCTCCTCCTACATACCTCCTTTTACACACCTCCGTCTCCACACCTCCTTCTACACACCTCCGTCTACACACCTCCTTCTACACACCTCCTTCTACACACCTCCATCTACACACCTCCATCTACACACCTCCTTCTACACACCTCCGTCTACACACCTCCTTCTACACACCTCCGTCTACACACCTCCTTCTACACACCTCCTTCTACACACCTCCTTCTACACACCTCCGTCTACACACCTCCTTCTACACACCTCCTTCTACACACCTCCTTCTACACACCTCCATCTACACACCTCCTTCTACACACCTCCTTCTACACACCTCCTTCTACACACCTCCGTCTACACACCTCCTTCTACACACCTCCTTCTACACACATCCGTCTACACACCTCCTTCTACATACCTCCTTTTACACACCTCCGTCTCCACACCTCCTTCTACACACCTCCGTCCACACACCTCCTTCTACACACCTCCTTCTACACACCTCCTTCTACACACCTCCTTCTACACACCTCCTTCTACACACCTCCGTCTACACACCTCCTTCTACACACTTCCTTCTACACACCTCCTTCTACACACCTCCGTCTACACACCTCCTTCTACACACCTCCTTCTACACACATCCGTCTACACACCTCCTCCTACATACCTCCTTTTACACACCTCCGTCTCCACACCTCCTTCTACACACCTCCGTCTACACACCTCCTTCTACACACCTCCTTCTACACACCTCCATCTACACACCTCCTTCTACAAACCTCCTTCTACACACCTCTCTCTACACACCTCCTTCTACACACCTCCGTCTCCACACCTCCGTCTACACACCTCCTTCTAGACACCTCCTTCTACACATCTCCGTCTACACACCTCCTTCTACACACCTCCTTCTACACTCCTCCTTCTACACACCTCCTTCTACACACCTCCGTCTACACACCTCCTTCTACAAACCTCCTTCTACACACCTCCGTCTACACACCTCCTTCTACAAACCTCCTTTTACACACCTCCGTCTACACACCTCCTTCTACACACCTCCTTCTACAAACCTCCTTTTACACACCTCCGTCTACACACCTCCTTCTACACACCTCCGTCTACACACCTCCTTCTACATACCTCCGTCTACACACCTCCTTCTACAAACCTCCTTCTACACACCTCCGTCTACACACCTCCTTCTACAAACCTCCTTTTACACACCTCTGTCTACACACCTCCTTCTACACACCTCTGTCTACACACCTCCTTCTACACACCTCCGTCTACCCACCTCCGTCTACACACCTCCTTCTAGACACCTCCTTCTACACACCTCTGTCTACACACCTCCTTCTACACACCTCCTTCTACACACCTCCGTCTACACACCTCCTTCTACACACCTCCTTCTACACACCTCCATCTACATTCCTCCTTCTACACACCTCCGTCTACACACCTCCGTCTACACCCCTCCTTCTACACACCTCCGTCTACACACCTCCGTCTACACACCTTCTTCTACACACCTCCTTCTACACACCTCCTTCTACACACCTCCTTTTACACACCTCCATCTTCACACCTCCTTCTACACACCTCCGTCTACACACCTCAGTCCACACACCTCCGTCCACACATCTCCGTCCACACACCTCCTTCTACAAACCTCCTTTTACACACCTCCGTCTACACACCTCCTTCTTCACACCTCCTTCTACACACCTCCGTCTACACACCTCAGTCCACACACCTCCGTCCACACATCTCCGTCCACACACCTCCTTCTACAAACCTCCTTTTACAAACCTCCGTCTACACACCTCCTTCTACACACCTCCTTCTACAAACCTCCTTTTACACACCTCCGTCTACACACCTCCTTCTACACACCTCCGTCTACACACCTCCTTCTACATACCTCCGTCTACACACCTCCTTCTACAAACCTCCTTCTACACACCTCCGTCTACACACCTCCTTCTACAAACCTCCTTTTACACACCTCTGTCTACACACCTCCTTCTACACACCTCTGTCTACACACCTCCTTCTACACACCTCCGTCTACCCACCTCCGTCTACACACCTCCTTCTAGACACCTCCGTCTACACACCTCTGTCTACACACCTCCTTCTACACACCTCCATCTACACACCTCCGTCTACACACCTCCTTCTACACACCTCCTTCTACACACCTCCATCTACATTCCTCCTTCTACACACCTCCGTCTACACACCTCCGTCTACACCCCTCCTTCTACACACCTCCGTCTACACACCTCCGTCTACACACCTCCTTCTACACACCTCCGTCTACACACCTCCTTCTACACACCTCCTTTTACACACCTCCATCTTCACACCTCCTTCTACACACCTCCGTCTACACACCTCCGTCCACACATCTCCGTCCACACACCTCCTTCTACACACCTCCTTCTACACACCTCCTTATACACATCTCCGTCCACACACCTCCTTCTACACACCTCCTTCTACACACCTCCTTATACACATCTCCGTCTACACACCTCCTTTACACACCTCCTTCTACAAACCTCCTTGTACACACCTCCTTCTACACACCTCCGTCTACACACCTCCGTCTACACACCTCCTTCTACACACCTCCTTCTACACACCTCCTTCTACACACCTCTGTCTACACACCTCCTTCTACACACCTCCTTCTACACACCTCCGTCTACACACCTCCTTCTACAAACCTCCTTCTACACACCTCCTTCTACACACATCCGTCTACACACCTCCTTCTACATACCTCCTTTTACACACCTCCGTCTCCACACCTCCTTCTACACACCTCCGTCCACACACCTCCTTCTACACACCTCCTTCTACACACCTCCTTCTACACACCTCCTTCTACACACCTCCTTCTACACACCTCCGTCTACACACCTCCTTCTACACACCTCCTTCTACACACCTCCTTCTACACACCTCCGTCTACACACCTCCTTCTACACACCTCCTTCTACACACATCCGTCTACACACCTCCTCCTACATACCTCCTTTTACACACCTCCGTCTCCACACCTCCTTCTACACACCTCCGTCTACACACCTCCTTCTACACACCTCCATCTACACACCTCCATCTACACACCTCCTTCTACACACCTCCGTCTACACACCTCCTTCTACACACCTCCGTCTACACACCTCCTTCTACACACCTCCTTCGACACACCTCCTTCTACACACCTCCGTCTACACACCTCCATCTACACACCTCCATCTACACACCTCCTTCTACACACCTCCTTCTACACACCTTCTTCTGCACACCTCCGTCTACACACCTCCTTCTACACACCTCCTTCTACACACATCCGTCTACACACCTCCTTCTACATACCTCCTTTTACACACCTCCGTCTCCACACCTCCTTCTACACACCTCCGTCCACACACCTCCTTCTACACACCTCCTTCTACACACCTCCTTCTAAACACCTCCTTCTACACACCTCCTTCTACACACCTCCGTCTACACACCTCCTTCTACACACCTCCTTCTACACTCCTTCTTCTACACACCT
Organism: Eucyclogobius newberryi; assembly: GCF_026437365.1. Lineage (NCBI taxonomy): Eukaryota > Metazoa > Chordata > Actinopteri > Gobiiformes > Gobiidae > Eucyclogobius > Eucyclogobius newberryi. Next base: position 36,947,894 of record NW_027315779.1, read on the forward strand.
CCGTCTACACACCTCCTTCTACACACCTCCTTCTACACACATCCGTCTACACACCTCCTCCTACATACCTCCTTTTACACACCTCCGTCTCCACACCTCCTTCTACACACCTCCGTCTACACACCTCCTTCTACATACCTCCTTCTACACACCTCCATCTACACACCTCCTTCTACAAACCTCCTTCTACACACCTCTCTCTACACACCTCCTTCTACACACCTCCGTCTACACACCTCCGTCTACACACCTCCTTCTAGACACCTCCTTCTACACATCTCCGTCTACACACCTCCTTCTACACACCTCCTTCTACACACCTCCGTCTACACACCTCCTTCTACACACCTCCTTCTACACACCTCCATCTACATTCCTCCTTCTACACACCTCTGTCTACACACCTCCTTCTACACACCTCTGTCTACACAACTCCTTCTACACACCTCCGTCTACCCACCTCCGTCTACACACCTCCTTCTAGACACCTCCTTCTACACACCTCCATCTACACTCCTCCTTCTACACACCTCCGTCTACACACCTCCGTCTACACCCCTCCTTCTACACACCTCCGTCTACACACCTCCGTCTACACACCTCCTTCTACACACCTCCGTCTACACACCTCCTTCTACACACCTCCTTTTACACACCTCCATCTTCACACCTCCTTCTACACACCTCCGTCTACACACCTCCGTCCACACATCTCCGTCCACACACCTCCTTCTACACACCTCCTTATACACATCTCCGTCCACACACCTCCTTCTACACACCTCCTTCTACACACCTCCTTATACACATCTCCGTCTACACACCTCCTTTACACACCTCCTTCTACAAACCTCCTTGTACACACCTCCTTCTACACACCTCCGTCTACACACCTCCGTCTACACACCTCCGTCTACACACCTCCTTCTACACACCTCCTTCTACACACATCCGTCTACACACCTCCTTCTACATACCTCCTTTTACACACCTCCGTCTCCACACCTCCTTCTACACACCTCCGTCCACACACCTCCTTCTACACACCTCCTTCTACACACCTCCTTCTACACACCTCCTTCTACACACCTCCTTCTACACACCTCCGTCTACACACCTCCTTCTACACACCTCCTTCTACACACCTCCTTCTACACACCTCCGTCTACACACCTCCTTCTACACACCTCCTTCTACACACATCCGTCTACACACCTCCTCCTACATACCTCCTTTTACACACCTCCGTCTCCACACCTCCTTCTACACACCTCCGTCTACACACCTCCTTCTACACACCTCCATCTACACACCTCCATCTACACACCTCCTTCTACACACCTCCGTCTACACACCTCCTTCTACACACCTCCGTCTACACACCTCCTTCTACACACCTCCTTCGACACACCTCCTTCTACACACCTCCGTCTACACACCTCCTTCTACACACCTCCTTCTACACACCTCCTTCTACACACCTCCATCTACACACCTCCTTCTACACACCTCCTTCTACACACCTTCTTCTGCACACCTCCGTCTACACACCTCCTTCTACACACCTCCTTCTAAACACCTCCTTCTACACACCTCCTTCTACACACCTCCGTCTACACACCTCCTTCTACACACCTCCTTCTACACTCCTTCTTCTACACACCTCCGTCTACACACCTCCTTCTACACACCTCCTTCTACACACATCCGTCTACACACCTCCTCCTACATACCTCCTTTTACACACCTCCGTCTCCACACCTCCTTCTACACACCTCCGTCTACACACCTCCTTCTACATACCTCCTTCTACACACCTCCATCTACACACCTCCTTCTACAAACCTCCTTCTACACACCTCTCTCTACACACCTCCTTCTACACACCTCCGTCTACACACCTCCGTCTACACACCTCCTTCTAGACACCTCCTTCTACACATCTCCGTCTACACACCTCCTTCTACACACCTCCTTCTACACACCTCCGTCTACACACCTCCTTCCACACACCTCCTTCTACACACCTCCATCTACATTCCTCCTTCTACACACCTCTGTCTACACACCTCCTTCTACACACCTCTGTCTACACAACTCCTTCTACACACCTCCGTCTACCCACCTCCGTCTACACACCTCCTTCTAGACACCTCCTTCTACACACCTCTGTCTACACACCTCCTTCTACACACCTCCTTCTACACACCTCCGTCTACACACCTCCTTCTACACACCTCCTTCTACACACCTCCATCTACATTCCTCCTTCTACACACCTCCGTCTACACACCTCCGTCTACACCCCTCCTTCTACATACCTCCGTCTACACACCTCCGTCTACACACCTTCTTCTACACACCTCCGTCTACACACCTCCTTCTACACACCTCCTTTTACACACCTCCATCTTCACACCTCCTTCTACACACCTCCGTCTACACACCTCAGTCCACACACCTCCGTCCACACATCTCCGTCCACACACCTCCTTCTACAAACCTCCTTTTACACACCTCCGTCTACACACCTCCTTCTTCACACCTCCTTCTACACACCTCCGTCTACACACCTCAGTCCACACACCTCCGTCCACACATCTCCGTCCACACACCTCCTTCTACAAAACTCCTTTTACACACCTCCGTCTACACACCTCCTTCTACACACCTCCTTCTACAAACCTCCTTTTACACACCTCCGTCTACACACCTCCTTCTACACACCTCCGTCTACACACCTCCTTCTACATACCTCCGTCTACACACCTCCTTCTACAAACCTACTTGTACACACCTCCTTCTACACACCTCCGTCTACACACCTCCGTCTACACACCTCCTTCTACACACCTCCTTCTACACACCTCCTTCTACACACCTCTGTCTACACACCTCCTTCTACACACCTCCTTCTACACACCTCCGTCTACACACCTCCTTCTACAAACCTCCTTCTACACACCTCCTTCTACACACATCCGTCTACACACCTCCTTCTACATACCTCCTTTTACACACCTCCGTCTCCACACCTCCTTCTACACACCTCCGTCCACACACCTCCTTCTACACAACTCCTTCTACACACCTCCTTCTACACACCTCCTTCTACACACCTCCTTCTACACACCTCCGTCTACACACCTCCTTCTACACACCTCCTTCTACACACCTCCTTCTACACACCTCCGTCTACACACCTCCTTCTACACACCTCCTTCTACACACATCCGTCTACAAACCTCCTCCTACATACCTCCTTTTACACACCTCCGTCTCCACACCTCCTTCTACACACCTCCGTCTACACACCTCCTTCTACACACCTCCATCCACACACCTCCATCTACACACCTCCTTCTACACACCTCCGTCTACACACCTCCTTCTACACACCTCCGTCTACACACCTCCTTCTATACACCTCCTTCTACACACCTCCTTCTACACACCTCCGTCTACACACCTCCTTCTACACACCTCCTTCTACACACCTCCTTCTACACACCTCCATCTACACACCTCCTTCTACACACCTCCTTCTACACACCTCCTTCTGCACACCTCCGTCTACACACCTTCTACACACCTCCTTCTACACACATCCGTCTACACACCTCCTTCTACATACCTCCTTTTACACACCTCCGTCCACACACCTCCTTCTACACACCTCCTTCTACACACCTCCTTCTAAACACCTCCTTCTACACACCTCCTTCTACACACCTCCGTCTACACACCTCCTTCTACACACCTCCTTCTACACACCTCCTTCTACACACCTCCGTCTACACACCTCCTTCTACACACCTCCTTGTACACACATCCGTCTACACACCTCCTCCTACATACCTCCGTCTACACACCTCCTTCTACAAACCTCCTTCTACACACCTCCGTCTACACACCTCCTTCTACAAACCTCCTTTTACACACCTCCGTCTACACACCTCCTTCTACACACCTCCTTCTACAAACCTCCTTTTACACACCTCCGTCTACACACCTCCTTCTACACACCTCCGTCTACACACCTCCTTCTACACACCTCCGTCTACACACCTCCTTCTACAAACCTCCTTCTACACACCTCCGTCTACACACCTCCTTCTACAAACCTCCTTTTACACACCTCCGTCTACACACCTCCTTCTACACACCTCCTTCTACAAACCTCCTTTTAGACACCTCCGTCTACACACCTCCTTCTACACACCTCCGTCTACACACCTCCTTCTACATACCTCCGTCTACACACCTCCTTCTACAAACCTCCTTCTACACACCTCCGTCTACACACTTCCTTCTACAAACCTCCTTTTACACACCTCTGTCTACACACCTCCTTCTACACACCTCTGTCTACACACCTCCTTCTACACACCTCCGTCTACCCACCTCCGTCTACACACCTCCTTCTAGACACCTCCTTCTACACACCTCTGTCTACACACCTCCTTCTACACACCTCCTTCTACACACCTCCATCTACACACCTCCTTCTACACACCTCCTTCTACACACCTCCATCTACATTCCTCCTTCTACACACCTCCGTCTACACACCTCCGTCTACACCCCTCCTTCTACACACCTCCGTCTACACACCTCCGTCTACACACCTTCTTCTACACACCTCCTTCTACACACCTCCTTCTACACACCTCCTTTTACACACCTCCATCTTCACACCTCCTTCTACACACCTCCGTCTACACACCTCAGTCCACACACCTCCGTCCACACATCTCCGTCCACACACCTCCTTCTACAAACCTCCTTTTACACACCTCCGTCTACACACCTCCTTCTTCACACCTCCTTCTACACACCTCCGTCTACACACCTCAGTCCACACACCTCCGTCCACACATCTCCGTCCACACACCTCCTTCTACAAACCTCCTTTTACACACCTCCGTCTACACACCTCCTTCTACACACCTCCTTCTACAAACCTCCTTTTACACACCTCCGTCTACACACCTCCTTCTACACACCTCCGTCTACACACCTCCTTCTACATACCTCCGTCTACACACCTCCTTCTACAAACCTCCTTCTATACACCTCCGTCTACACACCTCCTTCTACAAACCTCCTTTTACACACCTCTGTCTACACACCTCCTTCTACACACCTCTGTCTACACACCTCCTTCTACACACCTCCGTCTACCCACCTCCGTCTACACACCTCCTTCTAGACACCTCCTTCTACACACCTCTGTCTAAACACCTCCTTCTACACACCTCCTTCTACACACCTCCGTCTACACACCTCCTTCTACACACCTCCTTCTACACACCTCCATCTACATTCCTCCTTCTACACACCTCCGTCTACACACCTCCGTCTACACCCCTCCTTCTACACACCTCCGTCTACACACCTCCGTCTACACACCTCCTTCTACACACCTCCGTCTACACACCTCCTTCTACACACCTCCTTTTACACACCTCCATCTTCACACCTCCTTCTACACACCTCCGTCTACACACCTCAGTCCACACACCTCCGTCCACACATCTCCGTCCACACACCTCCTTCTACACACCTCCTTATACACATCTCCGTCCACACACCTCCTTCTACACACCTCCTTCTACACACCTCCTTATACACATCTCCGTCTACACACCTCCTTCTACACACCTCCTTCTACAAACCTCCTTGTACACACCTCCTTCTACACACCTCCGTCTACACACCTCCGTCTACACACCTCCTTCTACACACCTCCTTCTACACACCTCCTTCTACACACCTCTGTCTACACACCTCCTTCTACACACCTCCTTCTACACACCTCCGTCTACACACCTCCTTCTACAAACCTCCTTCTACACACCTCCTTCTACACACATCCGTCTACACACCTCCTTCTACATACCTCCTTTTACACACCTCCGTCTCCACACCTCCTTCTACACACCTCCGTCCAAACACCTCCTTCTACACACCTCCTTCTACACACCTCCTTCTACACACCTCCTTCTACACACCTCCTTCTACACACCTCCGTCTACACACCTCCTTCTACACACCTCCTTCTACACACCTCCTTCTACACACCTCCGTCTACACACCTCCTTCTACACACCTCCTTCTACACACATCCGTCTACACACCTCCTCCTACATACCTCCTTTTACACACCTCCGTCTCCACACCTCCTTCTACACACCTCCGTCTACACACCTCCTTCTACACACCTCCGTCTACACACCTCCATCTACACACCTCCTTCTACACACCTCCGTCTACACACCTCCTTCTACACACCTCCGTCTACACACCTCCTTCTACACACCTCCTTTTACACACCTCCGTCTCCACACCTCCTTCTACACACCTCCGTCTACACACCTCCTTCTACATACCTCCTTCTACACACCTCCATCTACACACCTCCTTCTACAAACCTCCTTCTACACACCTCTCTCTACACACCTCCTTCTACACACCTCCGTCTACACACCTCCGTCTACACCCCTCCTTCTACACACCTCCGTCTACACACCTCCGTCTACACACCTCCTTCTACACACCTCCTTTTACACACCTCCATCTTCACACCTCCTTCTACACACCTCCGTCTACACACCTCAGTCCACACACCTCCGTCCACACATCTCCGTCCACACACCTCCTTCTACACACCTCCTTATACACATCTCCGTCCACACACCTCCTTCTACACACCTCCTTCTACACACCTCCTTATACACATCTCCGTCTACACACCTCCTTCTACACACCTCCTTCTACAAACCTCCTTGTACACACCTCCTTCTACACACCTCCGTCTACACACCTCCGTCTACACACCTCCTTCTACACACCTCCTTCTACACACCTCCTTCTACACACCTCTGTCTACACACCTCCTTCTACACACCTCCTTCTACACACCTCCGTCTACACACCTCCTTCTACAAACCTCCTTCTACACACCTCCTTCTACACACATCCGTCTACACACCTCCTTCTACATACCTCCTTTTACACACCTCCGTCTCCACACCTCCTTCTACACACCTCCGTCCACACACCTCCTTCTACACACCTCCTTCTACACACCTCCTTCTACACACCTCCTTCTACACACCTCCTTCTACACACCTCCGTCTACACACCTCCTTCTACACACCTCCTTCTACACACCTCCTTCTACACACCTCCGTCTACACACCTCCTTCTACACACCTCCTTCTACACACATCCGTCTACACACCTCCTCCTACATACCTCCTTTTACACACCTCCGTCTCCACACCTCCTTCTACACACCTCCGTCTACACACCTCCTTCTACACACCTCCATCTACACACCTCCATCTACACACCTCCTTCTACACACCTCCGTCTACACACCTCCTTCTACACACCTCCGTCTACACACCTCCTTCTACACACCTCCTTCTACACACCTCCTTCTACACACCTCCATCTACACACCTCCTTCTACACACCTCCTTCTACACACCTCCTTCTGCACACCTCCGTCTACACACCTCCTTCTACACACCTCCTTCTACACACATCCGTCTACACACCTCCTTCTACATACCTCCTTTTACACACCTCCGTCTCCACACCTCCTTCTACACACCTCCGTCCACACACCTCCTTCTACACACCTCCTTCTACACACCTCCTTCCAAACACCTCCTTCTACACACCTCCTTCTACACACCTCCGTCTACACACCTCCTTCTACACACCTCCTTCTACACACCTTCTTCTACACACCTCCGTCCACACACCTCCTTCTACACACCTCCTTCTACACACCTCCTTCTACACACCTCCTTCTACACACCTCCTTCTACACACCTCCGTCTACACACCTCCTTCTACACACCTCCTTCTACACACCTCCTTCTACACACCTCCTTCTACACACCTCCTTCTACACACATCCGTCTACACACCTCCTCCTACATACCTCCTTTTACACACCTCCGTCTCCACACCTCCTTCTACACACCTCCGTCTACACACCTCCTTCTACACACCTCCATCTACACACCTCCATCTACACACCTCCTTCTACACACCTCCGTCTACACACCTCCTTCTACACACCTCCGTCTACACACTTCCTTCTACACACCTCCTTCTACACACCTCCTTCTACACACCTCCATCTACACACCTCCTTCTACACACCTCCTTCTACACACCTCCTTCTGCACACCTCCGTCTACACACCTCCTTCTACACACCTCCTTCTACACACCTCCTTCTACAAACCTCCTTCTACACACCTCTCTCTACACACCTCCTTCTACACACCTCCGTCTACACACCTCCGTCTACACACCTCCTTCTAGACACCTACTTCTACACATCTCCGTCTACACACCTCCTTCTACACACCTCCTTCTACACACCTCCGTCTACACATCTCCTTCTACACACCTCCTTCTACACACCTCCGTCTACACAGCTCCGTCTACCCACCTCCGTCTACACACCTCCTTCTAGACACCTCCTTCTACACACCTCTGTCTACACACCTCCTTCTACACACCTCCTTCTACACACCTCCGTCTACACACCTCCTTCTACACACCTCCTTCTACACACCTCCATCTACATTCCTCCTTCTACACACCTCCGTCTACACACCTCCGTCTACACCCCTCCTTCTACACACCTCCGTCTACACACCTCCGTCTACACACCTTCTTCTACACACCTCCGTCTACACACCTCCTTCTACACACCTCCTTTTACACACCTCCATCTTCACACCTCCTTCTACACACCTCCGTCTACACACCTCAGTCCACACACCTCCGTCCACACATCTCCGTCCACACACCTCCTTCTACAAACCTCCTTTTACACACCTCCGTCTACACACCTCCTTCTTCACACCTCCTTCTACACACCTCCGTCTACACACCTCAGTCCACACACCTCCGTCCACACATCTCCGTCCACACACCTCCTTCTACAAAACTCCTTTTACACACCTCCGTCTACACACCTCCTTCTACACACCTCCTTCTACAAACCTCCTTTTACACACCTCCGTCTACACACCTCCTTCTACACACCTCCGTCTACACACCTCCTTCTACATACCTCCGTCTACACACCTCCTTCTACAAACCTCCTTCTACACACCTCCGTCTACACACCTCCTTCTACAAACCTCCTTTTACACACCTCTGTCTACACACCTCCTTCTACACACCTCTGTCTACACACCTCCTTCTACACACCTCCGTCTACCCACCTCCGTCTATACACCTCCTTCTAGACACCTCCTTCTACACACCTCTGTCTACACACCTCCTTCTACACACCTCCTTCTACACACCTCCGTCTACACACCTCCTTCTACACACCTCCTTCTACACACCTCCATCTACATTCCTCCTTCTACACACCTCCGTCTACACACCTCCGTCTACACCCCTCCTTCTACACACCTCCGTCTACACACCTCCGTCTACACACCTCCTTCTACAAACCTCCGTCTACACACCTCCTTCTACACACCTCCTTTTACACACCTCCATCTTCACACCTCCTTCTACACACCTCCGTCTACACACCTCAGTCCACACACCTCCGTCCACACATCTCCGTCCACACACCTCCTTCTACACACCTCCTTATACACATCTCCGTCCACACACCTCCTTCTACACACCTCCTTCTACACACCTCCTTATACACATCTCCGTCTACACACCTCCTTCTACACACCTCCTTCTACAAACCTCCTTGTACACACCTCCTTCTACACACCTCCGTCTACACACCTCCGTCTACACACCTCCTTCTACAAACCTCCTTCTACACACCTCCTTCTACACACCTCTGTCTACACACCTCTGTCTACACACCTCCTTCTACACACCTCCTTCTACACACCTCCTTCTACACACCTCCTTCTACACACCTCCGTCTACACACCTCCTTCTACACACCTCCTTTTACACACCTCCATCTTCACACCTCCTTCTACACACCTCCGTCTACACACCTCAGTCCACACACCTCCGTCCACACATCTCCGTCCACACACCTCCTTCTACAAACCTCCTTTTACACACCTCCGTCTACACACCTCCTTCTTCACACCTCCTTCTACACACCTCCGTCTACACACCTCAGTCCACACACCTCCGTCCACACATCTCCGTCCACACACCTCCTTCTACAAAACTCCTTTTACACACCTCCGTCTACACACCTCCTTCTACACACCTCCTTCTACAAACCTCCTTTTACACACCTCCGTCTACACACCTCCTTCTACACACCTCCGTCTACACACCTCCTTCTACATACCTCCGTCTACACACCTCCTTCTACAAACCTCCTTCTACACACCTCCGTCTACACACCTCCTTCTACAAACCTCCTTTTACACACCTCTGTCTACACACCTCCTTCTACACACCTCTGTCTACACACCTCCTTCTACACACCTCCGTCTACCCACCTCCGTCTATACACCTCCTTCTAGACACCTCCTTCTACACACCTCTGTCTACACACCTCCTTCTACACACCTCCTTCTACACACCTCCGTCTACACACCTCCTTCTACACACCTCCTTCTACACACCTCCATCTACATTCCTCCTTCTACACACCTCCGTCTACACACCTCCGTCTACACCCCTCCTTCTACACACCTCCGTCTACACACCTCCGTCTACACACCTCCTTCTACAAACCTCCGTCTACACACCTCCTTCTACACACCTCCTTTTACACACCTCCATCTTCACACCTCCTTCTACACACCTCCGTCTACACACCTCAGTCCACACACCTCCGTCCACACATCTCCGTCCACACACCTCCTTCTACACACCTCCTTATACACATCTCCGTCCACACACCTCCTTCTACACACCTCCTTCTACACACCTCCTTATACACATCTCCGTCTACACACCTCCTTCTACACACCTCCTTCTACAAACCTCCTTGTACACACCTCCTTCTACACACCTCCGTCTACACACCTCCGTCTACACACCTCCTTCTACAAACCTCCTTCTACACACCTCCTTCTACACACCTCTGTCTACACACCTCTGTCTACACACCTCCTTCTACACACCTCCTTCTACACACCTCCTTCTACACACCTCCTTCTACACACCTCCGTCTACACACCTCCTTCTACACACCTCCTTCTACACACATCCGTCTACACACCTCCTCCTACATACCTCCTTTTACACACCTCCGTCTCCACACCTCCTTCGACACACCTCCGTCTACACACCTCCTTCTACACACCTCCATCTACACACCTCCATCTACACACCTCCTTCTACACACCTCCGTCTACACACCTCCTTCTACACACCTCCGTCTACACACCTCCTTCTACACACCTCCTTCTACACACCTCCTTCTACACACCTCCGTCTACACACCTCCTTCTACACACCTCCTTCTACACACCTCCTTCTACACACCTCCATCTACACACCTCCTTCTACACACCTCCTTCTACACACCTCCTTCTACACACCTCCTTCTGCACACCTCCGTCTACACACCTCCTTCTACACACCTCCTTCTACACACATCCGTCTACACACCTCCTTCTACATACCTCCTTTTACACACCTCCGTCTCCACACCTCCTTCTACACACCTCCGTCCACACACCTCCTTCTACACACCTCCTTCTACACACCTCCTTCTAAACACCTCCTTCTACACACCTCCTTCTACACACCTCCGTCTACACACCTCCTTCTACACACCTCCTTCTACACACCTCCTTCTACACACCTCCGTCTACACACCTCCTTCTACACACCTCCTTCTACACACATCCGTCTACACACCTCCTCCTACATACCTCCTTTTACACACCTCCGTCTCCACACCTCCTTCTACACACCTCCGTCTACACACCTCCTTCTACATACCTCCTTCTACACACCTCCATCTACACACCTCCTTCTACAAACCTCCTTCTACACACCTCTCTCTACACACCTCCTTCTACACACCTCCGTCTACACACCTCCGTCTACACACCTCCTTCTTGACACCTCCTTCTACACATCTCCGTCTACACACCTCCTTCTACACACCTCCTTCTACACACCTCCGTCTACACACCTCCTTCTACACACCTCCTTCTACACACCTCCATCTACACACCTCCGTCTACACACCTCCGTCTACACCCCTCCTTCTACACACCTCCGTCTACACACCTCCGTCTACACACCTCCTTCTACACACCTCCGTCTACACACCTCCTTCTACACACCTCCTTTTACACACCTCCATCTTCACACCTCCTTCTACACACCTCCGTCTACACACCTCCGTCCACACACCTCAGTCCACACACCTCCGTCCACACATCTCCGTCCACACACCTCCTTCTACACACCTCCTTATACACATCTCCGTCCACACACCTCCTTCTACACACCTCCTTCTACACACCTCCTTATACACATCTCCGTTTACACACCTCCTTCTACACACCTCCTTCTACAAACCTCCTTGTACACACCTCCTTCTACACACCTCCGTCTACACACCTCCGTCTACACACCTCCTTCTACACACCTCCTTCTACACACCTCCTTCTACACACCTCTGTCTACACACCTCCTTCTACACACCTCCTTCTACACACCTCCGTCTACACACCTCCTTCTACAAACCTCCTTCTACACACCTCTGTCTACACACCTCCTTCTACACACCTCCGTCTACACACCTCCTTCTAGACACCTCCTTCTACACATCTCCGTCTACACACCTCCTTCTACACACCTCCTTCTACACACCTCCTTCTACACACCTCCGTATACACACCTCCTTCTACAAACCTCCTTCTACACACCTCCGTCTACACACCTCCTTCTACACATCTCCTTCTACACACCTCCGTCTACACAACTCCTTCTACAAACCTCCTTCTACACACCTCCGTCTACACACCTCCTTCTACAAACCTCCTTCTACACACCTCCGTCTACACACCTCCTTCTACACACCTCCTTCTACACACCTCCGTCTACACACCTCCGTCTACACACCTCCTTCTAGACACTCTACACACCTCCGTCTACACACCTCCTTCTACACACCTCCTTCTACACACCTCCGTCTACACACCTCCTTCTACACACCTCCTTCTACACACCTCCGTCTACATTCCTCCTTCTACACACCTCCTTCTACACACCTCCGTCTACACACCTCCTTCTACACACCTCCTTCTACACCCCTCCTTCTACACACCTCCGTCTACACACCTCAGTCTACACACCTCCGTCCACACATCTCCGTCTACACACCTCCTTCTACACACCTCCTTTTACACATCTCCGTCCACACACCTCCTTCTACACACCTCCGTCAACACACCTCCTTCTACACACCTCCTTCTACACACCTCCTTCTACAAACCTCCTTCTACACACCTCCTTCTACACACCTCCGTCTTCACACCTCCTTCTACACACCTCCGTCTACACACCTCCTTCTACACACCTCCTTCTACACACCTCCGTCTACACACCTCCTTCTACACACCTCTGTCTACACACCTCCGTCTACACACCTCCCTCTACACACCTCCTTCTACACACCTCCTTTTACACACCTCCTTCTACACACCTCCGTCTACACACCTCCTTGTACACACCTCTGTCTACACACCTCCGTCTACACACCTCCGTCTACACACCTCCGTCTACACACCTCCGTCTACACACCTCCTTCTACACACCTCTGTCTACACACCTCCGTTTACACACCTCCTTTTACACACCTCCTTCTACATACCTCCATCTACACACCTCCGTCTACACACCTCCTTCTACACACCTCCTTCTACACACCTCCGTCTACACACCTCCTTCTACACACCTCCTTCTACACACCTCCTTCTACACAACTCCTTCTACACACCTCCTTCTACACACCTCCGTCTACACACCTCCTTCTACAAACCTCCTTCTACACACCTCCGTCTACACACCTCCTTCTACACACCTCCTTCTACACACCTCCGTCTACACACCTCCTTCTACAAACCTCCTTCTACACACCTCCGTCTACACACCTCCGTCTACACACCTCCTTCTACAAACCTCCTTTTACACACCTCCGTCTACACACCTCCTTCTACACACCTCCTTCTACAAACCTCCTTTTACACACCTCCGTCTACACACCTCCTTCTACACACCTCCGTCTACACACCTCCTTCTACACACCTCCGTCTACACACCTCCTTCTACAAACCTCCTTCTACACACCTCCGTCTACACACCTCCTTCTACAAACCTCCTTTTACACACCTCTGTCTACACACCTCCTTCTACACACCTCTGTCTACACACCTCCTTCTACACACCTCCGTCTACCCACCTCCGTCTACACACCTCCTTCTAGACACCTCCTTCTACACACCTCTGTCTACACACCTCCTTCTACACACCTCCGTCTACACACCTCCTTCTACACACCTCCTTCTACACACCTCCATCTACATTCCTCCTTCTACACACCTCCGTCTACACACCTCTGTCTACACCCCTCCTTCTACACACCTCCGTCTACACACCTCCGTCTACACACCTCCTTCTACACACCTCCGTCTACACACCTCCTTCTACACACCTCCTTTTACACACCTCCATCTTCACACCTCCTTCTACACACCTCCGTCTACACACCTCAGTCCACACACCTCCGTCCACACATCTCCGTCCACACACCTCCTTCTACACACCTCCTTATACACATCTCCGTCCACACACCTCCTTCTACACACCTCCTTCTACAAACCTCCTTATACACATCTCCGTTTACACACCTCCTTCTACACACCTCCTTCTACAAACCTCCTTGTACACACCTCCTTCTACACACCTCCGTCTACACACCTCCGTCTACACACCTCCTTCTACACACCTCCTTCTACACACCTCCTTCTACACACCTCTGTCTACACACCTCCTTCTACACACCTCCTTCTACACACCTCCGTCTACACACCTCCTTCTACAAACCTCCTTCTACACACCTCCGTCTACACACCTCCTTCTATACACCTCCTTCTACACACCTCCTTCTACACACATCCGTCTACACACCTCCTTCTACATACCTCCTTTTACACACCTCCGTCTCCACACCTCCTTCTACACACCTCCGTCCACACACCTCCTTCTACACACCTCCTTCTACACACCTCCTTCTAAACACCTCCTTCTACACACCTCCTTCTACACACCTCCGTCTACACACCTCCTTCTACACACCTCCTTCTACACACCTCCTTCTACACACCTCCGTCTACACACCTCCTTCTACACACATCCGTCTACACACCTCCTCCTACATACCTCCTTTTACACACCTCCGTCTCCACACCTCCTTCTACACACCTCCGTCTACACACCTCCTTCTACATACCTCCTTCTACACACCTCCATCTACACACCTCCTTCTACAAACCTCCTTCTACACACCTCTCTCTACACACCTCCTTCTACACACCTCCGTCTACACACCTCCGTCTACACACCTCCTTCTAGACACCTCCTTCTACACATCTCCGTCTACACACCTCCTTCTACACACCTCCTTCTACACACCTCCGTCTACACACCTCCTTCTACAAACCTCCTTCTACACACCTCCGTCTACACACCTCCTTCTACACACCTCCTTCTACACACCTCCGTCTACACACCTCCTTCTACAAACCTCCTTCTACACACCTCCGTCTACACACCTCCTTCTACAAACCTCCTTTTACACACCTCCGTCTACACACCTCCTTCTACACACCTCCTTCTACAAACCTCCTTTTACACACCTCCGTCTACACACCTCCTTCTACACACCTCCGTCTACACACCTCCTTCTACACACCTCCTTCTACACACCTCCGTCTACACACCTCCTTCTACAAACCTCCTTCTACACACCTCCGTCTACACACCTCCTTCTACAAACCTCCTTTTACACACCTCTGTCTACACACCTCCTTCTACACACCTCTGTCTACACACCTCCTTCTACACACCTCCGTCTACCCACCTCCGTCTACACACCTCCTTCTAGACACCTCCTTCTACACACCTCTGTCTACACACCTCCTTCTACACACCTCCGTCTACACACCTCCTTCTACACACCTCCTTCTACACACCTCCATCTACATTCCTCCTTCTACACACCTCCGTCTACACACCTCCGTCTACACACCTCAGTCCACACACCTCCGTCCACACATCTCCGTCCACACACCTCCTTCTACACACCTCCTTATACACATCTCCGTCCACACACCTCCTTCTACACACCTCCTTCTACAAACCTCCTTATACACATCTCCGTTTACACACCTCCTTCTACACACCTCCTTCTACAAACCTCCTTGTACACACCTCCTTCTACACACCTCCGTCTACACACCTCCGTCTACACACCTCCTTCTACACACCTCCTTCTACACACCTCCTTCTACACACCTCTGTCTACACACCTCCTTCTACACACCTCCTTCTACACACCTCCGTCTACACACCTCCTTCTACAAACCTCCTTCTACACACCTCCGTCTACACACCTCCTTCTATACACCTCCTTCTACACACCTCCTTCTACACACATCCGTCTACACACCTCCTTCTACATACCTCCTTTTACACACCTCCGTCTCCACACCTCCTTCTACACACCTCCGTCCACACACCTCCTTCTACACACCTCCTTCTACACACCTCCTTCTAAACACCTCCTTCTACACACCTCCTTCTACACACCTCCGTCTACACACCTCCTTCTACACACCTCCTTCTACACACCTCCTTCTACACACCTCCGTCTACACACCTCCTTCTACACACATCCGTCTACACACCTCCTCCTACATACCTCCTTTTACACACCTCCGTCTCCACACCTCCTTCTACACACCTCCGTCTACACACCTCCTTCTACATACCTCCTTCTACACACCTCCATCTACACACCTCCTTCTACAAACCTCCTTCTACACACCTCTCTCTACACACCTCCTTCTACACACCTCCGTCTACACACCTCCGTCTACACACCTCCTTCTAGACACCTCCTTCTACACATCTCCGTCTACACACCTCCTTCTACACACCTCCTTCTACACACCTCCGTCTACACACCTCCTTCTACAAACCTCCTTCTACACACCTCCGTCTACACACCTCCTTCTACACACCTCCTTCTACACACCTCCGTCTACACACCTCCTTCTACAAACCTCCTTCTACACACCTCCGTCTACACACCTCCTTCTACAAACCTCCTTTTACACACCTCCGTCTACACACCTCCTTCTACACACCTCCTTCTACAAACCTCCTTTTACACACCTCCGTCTACACACCTCCTTCTACACACCTCCGTCTACACACCTCCTTCTACACACCTCCTTCTACACACCTCCGTCTACACACCTCCTTCTACAAACCTCCTTCTACACACCTCCGTCTACACACCTCCTTCTACAAACCTCCTTTTACACACCTCTGTCTACACACCTCCTTCTACACACCTCTGTCTACACACCTCCTTCTACACACCTCCGTCTACCCACCTCCGTCTACACACCTCCTTCTAGACACCTCCTTCTACACACCTCTGTCTACACACCTCCTTCTACACACCTCCGTCTACACACCTCCTTCTACACACCTCCTTCTACACACCTCCATCTACATTCCTCCTTCTACACACCTCCGTCTACACACCTCCGTCTACACCCCTCCTTCTACACACCTCCGTCTACACACCTCCGTCTACACACCTCCTTCTACACACCTCCGTCTACACACCTCCTTCTACACACCTCCTTTTACACACCTCCATCTTCACACCTCCTTCTACACACCTCCGTCTACACACCTCAGTCCACACACCTCCGTCCACACATCTCCGTCCACACACCTCCTTCTACACACCTCCTTATACACATCTCCGTCCACACACCTCCTTCTACACACCTCCTTCTACACACCTCCTTATACACATCTCCGTTTACACACCTCCTTCTACACACCTCCTTCTACAAACCTCCTTGTACACACCTCCTTCTACACACCTCCGTCTACACACCTCCGTCTACACACCTCCTTCTACACACCTCCTTCTACACACCTCCTTCTACACACCTCTGTCTACACACCTCCTTCTACACACCTCCTTCTACACACCTCCGTCTACACACCTCCTTCTACAAACCTCCTTCTACACACCTCTGTCTACACACCTCCTTCTACACACCTCCGTCTACACACCTCCGTCTACACACCTCCTTCTAGACACCTCCTTCTACACATCTCCGTCTACACACCTCCTTCTACACACCTCCTTCTACACACCTCCGTCTACACACCTCCTTCTACAAACCTCCTTCTACACACCTCTGTCTACACACCTCCTTCTACACACCTCTGTCTACACACCTCCTTCTACACACCTCCGTCTACACACCTCCGTCTACACACCTCCTTCTAGACACCTCCTTCTACACACCTCCGTCTACACACCTCCTTCTATACATCTCCTTCTACACACCTCCGTCTACACAACTCCTTCTACAAACCTCCTTCTACACACCTCCGTCTACACACCTCCTTCTACAAACCTCCTTCTACACACCTCCGTCTACACACCTCCTTCTACACACCTCCTTCTACACACCTCCGTCTACACACCTCCGTCTACACACCTCCTTCTAGACACTCTACACACCTCCGTCTACACACCTCCTTCTACACACCTCCTTCTACACACCTCCGTCTACACACCTCCTTCTACACACCTCCTTCTACACACCTCCGTCAACATTCCTCCTTCTACACACCTCCTTCTACACACCTCCGTCTACACACCTCCTTCTACACACCTCCTTCTACACCCCTCCTTCTACACACCTCCTTCTACACACCTCCTTCTACACACCTCCTTCTACACACCTCCGTCTACACACCTCCGTCTACACACCTCCTTCTAGACACTCTACACACCTCCGTCTACACACCTCCTTCTACACACCTCCGTCTACACACCTCCGTCTACACACATCCTTCTACACACCTCCGTCTACACACCTCAGTCTACACACCTCCTTCTAGACACTCTACACACCTCCGTCTACACACCTCCTTCTACACAACTCCTTCTACAAACCTCCTTCTACACACCTCCGTCTACACACCTCCTTCTACAAACCTCCTTCTACACACCTCCGTCTACACACCTCCTTCTACACACCTCCTTCTACACACCTCCGTCTACACACCTCCGTCTACACACCTCCTTCTAGACACTCTACACACCTCCGTCTACACACCTCCTTCTACACACCTCCGTCTACACACCTCCGTCTACACACATCCTTCTACACACCTCCGTCTACACACCTCAGTCTACACACCTCCGTCCACACATCTCCGTCCACACACCTCCTTCTACACACCTCCTTTTACACATCTCCGTCCACACACCTCCTTCTACACACCTCCGTCAACACACCTCCTTCTACACACCTCCTTCTACACACCTCCTTCTACACACCTCCTTCTACA
Source organism: Eucyclogobius newberryi (assembly GCF_026437365.1). Classification (NCBI taxonomy): domain Eukaryota; kingdom Metazoa; phylum Chordata; class Actinopteri; order Gobiiformes; family Gobiidae; genus Eucyclogobius; species Eucyclogobius newberryi. The sequence continues at coordinate 36,967,516 of NW_027315779.1, forward strand.
CACCTCCGTCTACACACCTCCTTCTACACACCTCCGTCTACACACCTCCTTCTACACACCTCCTTCTACACAGCTCCGTCTACACACCTCCTTCTACACACCTCTGTCTACACACCTCCGTCTACACACCTCCGTCTACACACCTCCGTCTACACACCTCCGTCTACACACCTCCTTCTACACACCTCTGTCTACACACCTCCGTTTACACACCTCCTTTTACACACCTCCTTCTACACACCTCCATCTACACACCTCCTTCTACACACCTCCTTCTACACACCTCCGTCTACACACCTCCTTCTACACACCTCCTTCTACACACCTCCTTCTACACACCTCCTTCTACACACCTCCTTCTACACACCTCCTTCTACACACATCCGTCTACACACCTCCTTCTACATACCTCCTTCTACACACCTCCATCTACACACCTCCTTCTACACACCTCCTTCTACACACCTCCTTCTACACACCTCCTTCTACACACCTCCGTCTACACACCTCCTTCTACACACCTCCTTCTACACACATCCGTCTACACACCTCCTTCTACATACCTCCTTTTACACACCTCCGTCTCCACACCTCCTTCTACACACCTCCGTCCACACACCTCCTTCCACACACCTCCGTCTCCACACCTCCTTCTACACACCTCCGTGTACACACCTCCTTCTACACACCTCCTTCTACACACATCCGTCTACACACCTCCTTCTACATACCTCCTTTTACACACCTCCGTCTCCACACCTCCTTCTACACACCTCCGTCCACACACCTCCTTCTATACACCTCCTTCTACACACCTCTGTCCACACACCTCCTTCTACACACCTCCTTCTACACACCTCCTTCTACACACCTCCTTCTACACACCTCCGTCTACACACCTCCGTCTACACACCTCCTTCTACACACCTCCTTCTACACACCTCCGTCTCCACACCTCCGTCTACAGACCTCCGTCCACTCATCTCCGTCTACACACCTCCTTCTACACACCTCCTTCTACACACCTCCTTCTACACACCTCCGTCTACACACCTCCTTCTACACACCTCCTTCTACACACCTCCTTCTACACACCTCCTTCTACACACCTCCTTCTACACACCTCCATCTACACACCTCCTTCTACACACCTCCTTCTACACACCTCCTTCTACACACATCCGTCTACACACCTCCTTCTTCATACCTCCTTCTACACACCTCCATCTACACACCTCCTTCTACACACCTCCTTCTACACACCTCCATCTACACACCTCCTTCTACACACCTCCTTCTACACACCTCCGTCTACACACCTCCGTCTACACCCCTCCTTCTACACACCTCCTTCTACAAACCTCCTTCTACACACCTCCTTCTACACACCTCCGTCTACACACCTCCTTCTACACACCTCCTTTTACACACCTCCGTCTCCACACCTCCTTCTACACACCTCCGTCTACACACCTCCTTCTACACACCTCCTTCTACACACCTCCATCTACACACCTCCTTCTACAAACCTCCTTCTACACACCTCTCTCTACACACCTCCTTCTACACACCTCCGTCTACACACCTCCGTCTACACACCTCCTTCTAGACACCTCCTTCTACACATCTCCGTCTACACACCTCCTTCTACACACCTCCTTCTACACACCTCCTTCTACACACCTCCTTCTACACACCTCCGTCTAAACACCTCCTTCTACAAACCTCCTTCTACACACCTCCGTCTACACACCTCCTTCTACAAACTTCATTTTACACACCTCCGTCTACACACCTCCTTCTACACACCTCCTTCTACAAACCTCCTTTTACACACCTCCGTCTACACACCTCCGTCTACACACCTCCTTCTACATACCTCCGTCTACACACCTCCTTCTACAAACCTCCTTCTACACACCTCCGTCTACACACCTCCTTCTACAAACCTCCTTTTACACACCTCTGTCTACACACCTCCTTCTACACACCTCCGTCTACCCACCTCCGTCTACACACCTCCTTCTAGACACCTCCTTCTACACACCTCCGTCTACACACCTCCTTCTACACACCTCCTTCTACACACCTCCGTCTACACACCTCCGTCTACACACCTCCGTCTACACACCTCCGTCTACACCCCTCCTTCTACACACCTCCGTCTACACACCTCCGTCTACACACCTCCTTCTACACACCTCCGTCTACACACCTCCGTCTACACACCTCCTTCTACAAACCTCCTTCTACACACCTCCGTCTACACACCTCCTTCTACAAACCTCCTTTTACACACCTCCGTCTACACACCTCCTTCTACACACCTCCTTCTACAAACCTCCTTTTACACACCTCCGTCTACACACCTCCGTCTACACACCTCCTTCTACATACCTCCGTCTACACACCTCCTTCTACAAACCTCCTTCTACACACCTCTGTCTACACACCTCCTTCTACACACCTCCGTCTACACACCTCCTTCTACAAACCTCCTTTTACACACCTCTGTCTACACACCTCCTTCTACACACCTCTGTCTACACACCTCCTTCTACACACCTCCGTCTACCCACCTCCGTCTACACACCTCCTTCTAGACACCTCCTTCTACACACCTCCGTCTACACACCTCCTTCTACACACCTCCTTCTACACACCTCCATCTACACTCCTCCTTCTACACACCTCCGTCTACACACCTCCGTCTACACCCCTCCTTCTACACACCTCCGTCTACACACCTCCGTCTACACACCTCCTTCTACACACCTCCGTCTACACACCTCCTTCTACACACCTCCTTTTACACACCTCCATCTACACACCTCCTTCTACACACCTCCGTCTACACACCTCAGTCTACACACCTCCGTCCACACATCTCCGTCCACACACCTCCTTCTACACACCTCCTTATACACATCTCCGTCTACACACCTCCTTCTACACACCTCCTTCTACAAACCTCCTTGTACACACCTCCTTCTACACACCTCCGTCTAAACACCTCCTTCTACACACCTCCGTCTACACACCTCCGTCTACACACCTCCTTCTACACACCTCCTTCTACACACCTCCTTCTACACACCTCTGTCTACACACCTCCTTCTACACACCTCCTTCTAAACACCTCCGTCTACACACCTCCTTCTACAAACCACCTTCTACACACCTCTGTCTACACACCTCCTTCTACACACCTCCGTCTACACACCTCCGTCTACACACCTCCTTCTAGACACCTCCTTCTACACACCTCCGTCTACACACCTCCTTCTACACACCTCCTTCTACACACCTCCGTATACACACCTCCTTCTACAAACCTCCTTCTACACACCTCCGTCTACACACCTCCTTCTACACATCTCCTTCTACACACCTCCGTCTACACACCTCCTTCTACAAACCTCCTTCTACACACCTCCGTCTACACACCTCCTTCTACAAACCTCCTTCTACACACCTCCGTCTACACACCTCCTTCTACACACCTCCTTCTACACACCTCCGTCTACACACCTCCGTCTACACACCTCCTTCTACACACCTCCTTCTACACACCTCCGTCTACACACCTCCTTCTACACACCTCCTTCTACACACCTCCGTCTACACACCTCCTTCTACACACCTCCGTCTACACCCCTCCTTCTACACACCTCCTTTTACACACCTCCATCTACACACATCCTTCTACACACCTCCGTCTACACACCTCAGTCTACACACCTCCGTCTACACACCTCCTTCTACACACCTCCTTTTACACATCTCCGTCCACACACCTCCTTCCACACACCTCCGTCAACACACCTCCTTCTACACACCTCCTTCTACACACCTCCTTCTACAAACCTCCTTCTACACACCTCCTTCTACACACCTCCGTCTACACACCTCCTTCTACACACCTCCGTCTACACACCTCCTTCTACACACCTCCTTCTACACACCTCCGTCTACACACCTCCTTCTACACACCTCCGTCTACACACCTCCGTCTACACACCTCCTTCTACACACCTCCTTCTACACACCTCCGTCTACACACCTCCGTCTACACACCTCCTTCTACACACCTCCGTCTACACACCTCCTTCTACACACCTCCTTCTACACACCTCCTTGTACACACCTCCGTCTACACACCTCCGTCTACACACCTCCGTCTACACACCTCCTTCTACACACCTCCGTCTACACACCTCCATCTACACACCTCCTTCTACACACCTCCTTCTACACACCTCCTTCTACACACCTCCTTCTACACACCTCCTTCTACACACCTCCTTCTACACACCTCCTTCTACACACCTCCGTCTACACACTTCCAACCCTTGGGATTAATGTACTTACCAACTTCTCCGTCCAGCATTGTATTTTGAAGCAAAATGACAAAATGTTTGTTTTCACCAAAAAGGGGGTGGGGTTGTTTTTGTGGAACAGGAAGTGACGTCACTCCCAGAATGCACTGCTACAAAAACGGCGAATCAGATAACAAATATTTGTCTTGCAAAATTGATAAAACGGCAAATGTTCTATATGCTATTCATATTGTTAACAACCTAACACATTTATAGTCGAGGTTCCCTTTAAAGATAATGACATGTGCAATCATAATGCATGATATTTGTCCTATAACACATAGCAAAGGTTGCGTCTCCCTTTGAATCTATTTTTTATACAGTTTTTAGTGAATTAAAAACCTCTAAAATAAAAAAAATACAGTATTTTTTTGTACTAGTAAAGTTATGTAGCCTTAAATGTGCTATATCTTATTTTTACTGTATTAAACATGTGGAAAACAGAACTAGTTCATGTTTACCCTTTTTGCAGCAGTTCACTGACCAGTCCTAGCATCTTAAACATCTACACACAGAACCTGAGTTGAGGCAGCAATGCTAAGAGCTCGGAGTCTGGGGATGATTGATGGACACAAAAACAGCCCAGGAGACCTTGGGATCTCTATCTCTGACATCACACACTTTTATGACGAGGGAACAATGTTATAACATAACATGTTCCTTTAATGTCATACTGCAATCTGGAAACCACCAGAAAAGATACACACAAAGTTTCACCTTTGAAAGAATGAAAAACCCCACAACTTTACGTTATTAGTCTGAGCGAGGCCTGTTGTTGGGAGGAGTCGCCAGGGCAGAGCAGACCCCTGCCCTCCCTCTTGGATCCCCACCAGGCTCTAATGGGCAGCATGGAGCACAGGTTAATCCTCTAATTGGGAGCAAAGGGAGCGGGGCCAGCTTGCAAGGGCCACCAGGAGCGACGTTTAGAGAGACATCTGCCAGCGCTCCTCCAGCTGCACACTCACTAACCCTCCAGGTAAAGAGGGGAGAGAGCGTGTGTTCAGATGAACAACATCAAAAGAGCCTGTGATCGGTTGACCGAGTTTCCAAGTAGGAAACATAGACAACATTTCAGAACCCCAAGTTTATCCGGATTCGAATATCCAAAATGGCTGCGCTCTGCATTTGGAGAAAGTTTCAAACATCATATATAACATTCAAATACTGCTAGTCCTTGTGTTATTTCCCCTTAGTGCCTCTCTCCCATCCCTCACTATCTAGTAACCTGCTCTTGCGAGGTCTTTGAGCCTCTGCACTTAGGTCACACAGAGCTAAGCCAACAAAAGACAAAATTCACTCTCAAAAGTTGACATATATTTTATATTATGTTATCATTTTAATAACACTGTCCGGGTTAATAAATTAATCAAGCAATTTACTGCTCATATTTTTTTCTAACTTGAGCACTGGAAAAACAGGAACGCTCCGATTTCCGACCTACGAGGACCACTGGAAATCAGCACAGAAGAAACACATGTTCAAATAATTTTATATTGTCAACACATTACTCGTGTAGGAGACAGGGGTACAAGACGAGGGGCTTCAGGGGTACCAGACAAGGGGCTTCAGGGGCTTCAGGGGTACAAGACGAGGGGCTTCAGGGGTACCAGACGAGGGGCTTCAGGGGTACAAGACGAGGGGCTTCAGGGGTACAAGACGAGGGGCTTCAGGGGCTTCAGGGGTACAAGACGAAGGGCTTCAGGGGTACAAAACGAGGGGCTTCAGGGGCTTCAGGGGTACAAGACGAAGGGCTTCAGGGGTACAAGACGAGGGGCTTCAGGGGTCCATGACGAGGGGCTTCAGGGGTACAAGACGAGGGGCTTCAGGGGTACCAGACGAGGGGCTTCAGGGGTACAAGATGAGGGGCTTCAGGGGTACCAGACGAGGGGCTTGAACAGTCAAGCAGGTTCAAGCAGCCGTGACTCGTGTCAAAGTCCAAAAGTTTGTCTGAGCGAATATCAGGTTCTAGGCTGCGTGTGAGAAAGTCACTAGAATTGTCCCGTTTAGCTGAGGCTAGCGCTACATGCTAGCTGTGTTTTTGCATTTTTAAAAGTGAAATCAAAGCAAAATAAAGAGATAAGTGGAGCTCCTCTGCTGCACTTTCAGGAGCGCTTGTGCTTACACTTTTGACATACATAGATCATAGATGAAGTGAGAGGAGGACTCACTCTGCCACCAAGATTACAATACATCTAACAGTTTGGAAATTGCGCCCTGGACTGTTGAAGCCTCTGACCCCTGGACTGTTGAAGCCTGACCCCTGGACTGTTGAAGCCTCTGACCCCTAGACTGTTGAAGCCTCTGACCCCTGGACTGTTGAAGCCTGACCCCTGGACTGTTGAAGCCTGACCCCTGGACTGTTGAAGCCTGACCCCTGGACTGTTGAAGCCTCTGACCCCTGGACTGTTGAAGCCTCTGACCCGTGGACTGTTGAAGCCTGACCCCTGGACTGTTGAAGCCTGACCCCTGGACTGTTGAAGCCTCTGACCCCTGGACTGTTGAAGCCTGACCCCTGGACTGTTGAAGCCTCTGACCCCTGGACTGTTGATGCCTGACCCCTGGACTGGTGAAGCCTCTGACCCCTGGACTGTTGAAGCCTCACCCCTGGACTGTTGAAGCCTCTGACCCGTGGACTGTTGAAGCCTGACCCCTGGACTGTTGAAGCCTGACCCCTGGACTGTTGAAGACTCTGACCCCTGGACTGTTGAAGCCCGACCCCTGGACTGTTGAAGCCTGACCCCTGGTCTGTTGAAGCCTGACCCCTGGACTGTTGAAGCCTGACCCCTGGACTGTTGATGCCTGACCCCTGGACTGTTGAAGCCTGACCCCTGAACTGTTGAAGCCTGACCCCTGGACTGTTGAAGCCTCTGACCCGTGGACTGTTGAAGCCTGACCCCTGGACTGTTGAAGCCTCTGACCCCTGGACTGTTGAAGCCTCTGACCCCTGGACTGTTGAAGCCTGACCCCTGGACTGTTGAAGCCTGACCCCTGGACTGTTGAAGCCTCTGACCCCTGGACTGTTGAAGCCTCTGACCCCTGGACTGTTGAAGCCTGACCCCTGGACTGTTGAAGCCTGACCCTTGGACTGTTGAAGCCTCTGACCCCTGGACTGTTGAAGCCTCTGACCCCTGGACTGTTGAAGCCTCTGACCCCTGGACTGTTGAAGCCTGACCCCTGGACTGTTGAAGCCTGACCCCTGGACTGTTGAAGCCTGACCCCTGGACTGTTGAAGCCTGACCCCTGGACTCTTGAAGCCTCTGACCCCTGGACTGTTGAAGCCTGACCCCTGGACTGTGAAGCCTGACCCCTGGACTGTTGAAGCCTCTAACCCCTGGACTGTTGAAGCCTCTGACCCCTGGACTGTTGAAGCCTCTGACCCGTGGACTGTTGAAGCCTGACCCCTGGACTGTTGAAGCCTCTGACCCGTGGACTGTTGAAGCCTGACCCGTGGACTGTTGAAGCCTCTGACCCCTGGACTGTTGAAGCCTCTGACCCCTGGACTGTTGAAGCCTGACCCCTGGACTGTTGAAGCCTGACCCCTGAACTGTTGAAGCCTGACCCCTGGACTGTTGAAGCCTCTGACCCCTGGACTGTTGAAGCCTCTGACCCCTGGACTGTTGAAGCCTGACCCCTGGACTGTTGAAGCCTGACCCCTGGACTGTTGAAGCCTCTGACCCCTGGACTGTTGAAGCCTCTGACCCCTGGACTGTTGAAGCCTGACCCCTGGACTGTTGAAGCCTGACCCCTGGACTGTTGAAGCCTGACCCCTGGACTGTTGAAGCCTGACCCCTGGACTGTTGAAGCCTCTGACCCCTGGACTGTTGAAGCCTCTGACCCCTGGACTGTTGAATCCTGACCCCTGGACTGTTGAAGCCTGACCCCTGGACTGTTGAAGCCTCTGACCCCTGGACTGTTGAATCCTGACCCCTGGACTGTTGAAGCCTGACCCCTGGACTGTTGAAGCCTGACCCTGGCGGTCACTCCAAGTCAAAAAATTGCAAAATTTTGATCTTTTTTTTTGCCTTCAAAGTAAAAAAATAAGAATTTACCCACCGTCCGACCCACTTGAAAAATGTTGGCTCGGGTTACAGCAAACAGACTATTTATTTGGGACAGCCTCATCAGAAATCTGTCAGCGCAAACTGACAAAATCGTCCTGTACATGTTGTAACGTTGTTACACTGCACAGTATAAGTTGGAGAAAAAAGTCTGACGAGAGGTGAAGGAATGAGGAAAAAATATAGTGTTTCTCATTGAATGTTCTGCTTTAAAAAAAAACGTATAAACCCACAGACATTTGGAATGAAAAATGTAGTTGTTTTGATGTGTATTGTTTGCGTTGTGTGCTGTTCAGGGAGCTTTGTGGAGCTGGAGTGTGCAGTGTGTGCGTAAGCGATGAGTCAAAATGTTCCGCAGCATCACATGTGTCACTGGAGTAATCAGTGCTGTTCCAAAGTGTAAACATGAAACTACGCATCACTGACAACTCAGAGAAGAATTGTGGTGTTTGTTTTGTCCCACTGCAAAAAAATATAGAATTCTGACAACTGTACAAATAGTTTTTAGAGTGAATATGTTTTGTCACTCTTCCAAGTAGCTTCTTCGGTTGTGACACAGCTCTGATCATTCCTGAAACAAAAGGTTCTATGACGCTCAGAAAGGTTCTATTCAAGTAAAAAAAGGTGATTTTCTTCCCATATAGAGACAGAATTGTTGATTTAACAAACAGAAGGTTAGAAAATCAAACAATCAAAAGCTGAGAACAATGTTCTCAGGAATTTAACAAATGGAAAACTGTCACAAAGAGAGAGAGGCAGACAGATACATATATATATATATATATATAGAGAGAGAGAGAGAGAGAGAGAGAGAGAGAGAGAGTCACTAGACTCTTACTGGAAACAAATCAGAGTTCTACCCTTAAAGTGAGTTATCCAGTTTTACATTCTAATTCTTATCTATAATAAAACAGTAAAAGGTTTATGCATCAGCAATGGCCTTTAACAAGGCTTTCTCTTACACGTGGTCGAGGGGATAGTACCAGCCCAAACCTTTGGAAAAGGTATGCGCGGGTCCCAAGGGGGAAACTGAGCTTTACTGATGACTTTTTGGAACCCATCTCTACTTCCTGTTCCTGTTGGGCCACTTGACTGATGAAAACTATGAAGAACAACACACAAGCCTGTCATATTCACTTCACCTCTCCATCCCTGCTCCATCCCTGCTCCATCCCCGCTCCATCCCCGCTCCATCCCCGCTCCATCCCTGCTCCATCCCTGCTCCATCCCTGCTCCATCCCTGCTCCATCCCCGCTCCATCCCCGCTCCATCCCTGCTCCATCCCTGCTCCATCCCTGCACCATCCCTGCTCCATCCCCGCTCCATCCCCGCTCCATCCCCGCTCCATCCCTGCTCCATCCCTGCTCCATCCCCGCTCCATCCCCGCTCCATCCCCGCTCCATCCCTGCTCCATCCCTGCTCCATCCCCGCTCCATCCCCGCTCCATCCCCGCTCCATCCCTGCGCCTCTCCTCCCTCTGGGCCCCACACCAGCCTCTGCTCTGGCTGCCCCACAAAGCTCTGTGTGATTGGGCCCCCATCACAAGGCCCCCCTGAGTGCGGCGCTTCAGTCTTCTGTCACATTCACAAAGCACTCGTCTCTGCCAAGCTGCACTGTTTAGTCACGCCAGACTCCACTAAGAACCGTTTATTCTCCTCCATACTGGGCCCACAAAACACTGCACTTTTAGAGTTTGGCAGGCAATTTTAATCAGCAAAACAGGGCAGTATATGAAAATAAAGCCATTTGAGCTGACTTAAAGAGTTTGGGAAGGATTTAGAAGCAAGAGAGACAATTTGAAACTTGTGGTTATGGTTCTGCTACTGCTTTAGCGTGGGGTTCCTGAGAGGAGAGACTGAAGTGATTGGTTAAAAGTACCTTCAGACCTGCTACTTTGGTCCAGTAACACAAATACATGGTGTGCTACATTATGTATGTGTTAATGAAATTGTGTCTGAATGAAAAACCACTTCGTTAACCATAAGTCACGTTCAAATTATATCAATAATAACATTAAATCCGCTTATCTGGGGCTTCAACGCGTGGCGGCTGAAGCTGAGGGGCTATAAGCCCACACCAGCCCCGCCCACACCAGCTCCGCCCACACCAGCTCCGCCCACACCAGCTCCGCCTCTCCCCGCCGGCAACACCAGAGAAGTGGAGCGTCCAGCCCCTCTCGAGGAGATGGTTCCAGAACCGAAACTGTGCTGGAGGTGAGGCCGACTATATCTAGTCGATATCGCTCAACCTCCTGCACAAGCTCAGGCTCCTCCCCCCAGCGAGGGGACATTCTATGTCCCCAGAGTTAGTCTCTGTGTCCGGAGATCTGGTCGCCGAGGCCCCTGCCGTCGACTGCAGCCCAGATCACACTGCACCGGCCCCCTACGGATCCTCCTGCGGGTGGTGGGCCCACGGGAGGGTGGCCCCACGTCGCTCGTTCGGGCTGTGCCCGGCTGGGCCCCGTGGGGAAAGACCCGGCCACCAGGCGCGTTTTCTTCCTGGATTTGCAAATTACTGCAGGTTTCACATTTTTAAGCACACATGGAGGGACATGTGCTTATTGAATCGGGACACCAGCATCGAGGGAGCTAGCAAGGGCGCTGGTTTGGAAGAGATGAAAGCTAAGCAAGGCTAATTCTAACTTAATTTTGAGCGTTTAAAAACATTCAAAACTTCTTGTTGTATAGAATCCGACCTTTGTCAGAGCTGAAGGTCCCTGTCAGGTGAACATGAGCCTAGTACATGTTCCAATAAGGTCCATATTTGAGCCGAACAGACTGAAGCTAATGTCTGTAAAGTGAGTAACATAGTGTTGTGGCTCTTCAGGGTACGCCATCCTGCAGGCCATCATGGAGAAGGCTGGGCAGAACAACTGGCAGGTCAGTGCCATCTGTGTGGAGAACTTCAATGACGCCAACTACCGCCGTCTGCTGGAAGACCTGGACCGACGACAGGAGAAGAAGTTTGTCATGGACCTGGAGGCCGAGCGGCTGCAGAACATGCTGGAGCAGGTCAGAACCACACGCTTACTATCCTTACAGGCACAGGTATAGCAGTACGCTCTTGAACCGTGCAATCAGAATCAGAATCAGAATCAGAATCAGAATCAGAAAGGATTTATTGCCATTGTCAATGAAAAAAATTCAAACATAGGAACTTGTCCTGGTGATTCGGTGCAACATAAAACAATGAGTCTAATATGGGATAAAAATAACAATAAGCTATCAGATTTGTCATCATCTATTATTTTCAACAGAATCAAACTTATATAATCATACTGTTGATAAATATTAGAAAACATATCAGTGAAGAGTAAGGTCTGACTTAAGATTTAAGATATTCCTTTATTGTCCCACATGGGGAAATTTCATTGGTGCAACGCAGGTAGATACAGAAGAACAGATCACTTATAGGAAGTCTGAAAAACACTTTCAGTAGAAGATCTCCTATAAATAAATAAAAACTCTCATAGACAAATAAATAAATAAATAAATAAATACCATTGCATGTGATCACGACAGTAATTGCACATGAATATGTGTCACGACAGCACATGAATTGCACATGAATTCCAACAGTAATTGCACATATGACGGAATTGCACATGGTTAGGTCAGTATTGTGAGTGTTCAGGACTAACAGTGTTTGTTATAAAGTGTGACAGCAGCAGAAGGAAAGACCTACGAAACCTTTCCTTCAGCTGCTCTCCAGAGCGGACAGAGTGTCCTGCAGGGGACAGAGTGTCCTGCAGGGGGTGGAACTCATGGTCCAGCATAGATGTGAATCTAGCCAGGACCCTCCTGTCCCCCACCTCCTGCACCGAGTCCAGAGCAGAGCTGGACTTCTTGATGACTTTGTCCAGCCTCTTCCTCTCCCTCTCTGTGATGCTGCTGCTCCAGCAGGCCACACCTACAGGAGGTCAAATGTTGATGTAACTGTTTTTAAACCAAAACCTACTTGAGGCCACAGAAAACCAAATGAACGTTTTAAAGAGTTTAACAAGTTTAAGTTAGGGTTAGGGCCAAGGTTAGGGTTAGGGTTGAGGTTGAGGTTAAGTTTAGGGTTAAGGTTAAGGTTAAGGTTAAGGTTTAATAAAGGCTATGCCAAATCAGTGCACAGCAGCGCCCGGCTAGTTCACTGTTAGCATTACTAATCCCACCCAAATCTATCTCCATGGGGTTTTTACCAAAATGAATAAACACTTAAAGTTCAGGCCGGGACAATGAGTTGTGCTAGATGAGACGTCCTGATAAGACGTCAAAGACAAAGGACACAAAGGTGATGTATGTGGGTTAATGCTAACGCTAATTCTAGAAATTCTTGAAAAAAAAAAGAATATATATGTATAATACATTTTGATTAGAGCTGGGCAGCGATCGCATTTCTTTAAAGGGAGTGTCTACAGAGCCGCGGTGCGCGGCTAAAACTGCTGGGCTATTTGACCGCGCCGGGTTAGGGTCAGGGTCAGGGTTAAGGTTAAGGTTAGGGTTAGGGTTAGGGTCAGGGTCAGGGTTAAGGTTAAGGTTAAGGTTAGGTTAAGGTTAGGGGTTAGGGTTAGGGTTAGGGTAGGGTTAGGGTTAGCCATGAGGCTATATGGCCAGGGTTAGGGTTAGGGTTAGGGTTAGGGTTAAGGTTAGGGTTAGGGTTAGGGTTGAGGTTAAGTTTAGGGTTAAGGTTAAGGTTAGGTTAAGGTTAGGGGTTAGGGTAAGGGTAGGGTTAGGGTTAGCCATGAGGCTATATGGCCAGGGTTAGAGTAGGGTTAGGGTTAGGGTAGGGTTAGGGTTAGGGTTAGAGTTAGAGTTAGGGTTAGGGTTAGGGTTAGAGTTAGGGTTAGGGTTAGGGTTAGGGTTAGGGTTAGGGTTAGGGTAGGGTTAGGGTTAGCCATGAGGCTATATGGCCGTGCCGCAGCTCCTGAAACTGCTGGGTTAGGGTTAGGGTTAGGGTTAGGGTAGGGTTAAGGGTTAGGGTTAGAGTTAGGGTTAGGGTTAGAGTTAGGGTTAGGGTAGGGTTAGGGTTAGCCATGAGGCTATATGGCCGTGCCGCAGCTCCTGAAACTGCGGGTTAGGGTTAGGGTAGGGTTAGGGTTAGGGTAGGGTTAAGGGTTAGAGTTAGAGTTAGGGTTAGGGTTAGGGTTATAGTTAGGGTTAGGGTAGGGTTAGGGTAGGGTTAGGGTTAGCCATGAGGCTATTTGACCGCGCCGCGGCTCTGGAGCCACAGCCTTCTTTAAATTCAAGCACATGATTAATTAAACAAAGGTCAGTAAACAATGTGTTAATCATTTTTGGTTCTTAAATACCCCTTTTGATATGTTTAGGATTTGGAATGTTATTGAAAGTGCATATGACAAGTTAGAATACACATCTCACTACAACGCAGTGAAAATAATTACAGTTAAGATTTAAGAAGAATGCTGTTTATTGATGATAAACGTGTTGTTTTAGAGTTGAGCTGGAGAGAGTGAGGGAGAGCGGCTCGCTGACCTGAGCAGGGCTCTTTCATACAGGTTTTTTGACTGATAAACGTACTTGACCTGGGTTATCGCACGATAAAATAATGAATCAAAATCAAGCACAATAGCATGCCCAGCTCTAGTTTTAATACAAGTTAGCATCAGCTGTGAGAATGCTGCTTTTTGATTGAATTTGATGCTGATGCTCTGCAACTTGACAAGTCCAAGAAGATTTGAGGGACCCCAGAGCCAGTCCCCTGTATTTCCTTTAGCCATTAACATTAGCCCTCAAATAACACAAGTTCTAAAAAATCCAAAGGGTTATGGCTGGTACCAACCCATCAACCTATTTAGTCAAAGCCTTGTTAAAAGTCACTGCTGAGTGCGTAAACTTTTCACATTTTTATTTTAGATAATACTTTGAATGCAAAACTGGCACTCCAGCCTAAAAGGCTAGGCCATCAAAGGTAAAGGCCAGAACATACTTATAAGAGGCAAGAACTCAGCCCTCATTCTAGACAACAGGCAAGTAGAACTGCGCTGTGATTGGTTGGATTCTCAAAGTGGGCATGGCTAACCGTTTATGTGTTTCTCTTTTGTGAGATTAATTTACATTTCAGGCCTTTTGATTAACATACAGTTACAGTACTGCTGCCACTGCACTGTTGACAATCTCCATAGCAACACTATAGCAACAGCTGTTTTTGAGTTTATGGATTATAAAAGGTCTGAGCCCAAAAGAAGTGTTAGAAGTTAGAAGTGTTGTTGTTGCAGCTCTAGATGTAAAAACAAACTTCTCGTGTCCTGTGAAGTATGAATTGGCCTTTATCCTGTACTGTAGCCTGGAGGATGCAGAAGATGTGTGTGTGGTGTGTGTGCTCTGCGCTTACTGTAATTCTTTGAAAAGCCTCTGCCTCCTTCTCCTCCTCCTCCGATTCCCCCTCTCATCCCTAACCCTAACCCTGATTGGTTTAAGCGATTTCGTGTTTGCGCGCCGGATGGCAGTGTTCAATCAACTGGCACATGGGTGTGGTCATTTGGCACATGGGTGTGGTCATTTGGCACATGGGTGTGGTCATTTGGCACATGGGTGTGGTCATTAGACTGTCAGTGCTTTAGAACTGCAGAAGTGACATCTTGATAAACTTCTGTGTCTAAATGCACAACTGTGTTCAGTGTTGCAAATCACTGTGTGTGTTGTTGTGCACGAAGTGTGAACTGACTTATTGTGTTACAGTGTAAATCTGAGGCCGAGTTTTGCTCCTTGAGTTTGAGGTTTTGATGATTGGGCAAAACTTTAGATTTTAGTGTTTATTCAATCGTAAAAAACTGTAAAGCACCCGTTCCCCTTCACACCTCTGCTCCGGCCCATCAGCTCCCCACTTCGCCTGGACTCACCCATCCCCCCAGCACACAGTCCCCCTGCCAACCACTGACTGTCACAGCAGCACAGGTGAGGAGTGAGCTGAAGAGGATTAAAGTGAGGAAGGCAGCAGGACCTGATGGCATCAGCCCCAGGCTCCTTAAGTCTTGCAGATTAACTGTGTGGAGTTATGGAGCATGTCTTCAACATGAGCCTGAAGCTGAGGCTGGTACCACAGGTCTGGAAGACCTCCTGTCTGGTACCTGTGCCCAAGACACCGCGCACCAAAGACTTGAACAGCTTCAGGCCGGTGGTTCTCACGTCCCACCTGATGAAGACACTGGAGCTGGTCCTGGACCACCTCCGCTCCACCGTGAGCTCAGCCATGGACCCGCTGCAGTTTGCATACCGGCCTGGCATCGGAGTGGAGGACGCCATCATCTCCCTGCTGCACCGCTCTCTCTCTCACCTGGAGAAGCCTGGCAGCTCTGTGAAGATCCTGTTCTTTCATCTCTCCAGTGCCTTCAACACCATCAGCTCCTGAGGGACAAGCTGGAGACGGCTGATGTGGAGTACGACCTGCAGAGTGGATCCTGGACTACCTCACAGACCGACCCCAGTTTGTGAGAGCACGGGACTGTGTGTCTGACACTTGGACCTGCAGTGTGGGGGCCCCAGGGCACTGTCCTCGCGCCCTTTCTCTTCACCCTCTACACTGCAGACCTCAGACATGGAGCTGTGTCCTGCAGAAGACCAAGGAGATGATGGTGGACTTCCACAGAGGCCACGCCCCCCTGACCAGTGAACATCCAGGGACGGGACATTAAGAGAGTGACTCATACAAGGACCTGGTGTTCATCTGAACCACAAACTGGACTGGACTCATATCACAGACAGTACAGGAAGAGCCTCCTGAAGACCTTCTCTGACTCTGTGGTGGAATCAGCTCCTGTAGGGGTGGTCTGCTGGAGAAGCATCATCACAGAGAGGGAGAGGAAGAAGCTGGACAAAGCTCCGTCCTGGGTTGTGCTCTGGACTCTGCTGGACCATGAGTCCCACCCCCTGCAGGACACTCTGTCCCCTGCAGGACACTCTGTCCGCTCTGGATCCACCCTCGCTGTGTGAAGGAGACGTTTCACAGGTCTTTCCTTCTGCTGCTGTCAGACTTTATAACAAACACTGCCCTGAACACGTGCAATACTGACTTAACCATGTGCAATACCGTCATATTCATGTGCAATTATTGTCATACTCACACGCAATAAATGTCACATTCAGGTGCATATAACTGATGTAAATAGAGTGTTTATTTTACCATTATTATTAGTATTATTTTGTCTTACGCCAGCTGTTTTTATTTTATCTTTATTTTTCCCCTCCAGAGGTTTTGTCTATAGGAGTTTTTATTTATAAGTGGTTTTGTTTATAAGAGTTCTTCTATTTTTTAAACTTCCTATAAGTTATCTGTCCTTTTCCTCTGTATCTACCTGCATTGCAACAATGAAATTTCCCCCATGTGTGGACAATAAAGGAATATCTTCTCTTATCTTATTTTGTCTTATCTTAAAGTGGTTATAGAGTCCGTCCATGTGCTCTCTGCCTGTCCCACATCACACAGCGTTCAGCCGGGGCGAAGGGGCCATCGTAATGGGACCCGGTGTACCAGTGCTGAATGTGAGCAGGACACGAGTACGGCCCTGGAGGTGAAGACTAGTGCACAAACTCACCTCTGCTGCGGCTGCTGGAGCGATCTGTCCTGGTTCTCATTATAATCCCTCCTGTATCGTTCTGCTTTGTTTCAGGTCTAAGGTCTGAGGTCCGTGAAGGTATACAAAGTCTTGTCTTGCAAAAGTTTTAATGCAACTGCAAATCAAATTTCCCTGAAAAACGGCTAAACGCTTTCCGAGGTTCTTGGCCTTGTAAACTTGTAAAGCTTTTAAGCATCACTGTACCTTAGTGCCAGGAGCGTTCTATCTGTTAACTGAAGAATGGCCCTCTGGCTGAGTCCACATTTAATGTGAGTATGTCCTTGACCACATCCTCCATAGCACGTCCCTGTGGTCTCCCCATATGACCCATGTAACGTGTCTGTGTCAATGACTATAGAATGGACAGTGTATGCAATGGGCCAGGGTTTAAGTGCCCCTTAACACCTGTAGATAACGGCCGTATAACATCATGTTCTCAAGCAGCAGTTCTCAAACAACAACCCCGCCTCTGTGTGGAGTGGGCTCCCCCCCCCCTCTGTTGACGATAGAAAACTGGCCCAACAACTCAACTCTTTCTACTGCAGATTTGACACCTCCTCCCCCACTGCGGCCACCTCTGCCAACCCGACCCTGGTCCCCTCCACCTCCTCCACCCCTCTCACAGTCCAGGAACAGGATGTAAACAGACTATTCCGCAAATCCAACTCGCGAAAAGCTGCTGGACCAGATGGTGTCACCCCGGCCACCTTAAAGCTACGTACAGACCGCAGACGCCTAATTGCGCCCGACGCAGAATTTGAGCACGTGTACATTTGAAAGGTTTACGCACCGGACGCGCGCTTTCGACTCCCCGGGCACTATACACAGGTGCGCGTACGGCGCGCTCGAGCTCTCTGCGCACATGCGCAGTAGAGATGTTGTCGCATGAGCAGTGGAGTTGTTGTTGTCGGTGTGGCCTTTCATTGTGTAAAATGGCAGATATCGAGAGTTTTGTTTTCGCATTTTTGGTTTGTTTCTGTCTCTGTTCCACCGTAAACACATTGTACAGCTCCTTTCTCCCACAAACAGCCACAATCAATCGTTCGTCTGCCATTGTTGACGAGCAGAGCAAGGAAAAAGTGGCGCTTCTTGGGGAATTCCACGGGGAATACCGGAAATGCGAGGGGCAATACGTACGTACGTACGTCAATGGAGCGTCAGCTCTGATTGGCTGCTGGGGCGGCTGCTACGCTTCTGCTGCAGAGACCTGAACATATCTGAACGCGTCGCGTAAGCCGCATCGGCCGCCTCGGCCGGCTCATACGCGCGGTCAAAGGGTCGAGAGCTTAAGAAAACGCACCAATCGCACCGCAAAAACGAAGAAATCGCGCCGCGGATAACGCACTACGTGCTCGACGCGCGTTTAATATAGACTTTGAATGTAAACTGGACGCTTCGGCCGCGGCGGTGTGGAAGCCCCTTTAGACACTGCGCAGGCGAGCTGGCCCCTGTCTTCACTGGCATTTTTAACACCTTCTGGAGTCATGCCATGTCCAAGCCTGCTAGAAGACGTCCATCATCGTCCCTGTCCCCAAGAAGCCCCGGATCACTGGATTTAATGACTACAGACCTGTGGCACTGACGTCTGTAGTCATGAAGTCATTTGAACGCCTGGTCCTCCCCCACCTCAAGTCCCTCACCTCCTCGCTGCTGGACCCCCTGCTGGACCCAGTGCTGGACCCACTGCTGGACCCACTGCAGTTCACCTACAGAGCCAACAGGTCTGTGGACGACACCATCAACCTGGCTCTCCACTTCACCTGCAGCACCTGGACTCCCCTGGAACCTACACCAGGATCCTGTTTGTGGACTTCAGCTCTGCATCAACACCACCTCCTGCTCTGCTCCAGGACAAGCTCTGCCAGCTCAACCTGCCTGACTCCACCTGCAGGGGGAGCACCGACTCCACCTGCAGGGGGAGCACCGACTCCACCTGCAGGGGGAGCACTGAATTCCTGACGGATCGGAGGCAGTGCGTGCGGCTGGGGAAGAATATCTCAGACAGCGGACTATCAGCACAGGAGCTCCACAGGGCTGTGTACTTTCTCCCCTGCTCTTCTCCCTGAACACAAACTGCTGCACCTCCAGCCACGACTCCGTAAAACTAATTAAGTTTGCGGACGACACCACCCTCATCGCCATGACGACACCACCCTCATCGCCATGACGACACCACCCTCATCGCGCTCATCTTGGACGGGGATGAGTCTGTCTACAGGAGGTGGAGCGGCTGGTGTCCTGGTGCAGCGGTAACAACCTGGAGTTCAACGCCCAGAAGACAGTGGAGATGATCGTGGACTTCAGGAAAGTCACAGCCCCCCAGCCCCCCCCTCACCATCTCAGACTCCCCCATCTCCACTGTGGACTCCCTCCACTTCCTCTGCACCACCATCACCAGGACCTCAAGTGGGAGGAGCCACCATCACCAGGACCTCAAGTGGGAGGAGCCACCATCACCAGGACCTCAAGTGGGAGGAGCCACCATCACCAGGACCTCAAGTGGGAGGAGCCACCATCACCAGGACCTCAAGTGGGAGGAGCCACCATCAGCTCCTCATCAAGAAGATCCAGCAGAGGATGTACTTCCTGCAGCAGCTGAAGAAAGACAATCTGCCAGTGCAGATGATGGTGCAGTTCTACACGGCCATCATTGAGTCCATCCTCACCTCCTCCATCACCTCCTCCATCACCGTGTGGTACTCTGGAGCCACAGCCAGGGACAAACAGAGACTACAGCGCATTGTGCGCTCTGCCTGGAAGGTGATCGGCTGCAGACTTCCATCACTGCAGGACCTGTAGGTTTCCAGGACTCTGGGACGAACAGGTCGGATCACAGCCGACCCTTTTCATCCTGGATATGAACTATTTGAGCCACTCCCCTCAGGCAGGAGGCCACTCCCCTCAGGCAGGAGGCTACGGTCCATCGGGACCAGAACCTCCCGTCACAAGAACAGTTTCTTTCCCTCTGCCGTTGGACTCATGAACACTGCCTAAGCACCTGCACTAACTGCATTGTCACTTCCTATTGCTCTACTTAACTTTAGTTTTTATTATGTACATACCACCACTTCCTATTGCACTACTACATAATGTTATACTTTATATTTTATTATGTACATATCATGCCGTTCAGTATTCATTGTTCAATGTTTTGTTGTTTGTGTTGCACTGAATCACCAGGACAAGTTCCTATGTCTGTAAATTTTGTTTACTGACAAATGGCAATAAACCCTTTTCTGATTTTCATGTTCTCAAAGGCGAATGCAGCAGTTTTTCAGATATTGTAATATGGAGATATGGTTTTATGGTACAGCAATGCCAAAATGTTGCCCAAGCTCATATACACCGCCAAAAGAGAAGCAATCCTATTTTGAATTTAAAAAAAGGAGCTTCTGTGACTTTGCATCTGCAGACCCCTGGCAGGTGCAGACCCCTGGCAGGTGCACACAACAATAGGTTGTGTTCACATCTCATCACAACTGTCTAGAATCCAATCATCATTGATCCAAACCCCCCATAGAGTTCCATAGGCAAGACGAGGTAAGTTTATTTGTAGAACACAATTCGTACACAAGGCAAGTCAAAGTGCTTCACAGCAGGAAAAAATGCATTAAAATCATAAAGACATGACAGAAATCACAGAGCATTTTAAGACATAAAAGAGAAGAGTGCAAAGAAAATAATTTCAGTCATATGCACAGCTAAACAGAACTGTTTTGCTTGGATTTGAACATTGCTAGAGCCTGTCTCACATCTTCAGGAAGACGCTGGTGTCCTGACCTTTGTTGCAGCAGCTGTCTGGGTGGCTGGTCTCAGACTATCTTGAATATGAACATGCTCGATGTGAAGGTCCTGGCCTGGTGTGGTAACACGTGCTCTGCGGTTGTGAGGTGGATGTACTGCCAAATTCTATGAAATGCCTTTGGAAACGGCTTAATATAGAGAAATGAACATTAAATGCACGGCAACAGTTCTAATGGACATTCCTGCAGTCAGCATGCTCGCGACATCTGTGGAATTGTCCTGTGTGATAAAACTGAACATCTCTGTACATTATGGCCACACCTTTACGAAAGAGATGTGTCACACTGCGTGAGGCAAAAATCAAATCAATTTATTTTTGTAAGGCCCAAAATCACAACAACAGTTGCCTCTGAGGGCCACAGGGAGAAATGAATCAACAATGTCTGTGGTGGCGATGAAGTCAGACAATGTCTGTGGTGGCGAGGGACGATGTCCCAGGGTCCTCTGTCCTTAGACTCTCCTTCTCGGCAAGGAAAAACTACAAAAAAAAAACTCTTTGGGAAAAAAGCGTAGAAACCTGGAGGAGTTCCATACCTGTTACTGACTCCCTCCAGACCCCGCCCATAGAGCAAACATCCTTTTATTGTGGTCAGCCTAAGGCACAATATTCATTCTGTGTGATCAGCATCTTGAGATGGATTATCTCAGCAAAGGAGAATTTATTGCTAATACAGATTTAGAAAAATCTGTGAACAACATTTTATCATTTTTGTGAATATAAAAAAGTTGAATATCTTTAGGTTTAGCTCATGAAAAATGGCAAAACGTGGCTCATGTAACCCTACGTATTTCAATTCCCATTTCTTTAAGAAGAAGAAACACCTCCACCTGTTTATGTAGACAATCCAAAGGGACTAGAGCTCATTAGCTCCTGTTCACAGCAGAAGTTCAAAGTGTGTGAGCAGATGTTTCTGAACGTGAGCTGCTCTGAACTGCAGCTGTACTGGTGACGGAGGCAGACACAGGGTCATTACTGCCCTTTTAAAAGAGATATATACTGGCTTTTCAAATACTTGAGGCTGAGATATGTCATGTTTTTCGTATCTTTGCGCTTTCATTCTAAGTGACAATGCTTCAAATGCAGTGTTTTATGCCTTCTTCAGGGCACCATGGAAATGTCATTTTGAACTTGAAAATTAGCAGCATAGCCAGAGCTGGGTCTGGGAAGTGTCCAAACACCAGGTGGAGCTGTGGAGTCATAAAGAGCGTTTCTATAAGATAAGATAAAATCACTTATAGGAAGTTTAAAAAACACTCTTAATAGAAGAACTCTTATAAACAAAAACAAAAACTCTTATTAACAAAACCTGGTCCTCTCATATCTTGATAGGGAATGGAGGGCAGAAAATTAAAATAAAGATAAAATAAAATAATAATAATAAAAATAGCTGGCATAAGACAAATAATACTACTACTAATAATAAAGTAAACACTCTTATTTACATCATGAATGACATTAATTGCGTGCGAGTATGACAGACATGAATATGTCAGCTCTGATTGGCTGCTGCGGCGGCTGCTACGCTTCAGCTGCAGAGACCTCAACATATCTGAACACGTCGCGTAAGCCGCATCGGCCGCATCGGCCGGCTCATAATTATGTGCTCAAAGCGTCGAGAGCGTAAGAAAACGCACCAATCGCGCCGCAAAAACGAAGAAATTGTGCCGCGGATAACGCACTACGTGCTGGACGTGCGTTTACCATAGACTTTGAATGTAAACTGGACGCTTCGGCGGTGTGGAACCCGCTTGAGATGGTTTTCAGGCTTCTCCACACTCCCTGAATGTTCTCCTGCTGCAGCTGCTCCTCCTCTTGTAGCCTCCTCCTCCTCCTGATCTTCCTCCTCAGCTCCTCCTGCACAGTCCTCAGCTCCTCCTTGTTCTGACCTTAAGGCTCTTCTTCTCCTTCAGCAGAGCCTTCAGTTCACGGTTAATCCAGGGCTTTTTGTTTGGAAAACACCGTCCGGAGGAAACAGTGTTCTCACAACAGATGGTGCTGATGTCCTGATGCTCTGTGATGGTGCTGATGTCCTGATGCTCTGTGATGGTGCTGATGTCCTGATGCTCTGTGATGGTGCTGATGTCCTGATGTTCTGTGATGGTGCTGATGTCCTGATGCTCTGTGATGGTGCTGATGTCCTGATGCTCTGTGATGGTGCTGATGTCCTGATGCTCTGTGATGGTGCTGATGTCCTGATGTTCTGTGATGGTGCTGATGTCCTGATGCTCTGTGATGGTGCTGATGTCCTGATGCTCTGTGATGGTGTTGATGTCCTGATGCTCTGTGATTGTGCAGATGTCCTGATGCTCTGTGATGGTGTTGATGTCCTGATGCTCTGTGATGGTGCTGATGTCCTGATGCTCTGTGATGGTGTTAATGTCCTGATGCTCTGTGATGGTGTTGATGTCCTGATGCTCTGTGATGGTGCTGATGTCCTGATGCTCTGTGATGGTGCTGATGTCCTGATGCTCTGTGATGGTGCTGATGTCCTGATGCTCTGTGATGGTGCTGATGTCCGTGATGCTCTGTGATGGTGCTGATGTCCTGATGCTCTGTGATGGTGCTGATGTCCTGATGCTCTGTGATGGTGCTGATGTCCTGATGCTCTGTGATGGTGCAGATGTCCTGATGCTCTGTGATGGTGTTGATGTCCTGATGCTCTGTGATGGTGCAGATGTCCTGATGCTCTGTGATGGTGCTGATGTCCTGATGCTCTGTGATGGTGCTGATGTCCTGATGCTCTGTGATGGTGTTGATGTCCTGATGCTCTGTGATGGTGTTGATGTCCTGATGCTCTGTGATGGTGCTGATGTCCTGATGCTCTGTGATGGTGTTGATATCCTGATGCTCTGTGAGGGTGCTGATGTCCTGATGCTCTGTGATGGTGCTGATGTCCTGATGCTCTGTGATGGTGCTGATGTCCTGATGCTCTGTGATGGTGCTGATGTCCGTGATGCTCTGTGATGGTGCTGATGTCCTGATGCTCTGTGATGGTGCTGATGTCCTGATGCTCTGTGATGGTGCTGATGTCCTGATGCTCTGTGATGGTGCTGATGTCCTGATGCTCTGTGATGGTGCTGATGTCCTGATGTTCTGTGATGGTGCTGATGTCCTGATGCTCTGTGATGGTGTTGATGTCCTGATGCTCTGTGATGGTGCTGATGTCCTGATGCTCTGTGATGGTGTTGATGTCCTGATGCTCTGTGATGGTGCTGATGTCCTGATGCTCTGTGATGGTGTTGATGTCCTGATGCTCTGTGAAGGTGCTGATGTCCTGATGCTCTGTGATGGTGCTGATGTCCTGATGCTCTGTGATGGTGCTGATGTCCTGATGCTCTGTGATGGTGCTGATGTCCGTGATGCTCTGTGATGGTGCTGATGTCCTGATGCTCTGTGATGGTGCTGATGTCCTGATGCTCTGTGATGGTGCTGATGTCCTGATGCTCTGTGATGGTGCTGATGTCCTGATGCTCTGTGATGGTGCTGATGTCCTGATGTTCTGTGATGGTGCTGATGTCCTGATGCTCTGTGATGGTGTTGAAGTCCTGATGCTCTGTGATGGTGTTGATGTCCTGATGCTCTGTGATGGTGCTGATGTCCTGATGCTCTGTGATGGTGCTGATGTCCTGATGCTCTGTGATGGTGCTGATGTCCTGATGCTCTGTGATGGTGTTGATGTCCTGATTCTCTGTGATGGTGTTGATGTCCTGATGCTCTGTGATGGTGCTGATGTCCTGATGCTCTGTGATGGTGCTGATGTCCTGATGCTCTGTGATGGTGTTGATGTCCTGATGCTCTATGATGGTGCAGATGTCCTGATGCTCTGTGATGGTGTTGATGTCCTGATGCTCTGTGATGGTGCTGATGTCCTGATGCTCTGTGATGGTGCTGATGTCCTGATGCTCTGTGATGGTGTTGATGTCCTGATGCTCTGTGATGGTGCTGATGTCCTGATGCTCTGTGATGGTGCTGATGTCCTGATGCTCTGTGATGGTGTTGATGTCTTGATGCTCTGTGATGGTGTTGATGTCCTGATGCTCTCTGATGGTGCTGATGTCCTGATGCTCTGTGATGGTGTTGATGTCCTGATGCTCTGTGATGGTGCTGATGTCCTGATGCTCTGTGATGGTGCTGATGTCCTGATGCTCTGTGATGGTGCAGATGTCCTGATGCTCTGTGATGGTGTTGATGTCCTGATGCTCTGTGATGGTGCTGATGTCCTGATGCTCTGTGATGGTGCTGATGTCCTGATGCTCTGTGATGGTGTTGATGTCCTGATGCTCTTTGATGGTGCTGATGTCCTGATGCTCTGTGATGGTGTTGATGTCCTGATGCTCTGTGATGGTGCTGATGTCCTGATGCTCTGTGATGGTGCTGATGTCCTGATGCTCTGTGATGGTGCTGATGTCCTGATGCTCTGTGATGGTGTTAATGTCCTGATGCTCTGTGATGGTGTTGATGTCCTGATGCTCTGTGATGGTGCTGATGTCCTGATGCCCTGTGATGGTGCTGATGTCCTGATGCTCTGTGATATGTCCTGATGCTCTGTGATGGTGCTGATGTCCTGATGCTCTGTGATGGTGTTGATGTCCTGATGCTCTGTGATTGTGCAGATGTCCTGATGCTCTGTGATGGTGTTGATGTCCTGATGCTCTGTGATGGTGCTGATGTCCTGATGCTCTGTGATGGTGTTAATGTCCTGATGCTCTGTGATGGTGTTGATGTCCTGATGCTCTGTGATGGTGCTGATGTCCTGATGCCCTGTGATGGTGCTGATGTCCTGATGCTCTGTGATATGTCCTGATGCTCTGTGATGGTGCTGATGTCCTGATGCTCTGTGATGGTGTTGATGTCCTGATGCTCTGTGATTGTGCAGATGTCCTGATGCTCTGTGATGGTGTTGATGTCCTGATGCTCTGTGATGGTGCTGATGTCCTGATGCTCTGTGATGGTGTTAATGTCCTGATGCTCTGTGATGGTGTTGATGTCCTGATGCTCTGTGATGGTGCTGATGTCCTGATGCCCTGTGATGGTGCTGATGTCCTGATGCTCTGTGATATGTCCTGATGCTCTGTGATGGTGCTGATGTCCTGATGCTCTGTGATGGTGTTGATGTCCTGATGCTCTGTGATTGTGCAGATGTCCTGATGCTCTGTGATGGTGTTGATGTCCTGATGCTCTGTGATGGTGCTGATGTCCTGATGCCCTGTGATGGTGCTGATGTCCTGATGCTCTGTGATATGTCCTGATGCTCTGTGATGGTGCTGATGTCCTGATGCCCTGTGATGGTGCTGATGTCCTGATGCTCTGTGATATGTCCTGATGCTCTGTGATGGTGCTGATGTCCTGATGCTCTGTGATGGTGTTGATGTCCTGATGCTCTGTGATTGTGCAGATGTCCTGATGCTCTGTGATGGTGTTGATGTCCTGATGCTCTGTGATGGTGCTGATGTCCTGATGCTCTGTGATGGTGTTAATGTCCTGATGCTCTGTGATGGTGTTGATGTCCTGATGCTCTGTGATGGTGCTGATGTCCTGATGCCCTGTGATGGTGCTGATGTCCTGATGCTCTGTGATATGTCCTGATGCTCTGTGATGGTGCTGATGTCCTGATGCTCTGTGATGGTGTTGATGTCCTGATGCTCTGTGATTGTGCAGATGTCCTGATGCTCTGTGATGGTGTTGATGTCCTGATGCTCTGTGATGGTGCTGATGTCCTGATGCCCTGTGATGGTGCTGATGTCCTGATGCTCTGTGATATGTCCTGATGCTCTGTGATGGTGCTGATGTCCTGATGCCCTGTGATGGTGCTGATGTCCTGATGCTCTGTGATATGTCCTGATGCTCTGTGATGGTGCTGATGTCCTGATGCTCTGTGATGGTGTTGATGTCCTGATGCTCTGTGATTGTGCAGATGTCCTGATGCTCTGTGATGGTGTTGATGTCCTGATGCTCTGTGATGGTGCTGATGTCCTGATGCTCTGTGATGGTGTTAATGTCCTGATGCTCTGTGATGGTGTTGATGTCCTGATGCTCTGTGATGGTGCTGATGTCCTGATGCCCTGTGATGGTGCTGATGTCCTGATGCTCTGTGATATGTCCTGATGCTCTGTGATGGTGCTGATGTCCTGATGCTCTGTGATGGTGTTGATGTCCTGATGCTCTGTGATTGTGCAGATGTCCTGATGCTCTGTGATGGTGTTGATGTCCTGATGCTCTGTGATGGTGCTGATGTCCTGATGCTCTGTGATGGTGTTAATGTCCTGATGCTCTGTGATGGTGTTGATGTCCTGATGCTCTGTGATGGTGCTGATGTCCTGATGCCCTGTGATGGTGCTGATGTCCTGATGCTCTGTGATATGTCCTGATGCTCTGTGATGGTGCTGATGTCCTGATGCTCTGTGATGGTGTTGATGTCCTGATGCTCTGTGATTGTGCAGATGTCCTGATGCTCTGTGATGGTGTTGATGTCCTGATGCTCTGTGATGGTGCTGATGTCCTGATGCCCTGTGATGGTGCTGATGTCCTGATGCCCTGTGATGGTGCTGATGTCCTGATGCTCTGTGATATGTCCTGATTCTCTGTGATGGTGCTGATGTCCTGATGCTCTGTGATGGTGTTGATGTCCTGATGCTCTGTGATTGTGCAGATGTCCTGATGCTCTGTGATGGTGTTGATGTCCTGATGCTCTGTGATGGTGTTGATGTCCTGATGCTCTGTGATATGTCCTGATGCTCTGTGATGGTGCTGAAGTCCTGATGCTCTGTGATGGTGTTGATGTCCTCCCCATGTGGGCCATAGAGCTCAGTCCAGACAGTGGTGCTGAAACAGTCCCTCAGAGCCTCCTCGCTCTCAGCAGACCACCTCCTCACCACACGGGGCACCACAGGCTGCCTGCTCAGGTGTACAAGGGTGTGGTCCGAGCTGCCCAGGGGAGGGAGGGGGAGGAGCCTCCTTGGTGTTGGCAAAGAATAAATCCAGTGTTTTATTGCCTCTGGTGGGACAGGAGACATACTGGGTGTATGTGGCAGAACAGAAGAGGGAGAAGAGGGCGTGGTTAAAGTCACCAGAGATGACATACAAAGTTTCATTTAAAAATCCGTAAACCAAGTAATAAAATGAGATAACTTTCATCGTAAATTAGAGCAGGAAAATCACACATTCTCTCACTATAAGCTGTGTTTTCTTTTTTTCTCACTACAGCAGTTTAAAGACGGAATTTCATGATCAAATACAACATTTTTTCCTCTGATTTAAGAAAAGTAAATGTATTTTGAATAACACCAAATGAAAAAGGACTACACTGGAATACTGTTCTGCAAATGTATATTCAGGACATGTTTACAGTGACTCCTTGTTGTTTAATCCTTACATAACTAAATTATGTTCTGAAATGCTGCTGTTCTTTAGTACAATGTCATTTGTTGTTGTTGCCCCACAACTAACAGTAAAGATTCAGACTTGACTGATATTTGAGCAGGTTTTGCAGATTTATTCATGGGGTTTACGCTTCTATGCATTAGCGAGTAGATCCAATATGGCCGCCGGTAAAGGTCACGTGTCCACTTCCTGTCCAAAGCTGCTGAGCTGATTCTGTGCTGGTTTTCAACATTTTCAAGAATCAAGTCATAATCAGTGAGCAAGGGCAGGTGAAAACTGACATTTTTAGAAGCCCAAATGCAGAATACAGGATTACTCAAACATGCGCCAATCACTAAAAAAAACGACTTTAAGTACGCTAATGATGAGGGATCATAGTTATTTTTCTCGTAATGTGAATCAGCTTCATCTCTACACTTATTAGCTACCGTTGGCCGGGATTTCTCCACAGATGTCGGCCTTCACTTCTGCTCTGCGTCAGCCCCGCGCCGCGCCCTGTCTGCGCGCGTGCCAAGTGTTGACTTCTCATTCCGCTGCGTGGTCGTGACGAGGCCGGGCGCTCATGTCTTTGGACGGCCCGTGTAGCACGCTCGTCCACAGCAGCTCGGCGCCTCACACGGCTGGCTTCACCTGGTTAACCTGTGCCCCTCTCTCTGTCTGGTTCCACAGATCGTCAGCGTGGGCAAACATGTCAAAGGATACCACTACATCATGGCCAATCTGGTGAGTACCAACCAACAGCAGTGAGGAGGAATGAATACAGTGTCTATTATTACTTAGTGGTATTTTGAGTGGTTAGTAGCCGAGCCTAGTTTATGATAAGCTCTAACATTTCTATTTGGATACTAAGGCTCAATACGTGATACAGATTTTGATCATAACAGTAAAATGCACCTCACCTTTTTGACTGAACTATAGGCAGCACAACTGATCAAATGTGTTTCTTTTATTTGTTTCGCTCAAATTTTTATGGCAAAAAGAAAGCTCAAAGAGTTATCTCCGACTGTGCAGGGCAAATCTGGCTTGTCAGGGGGAGATAAAGGACACTTCAACTCACTCCACAACACTTTCAACACACCGACCCAGAAACATATTATTTAAGGAGAATGGTAATGAGAGCACAGCGCCAATGTTCCTGTTATTTATCTGGATTCATTTTTAATTGTGTTTTGAGCTCTTAGAGTGGAAAACGTCACCATCATTAAAAAATATATATATATTTTGCAACTCACTGCTAACATTCCTAATGTTGATGTGTCATCTGCATAACTTCTATTCTTCACTTATGAATACCCCTGAACATGAATGTTTTGCCATCTTTATCTATGAAAATTGCGCTTACGCGCCAAATTACTCAAAAAATACAAAGTACTCTGCAGGAATTACATACATACATACACGCGTTACATGTATGTATATGCATATGTATGTATGTATATATGCATGGATATATACATATAACTTATCCAAATAATACAATTGATAATAAGTAATGTCTCCAGGGTTTTAAGGACATAAACCTGGAGCGCTTCATGCACGGCGGAGCTAACGTGACGGGCTTCCAGCTGGTGGACTTCAGTAACCCCATGGTCATCAAGCTCATGCAGCGCTGGAATAAGCTGGACCAGAGGGAGTACCCCGGCTCCGACACCCCGCCCAAGGTACTCTCTCAGAGCTCTGCACAGCCTCAACAAGTGTCAGTAGGAGCTAGCAAAGGGTAACTTCATAGTTCAAATCATATCCAGGTGACTACATTCCTAAATGTTGAGGTTTTTTTACATTTAACATGCTCCATATACATATGACAGGCCAGGCTACTGATGTGGTTTAAGTGACGTTCCCATGGGGTGGTGTGTGACAAGAAGAAGTCGCGGACACTGTTCTGTGCTTTTCGAAGATGTCTAATACAGATAACAGCATCAGATAACAGGACAGCAGAAAACAGCGCCCTGGGTCCGCTGGTGATCAGGAAGACGAACCCCGTCTCTGGGCGTACCTCGCCTTCTATACTGCAACCGCACAAAGACCGATAAATACTATCTGACAGGTATGACCCTATCTATGTACCAACGGATTAGCCAATGAGAGAACAAGATGTAAAGGTATCCTTATTTGGGTAGCACCAGGGGAGAAGTTACAGAAATGAGATCATACGTGGGGGAAAGTTGCTCAGACCTATATCTCCTTTTTCGGCTCATAGCTTCGCCTGTTGCGTACTTCTAGCAATAAATTACAACAGGCCTCAGTACTCCTAACAACTGTAGAATAGTTAAACAAACCGAGGGGTATACAGGAACAGAATGTACAGTTCAGATACTTCACTACTCTTACAGTACTTTTACTAGTTTACAATGTCTGTGAAGTTTATAATTTGACTTCCTGGTAGTACTTAACTAGCAGCCATACTGTGAACATGGGCCAAAACTAGTCTTCAAACATTTAGCTAAAATACCTAATCCCACATGTTTTTTGGGGGTGACAATGCCTCAAATGTGCGCTTACTTTGGGGGTTAGTTTAGTTTAGTGCACAGCTCCTTTTCCGCCCCCCAACACCAGATTGTAAAGCACTTATTGAGTTTCCATGAGGATTTGTACGCTTTAATGCCCAATGGAGTAATCACAGCAGAAAGCTTTCATATGGGCTGCCGTTTGGACCCAGCGCTACAAATGCTAATGTTAGCTCCACTACTAGCGCTTCTATATATCCATGGCTCATTTTAAAGGACACACATTATGCTACATTGATTTTCTTGATATTTGAATCATGTTCTAACATATTTTCCCTCAAAAACATACCTGGAGTTGCATTTAGCTTTCACACTATGTTTATGAGTCTCGTTTTGTAAATCCTCTCCCAAGAGACTCAGAAAACACTCAAAACTGTGAAATCTTCTGTGCTGTTTTAACTCTATAAATAATCACCAGACTAGTTAGGAGCATTTCAGCATCAAATCGTTGCAACTGCGTGCTACATTAGCATGTATCGGGTAAACTAGGTTTGTTTATCTCCCTTCTGTAATTCCCTCTGCTGCCATATTTTTGTTTATTCATTTAATTATTTTTTTTTGGGTTGATTCAGAGCTAATTCTCATTTATAACAAAGACTTGGTTAAGAAGCAGCAATACAAAGTAGCCCAGTAGATGGGGCGCTAACTCAATTCTTGACATGGGAAACGCCTGATTGATATAAAGTCATGGGTGCTTTTTGTAGGTGCATTAAAACCAAAAATGGCTAAATTTTTTTTTTTTAATGCTTTTTCCCCTTTGACAAACGGCATGGAAGGGGAATCTCTCTTGTTTCAAAGCCACACGTTTATTTTAACGAATGGAGAGTTTTCTCAAACCCTCTGACATCAATATTTATTTAATATCAATATCTAAAATCGATATTTTAGCACACCGCTTAAAACTTCTCCCGCATAGTTTTAACATCCATAAACTATCAGCAAACTCACTCTGCCCAAAAATGCATGGCTCTGGTAGTATAGCAGTCATTCATTCATTCATTTATTCATTGTTCATTCCCACTTGGAAATAGAGGTGTTATTTGAAAAGAGTATTTTCAAAATGTATTTTTAAGTACTCGACCAAAAGCATGTTTAACAGTCAATTCAAGCCACAAGAATGCAGAATGTCCATTTTGGGGGGAAAACCTCACGGTGCAGCGTAACTTTTAAATCTGGAGTCTTCTGTGCAGTGGAAGCTGCTCCGTACATAATGCAGTCAGTGAAGTTGTGCGGCTGCAGCGTGAGCAGAGACAATCAGGCTGACATGTCCATCACATGCGCTCACACTCACACATAATGAGAGCAGATCCACGCCGCCATGCCCATGTGACAGGATGACCTACTTGAGAGGGCTCCTCTGTGGTCATCTCCTGCCCTCCTCCCCTCCCCCTCGCCTCCCCCTCCCCCCCCTCCCCTTCCCCCTCCCCCTCCCCCTCCCCTGCGGCCAAATCTTCTGTTTGACTGGAGTGAGAGGAGAAATAAATCGGCTGCATTCACGTTTGAGAATGTGATGATGTTGACATTTCAGATGGAGTGTAACTCTAAGAGAGATTCACTGTTTTTGAAATACATATCCAAACTTATGATCCACAAATCTATCAATCATTTGGCTGGTCATCGAAGATTTGAGGGACTCCGAAGCCACTCCCCAAATGCAGGTCAGGAATAAGCCAGAGGCCTCGGGCTGGTACCAACCCATCATCAACATTTAGGGGAAAACCTTGTTAAAAATGGGTTCGTATATCTTTCTGATGTCGTGCTTCTGGTAAGAATCAAATGGCTTGCTACATTAGACAACACTGCACAAGTGACTGTTCAAGGATGGGAAGAGTCCTGAATGATGCGCACAGCCTTTTTCCTTAGAGCTCTTCATAGATGCTACTTAAAGGTCTTTGTGGCCGTCCTTTGTACTCACTTTGTACTTCCTCTGCACGCTCAAGTGTCATTACAACATGAGCATGTTAAAAGTCTGACAGCGACAGGGTGAGATCCAACCAAGGACTGTTCCAGGTCTAAACCTGCCAAAACATCAAGATACCTTGAGAAGAAGCCCATGTAGCAGCAGCGGTGGTGAGATCATGCACTGCTGTTGTTGTTGTTGTTGTTGTTGCTTTTAATGGCGGTTGGCAGCCAAATGAAAAGGTGCATTTACCGCCACCTACTGCAGTTGTACGTCTTCAAAATATGTGTTTTACGCTTTACCGTAAGAAATGAATGTATATTAAAACAGGGAGAGAGAAAGAGTGAGCTTTATAATTGTCTCTATTCCATAACTGTGCTCATAGATGACTGTACACTGTGTTTGTCCACAGTTAGTCATGTCCAACCTATTTCTTGGGTTGTTTCCACCAGTGAATGGGGTTCTGGGGCCCTTGACTCACCAGTCCTAATGAGAGGGGCCAGTGAGGGGCCAGGGTGATGAGGAGGCACTGGTGGCTCACACCAGGGCTGATGTATATATATATATATATATGATATATTCTGCTCTGAAGACAAAGGAGTTGAAATATTTCAGTATGCATGGAGACACTAGATATTTCAGTGATCTCAACATTTACAGGTCCAAAGTGACGTGACACACTCGTCACTGCCATCTTGAGGACAAAAGTTACAAGCAACAAAAAGTCTCAAACAAAGATTCCTCCTCCCTGATTCCCCAAAGTCCCAGTTTTTCCAGAAATGGCAGTCCATTCAAGTAAATGGGCCGTGCATGTTTCCACTTTAGCCATTAGCGGATAGCTACATCTGGTAGCTGTGCCGCCCGGAAGTAGCTCGCTTAACACGAGAACTGCTAGAGCAGAGCTGGACCTGGAAAAAAGCTAATGAAAAAAGCTAATGACCTGAAAATATGCTAACATTGGTCAGCCGAATACGACTAGTTTGTTTTTACATTGCGCTCCATTGTAAAAATGCTCCCTGGGCAGCAGAGGGTTTATTTAGTACCAATGGACGTGATAGGTTTAAGCTAACAATACCTTATCCAAATATGTTTATAGATCTATGGTTTGCACATTATTGTATTGCTATGCTAACAAACAATACCCTACTTGCAAACAGTTTTAACAATCCTATTTTCCAAATATATATGGTTATATTTTAGGATCAAACACAAAGTCTGTGCTCTTGAGCGCTTTGAGGGCTTGTGGATGAGAAAGAGCAGATTCATGTAAATGTCGGCAAAAGTTTGTTCTTTTGAGTGTCAGTGACGCGGATGTGGATGAGGACCAAAGCTAGAACTTCTGTTTTCTGGAAGTTTCAGACGTTTTCATTTAAAATTGCATGTGCTGCTTTTTATGCCCATCTAAGAGAAAACAGCATGTGTGACGTCTCAGTGACAACAACATAGTCATGAAACACTCACTGAGACTACGTCACGGGGTGTGAGTGTGTGTGTGTGTGTGTGTGTGTGAGTGTGTGTGTGTGTGTGTGTGTGAGAGTGTGTGTGTGTGTGTGTGTGTGAGTGTGTGTGTGTGTGTGTGTGTGTGAGTGTGTGTGTGTGTGTGTGTGTGTGTGAGTGTGTGTGTGTGTGTGTGAGTGTGTGTGTGTGTGTGTGTGTGTGTGTGAGTGTGTGTGTGTGTGTGTGAGTGTGTGTGTGTGTGTGTGTGTGTGAGTGTGTGTGAGTGTGTGTGTGTGTGAGTGTGTGTGTGTGTGTGTGTGTGTGAGTGTGTGTGTGTGTGTGTGAGTGTGTGTGTGTGTGTGTGAGTGTGTGTGTGTGAGTGTGTGTGTGTGTGTGTGTGTGTGTGTGTGTGAGTGTGTGTGTGTGTGTGTGTGTGTGTGTGAGTGTGTGTGTGAGTGTGTGTGTGTGTGAGTGTGTGTGTGAGTGTGTGTGTGTGAGTGTGTGTGTGAGTGTGTGTGTGTGTGTGTGTGTGAGTGTGTGTGTGAGTGTGTGTGTGAGTGTGTGTGTGAGTGTGTGTGTGTGTGTGTGTGTGTGAGTGTGTGTGTGTGAGTGTGTGTGTGAGTGTGTGTGTGTGTGTGTGAGTGTGTGTGTGTGAGTGTGTGTGTGAGTGTGTGTGTGTGTGTGTGTGTGAGTGTGTGTGTGAGTGTGTGTGTGTGTGAGTGTGTGTGTGTGTGTGTGTGTGTGTGTGAGTGTGTGTGTGAGTGTGTGAGTGTGTATGTGTGTGTGTGTGAGTGTGTGTGTGAGTGTGTGTGTGTGTGTGTGTGTGTGAGTGTGTGTGTGTGTGTGTGTGAGTGTGTGTGTGAGTGTGTGTGTGTGTGTGTGTGTGTGTGTGAGTGTGTGTGTGAGTGTGTGTGTGTGTGAGTGTGTGTGTGAGTGTGTGTGTGAGTGTGTGTGTGTGTGTGTGTGTGAGTGTGTGTGTGTGTGTGAGTGTGTGTGTGTGTGTGTGTGTGAGTGTGTGTGTGTGTGTGAGTGTGTGAGTGTGTCCAGTATGCTATAACGATGAAAGGTTTATCAATGCATGACAATATTAAATGTTTATGAATTACAACAAAGGAAAGAGTCTGTTAAACACAGTTGAACATGTGAAGAACATAAACACTGTTTATTATGACCAGACCAACTATAAAACGAGCTGAAACTCACTAGATTAAAGGCAATCTGTTTTCTACAAACATGTGAGTGTGTAACATGTGTGTAACGTGTGTGTGACGTGTGTAACGTGTGTGTGACGTGTGTGTAACGTGTGTGTAACGTGTGTAACGTGTGTGTAACGTGTGTAACGTGTGTGTGACGTGTGTGTGACGTGTGTGTAACGTGTGTGTAACGTGTGTAACGTGTGTGTAACGTGTGTAACGTGTGTGTAACGTGTGTGTAACGTGTGTGTGACGTGTGTGTAACGTGTGTGTGACGTGTGTGTGACGTGTGTGTAACGTGTGTGTGACGTGTGTGTAACGTGTGTGTAACGTGTGTGTGACGTGTGTGTGACGTGTGTAACGTGTGTGTAACGTGTGTAACGTGTGTGTAACGTGTGTGTAACGTGTGTAACGTGTGTGTAACGTGTGTGTGACGTGTGTGTAACGTGTGTGTGACGTGTGTGTAACGTGTGTGTAACGTGTGTAACGTGTGTGTAACGTGTGTAACGTGTGTGTAACGTGTGTGTAACGTGTGTGTGACGTGTGTGTAACGTGTGTGTGACGTGTGTGTGACGTGTGTGTAACGTGTGTGTGACGTGTGTGTAACGTGTGTGTAACGTGTGTGTGACGTGTGTGTGACGTGTGTGTAACGTGTGTAACGTGTGTGTAACGTGTGTGTAACGTGTGTAACGTGTGTGTAACGTGTGTGTAACGTGTGTGTGACGTGTGTGTGACGTGTGTGTAACGTGTGTGTGACGTGTGTAACGTGTGTGTAATGTGTGTAACGTGTGTGTAACGTGTGTAACGTGTGTGTAACGTGTGTGTAACGTGTGTGTAACGTGTGTGTAACGTGTATGTAACGTGTGTGTAACATGTGTGTAACGTGTGTGTAACGTGTGTGTAACATGTGTGTAACGTGTAACGTGTGTGTAACGTGTGTGTAACGTGTGTAACGTGTGTGTAACGTGTGTGTAACGTGTGTGTAACGTGTGTGTGACGTGTGTGTAACGTGTGTGTGACGTGTGTGTAACGTGTGTGTGACGTGTGTAACGTGTGTGTAACGTGTGTAACGTGTGTAACGTGTGTGTAACGTGTGTGTAAAATGTGTGTAACGTGTGTGTAACGTGTGTGTAACATGTGTGTAACGTGTGTAACGTGTGTTTAACGTGTGTG
This sequence comes from Eucyclogobius newberryi, assembly GCF_026437365.1. NCBI lineage: Eukaryota > Metazoa > Chordata > Actinopteri > Gobiiformes > Gobiidae > Eucyclogobius > Eucyclogobius newberryi. Next base: position 37,003,908 of record NW_027315779.1, read on the forward strand.
TAACGTGTGTGTAACGTGTGTGTAACGTGTGTGTGACGTGTGTAACGTGTGTGTAACGTGTGTAACGTGTGTGTAACGTGTGTGTAACGTGTGTAACGTGTGTGTAACGTGTGTGTAACGTGTGTGTGACGTGTGTAACGTGTGTGTAACGTGTGTAACGTGTGTGTAACGTGTGTGTGACGTGTGTAACGTGTGTGTAACGTGTGTAACGTGTGTGTAACGTGTGTGTAACATGTGTGTAACGTGTGTGTAACATGTGTGTAACGAGTGTGTAACATGTGTGTAACGTGTGTGTAACGTGTGTGTAACGTGTGTGTAACGTGTGTAACGTGTGTGTAACGTGTGTAACGTGTGTGTAACGTGTGTGTAACGTGTGTGTAACGTTTGTGTAACGTGTGTGTAACGTGTGTGTAACGTTTGTGTAACATGTGTAACGTGTGTGTAACGTGTGTGTAACGTGTGTAACGTGTGTGTAACGTGTGTAACGTGTGTGTAACGTGTGTGTAACGTGTGTGTGACGTGTGTAACGTGTGTGTAACGTGTGTAACGTGTGTGTAACGTGTGTGTGACGTGTGTAACGTGTGTGTAACATGTGTGTAACGTGTGTGTAACGTGTGTGTAACGAGTGTGTAACATGTGTGTAACGTGTGTGTAACGTGTGTGTAACGTGTGTAACGTGTGTGTAACGTGTGTAACGTGTGTGTAACGTGTGTGTAACATGTGTGTAACGTGTGTGTAACGTGTGTGTAACGTTTGTGTAACGTGTGTGTAACATGTGTGTAACGTGTGTGTAACGTGTGTGTAACGTTTGTGTAACGTGTGTAACGTGTGTGTAACGTGTGTGTAACGTGTGTGTAACGTGTGTGTAACGTGTGTGTGACGTGTGTGTGACGTGTGTGTAACGTGTGTGTAACATGTGTTTTATATATATATACATATAAATATATATATATATATATATATATATATATATATATATATATATATATATATATATATATATATATATATATATATATATTATTCATGTATAATATATTATTGATGCCAGTAAAGTATTATCATGAGGATCCGGTGGAGACAGAAAGTCCAGGACGACCTTGGCCATGTGTTGTTTTGCATTTCACTATTGAAGGTTTTTAGTTACGATTCTGGCATTTCCCAGAATGCACCACACCACTCCATTTTCTTCTCTCCACCTCATATTTTGACATGATCACATGATGAACTTGTTTAGAATTCCATGCCCTACACTGTCAGCAATTGCACCGACGCAATACGTCAGGAAATGAGCAGCGCCCATGTTAATGCTGAGCGCCCATGTTAATGCTGAGCGCCCATGTTAATGCTGAGCGCCCATGTTAATGCTGAGCGCCCATGTTAATGCTGAGCGCCCATGTTAATGCTGAGCGCCCATGTTAATGCTGAGCGCCCATGTTAATGCTGAGCGCCCATGTTAATGCTGAGCGCCCATGTTAATGCTGAGCGCCCATGTTAATGCTGAGCGCCCATGTTAATGCTGAGCGCCCATGTTAATGCTGAGCGCCCATGTTAATGCTGAGCGCCCATGTTAATGGTGAGCGCCCATGTTAATGCTGAGCGCCCATGTTAATGCTGAGCGCCCATGTTAATGCTGAGCGCCCATGTTAATGCTGAGCGCCCATGTTAATGCTGAGCGCCCATGTTAATGCTGAGCGCCCATGTTAATGCTGAGCGCCCATGTTAATGCTGAGCGCCCATGTTAATGCTGAGCGCCCATGTTAATGCTGAGCGCCCATGTTAATGCTGAGCGCCCATGTTAATGCTGAGCGCCCATGTTAATGCTGAGCGCCCATGTTAATGCTGAGCGCCCATGTTAATGCTGAGCGCCCATGTTAATGCTGAGCGCCCATGTTAATGGTGAGCGCCCATGTTAATGCTGAGCGCCCATGTTAATGCTGAGCGCCCATGTTAATGCTGAGCGCCCATGTTAATGCTGAGCGCCCATGTTAATGCTGAGCGCCCATGTTAATGCTGAGCGCGGGGGCCAAATACGGCCCCTGAAGTTTAATCTGAATCAGAATCAGAAAGGGATTTAGGGCCATTGTCAGTGAACATAATTCACAAAGTTGGAACTTGCTCTGGCATTATGGTGTAACATACAACAATGAATAATAATAGTAGCAAAACATCAAAAAGGGCCTGGATAAAATGTAGAATGTACAAATAAAAGACTTTTTCACGAAGCACTGAACAGTCTGAAACTTCCTCCGTTGCATTTCAGTTTTTCCTTCTTCTGCGGCTCAAACCTTCGATGCTCATGATTCTCCTCGTTAAGTTTCCAGTGACTGTTGTGTTGAGTTGGACGTCATGGATGAGTCTGTAAAGTGTGTTTCCTCCGGGCGGAGTCACTGTCCCGTGAGCGTTCCTGCTGCTTTGCTTTGGAAATGAAGAAAATAATATATGATAATATGTTTTTATTCATTATAATGTATTTATGAATGTTTAGTTCAAAACTAACCAACCAATCAAAGAGCTATGGGGCCTTGTTCTGGAGCGCCCTCTTGTGGCTTTATTGAGTTATTGTCAGGTTTTCAATCCGTGCGATGGAATGAACCCGTCTGTCTCATAGACACCCTTCCCTTTAAAAGGGTCAGGGTTAAGGTCAGGGTCAGGGGTCGGAGTTAGGGTCAGGGTCGGGGTTAGGGTCAGGGTTAGGGTTACGGTTAGGGTCAGGGTTAGGGTCAGGGTCAGGCTCAGGGTCAGGGTTAAGGTCAGGGTCAGGCTTAGGGTCAGGGTTAGGGTTAGGGTTAGGGTCAGGCTTAGGGTCAGGGTCAGGGTCAGGGTCAGGGTTCGGGTCAGGGTCAGGGTTAGGGTCAGGGTCAGGGTCAGGCTTAGGGTCAGGGTCGGGGTTAGGGTCAGGGTTAGGGTTAGGGTTAGGGTCAGGGTCAGGGTCGGGGTCAGGGTCGGGGTCAGGGTTAAACCCCTGGGTCTTAGCGGAGGAGGGAACTGCACACTTACATTTACATCTCTACACATACTTTATGCGAGTCACTTTTTAACGCGCTCTTAAGCAAAGTTCCCTCTAAACTGTTCTCAATACTCAGCGCACAAAATAAAATTCACCATACAAGTATTAATTCATACCTAAAATTAGACCAAATCTAATCTAATTACCAAACGGCCACCGGGGGCACTCTAGCAGGAGGCGCAAGCGTTTGACACACTGTAGATCTCGTGGACAGTAGCTGCACTGTCCAGGGGACACGTCGTCTTCTCTATATTTTTAGTTTCAAAACGCTGTGTGTTTCTTACAATCAGAATCATATTCACTGAGATATGAGTCTAATTAGTCCTGCAGTGGAGTGGACCCCGGGTGCCCCGCGAGACGCCCTGTTCACTCCCGGGTTCATTTATGTGTAAATACCTCATGTTACAATGTGGGCACCGGCCTGTATATGGACAAGTTCTATTTTATTGGCAAATTTCGTGTGGGCGGCTTTAATTCAAGAGCGCTGAATATCCCGTAATATATATGTGCAATACTGTCACATTCATGTGCACATAACTGATGAAATCATCTGCTGAAGAGTGGCTCCAGCTCCAGTCTCCCTCACGTCTGTGAGAGTCAGATCCTCCTTCATCTGGAACTAACCCAGGTTTAGACTTTTCCCAAGGAGGTTTTCCTGCAGAAGGAGGAGCTAAGGACAGAAGGAGGAGCTAAGGACAGAAGGAGGAGCTAAGGACAGAAGGAGGGTCTAAGGACAGAAGGAGGAGCTAAGGACAGAAGGAGGGTCTAAGGACAGAAGGAGGAGCTAAGGACAGAAGGAGGAGCTAAGGACAGAAGGAGGGTCTAAGGACAGAAGGAGGAGCTAAGGACAGAAGGAGGGTCTAAGGACAGAAGGAGGAGCTAAGGACAGAAGGAGGGTCTAAGGACAGAGGGAGGAGCTAAGGACAGAAGGAGGAGCTAAGGACAGATGACTCTGGGACATCGTCCCTCGTCCCCACAGACATTGTTGATTCATTTTTCACTGTCGCCCTCAGAGGAAACTGTTGTTGGATTTTGGGCCTTACAAAAATAAGTTGAATTGAAAATTGAAATAGGGTTTTTAATTTACCATTATTATTAGTATTATCTTGTTACGCTAGATGTTTTTATTTTATCTCATTTTATCGTTATTTTCCCCTCCATTCCTTTTTAGGAAATGAGAGTTTTTGTTTATAAGAGTTCTTCTATTAAGAGTGTTTTTAAACTTCCTATAAGTGATCTGTCCTTTTCCTCTGGATCTACTGCGTTACAACAATGAAATTTCCCCATGTGTGGACAATAAAGGAATATCTTATCTTATATGAAATGGGGATAAGACTGGGGAGGGACATGCGGTACATTTTTGACGGCCAGATTTGAACTCACAATGATAAACGTTCCAGCGATAAATGGAATGAGGAGTAAATGTGTTTCAGTATTTCATGTTTGCAGGAGGTGGTAACTGGCAGGGGGGGTAACTGGCAGGGGGGGTAACTGGCAGGGGGGGTAACTGGCAGGGGGGGTAACTGGCAGGGGGGGTAACTGGCAGGGGGTGGTAACTGGCAGGGGGGGGTAACTGGCAGGGGGGGTAACTGGCAGGGGGGGTAACTGGCAGGGGGTGATAACTGGCAGGGGGGGTAACTGGCAGGGGGGGTAACTGGCAGGGGGGGTAACTGGCAGGGGGTGGTAACTGGCAGGGGGGGGTAACTGGCAGGGGGGGTAACTGGCAGGGGGGGTAACTGGCAGGGGGTGGTAACTGGCAGGGGGTGGTAACTGGTAGGGGGGTAACTGGCAGGGGGGGTAACTGGCAGGGGGGGTAACTGGCAGGGTGTTTGCAGCTTCGTGGGAGCCCTTTGGGGGCCACTTATTTCAATTGAAATATTGATGTGAATAAATGTAACAAAAAGCCATGCAAAGGTTAAAAAATATTCATAGTAAATTAGCAAATGTCCCAGCATCCTCTGTCCTTAGACCCACAAAAGCCTTAGTGAGGATAGAACCACAGTGAAGGACACATCCTACTCCAGACTTAGGGCTCACACTTGACCTTATTGGTCCTAATTTGAGCCCCTTTAGTCTTGATGTGGCCCGGGTTTGGTCCTGGTCTACTCCCTGTTTAGCCCTGATCTAGTCCATGTGCAGTTTTGAGTCCCAGTTTTCGGCCGGTGTGAATGTGCCGGTGCGAATGCGCCGGTGCGAATGTGCCGGTGTGATTGCGCCGGTGTGAATGTGCCTATGCCGGTGCGAATGCGCTGGTGCGAATGCGCTGGTGCGAATGCGCCGGTGCGAATGCGAAGGTCCGAATGCGCAGGTGTGAATGCGCAGGTGTGAATGCCTCATCATTTGCAGTTTGAGATCAGTGCAAAGGAGAAGAGTAAGTGCTTCTTGAAGTAGGAGGGAAAAAGCTGTGGGTGGAGGTTGTTGAAACAAAAGGCTTGTTCCAGTGAAACTGCGCCTCGTCTGATCAACGAGAGATCGAGGGTCGACGGAGCGCCTAGAAAAAACGGCTTCATTTCTGCCGGACACCTCAGGGGCCGAGAACAGCAATGTCTCAAACCTCACAGCGTCTCAGTGGAAGCTCAAGTCTCGCATTCATTTGAAAAATTTGCTGTATAAAACAAGATACACGCAGAACTGCAGCACTTCTCATCAGAGCAGCGATTATACTGCTCGAGTGTTGCACGTGGTCTTAGGCGACTTATCCTGATCATGATCGGTGCTCAAACGCACACAGAGGTGTTCTGTATCCTCTAGAATCAGCAACTGTATATGGCCCTGGCTCATATCCCAGGCATTTGTCCACGTCTGAAGGACCAGAGAACTGTAGCATAAAGAACATGCTAACATGCTAACAAGTTTACCAAAGCATCAGTTTTACCCCAAATCACTCAATCCACTGAATTCTTCTTCATCTGTGTCACTTCTAAACAACTCCACAAACTCCAGAGGAAG
>NW_027315779.1:37014866-37024866 GCF_026437365.1 Eucyclogobius newberryi
TCTGTCAGCCTGCAGGGGTCCGTCAGCCTGCAGGGGTCGTCAGCCTGCAGGGGTCCGTCAGCCTGCAGGGGTCGTCAGCCTGCAGGGGTTGTCAGCCTGCAGGGGTCGTCAGCCTGCAGGGGTCGTCAGCCTGCAGGGGTCCGTCAGCCTGCAGGGGTCGTCAGCCTGCAGGGGTCGTCAGCCTGCAGGGGTCGTCAGCCTGCAGGGGTCCGTCAGCCTGCAGGGGTTGTCAGCCTGCAGGGGTCGTCAGCCTGCAGGGGTCGTCAGCCTGCAGGGGTCCGTCAGCCTGCAGGGGTCGTCAGCCTGCAGGGGTCTGTCAGCCTGCAGGGGTCCGTCAGCCTGCAGGGGTTGTCAGCCTGCAGGGGTCCGTCAGCCTGCAGGGGTCCGTCAGCCTGCAGGGGTCTGTCAGCCTGCAGGGGTCCGTCAGCCTGCAGGGGTCGTCAGCCTGCAGGGGTCCGTCAGCCTGCAGGGGTCGTCAGCCTGCAGGGGTTGTCAGCCTGCAGGGGTCGTCAGCCTGCAGGGGTCGTCAGCCTGCAGGGGTCCGTCAGCCTGCAGGGGTCGTCAGCCTGCAGGGGTCCGTCAGCCTGCAGGGGTCGTCAGCCTGCAGGGGTCGTCAGCCTGCAGGGGTCCGTCAGCCTGCAGGGGTCGTCAGCCTGCAGGGGTCGTCAGCCTGCAGGGGTCGTCAGCCTGCAGGGGTCGTCAGCCTGCAGGGGTCCGTCTCCCCACACACACTGGAGTCCCTCTAACTCCACCATCACTGACTCCGCCTTTTATCAGATTTTCAACAACATCAAAAATAACATGATGTTTTTATTGGAGGTTTTTTGGTTTGTTCAAAATGTAAACCAGTGTCAACATTGTTGGTGAAAAGATTTCGTAGCAAAGATCCAAGCTCCAAGATAACCCTGACCCTGACCCTGACCCTGACCCTTACCCTGACCCTGACCCTGACCCTGACCCTGACCCTGACCCTGACCCAGACCCTGACCCTGACCCTGACCCTGACCCTAACCCTGACCCTGACCCTGACCCTGACCCTGACCCTGACCCTGACCCTGACCCTGACCCTGACCCTGACCCAGACCCAGACCCTGACCCTGACCCTGACCCTGACCCTGACCCTGACCCTGACCCTGACCCTGACCCTGACCCTGACCCTGACCCTGACCCTGACCCTGACCCTGACCCTGAGCAGCTGCAATGGTGTGACTGAAGAGAAAAGAGGCTGATTACTCATGACCTTTCAAGGAATCAAGGAGAGGAGGTTTTATGGAGAAGTCTTAGACACTTCTTGCTTGTTGGAGGCTGTGGCAGAGTCAGACTCATGAGTTTCTGAACTTTCTGTTGAACAAAATGTTTGGCAGAGTTTTATATTTGTGACTCGACTGTTGCAGCTCGTGCACATTGTTCTTTCAGGACAAAAGTCACAAATGACATCACAAGATGTCATTTGGTCGATCCAGACTCAAGGGTCGACCAATCACAGCTCCCGCTGGTGGCCTGGTCACCCTTCATCAGTGGTGGAAGAAGTACTCCATTGTGTCACTACAGATACAGAAGCAAAATAAATACTCGGTTAAAAGTATAAGTTGCATATCAAATATCTGCTAAAAAGGGGTTCAGAATCCCATTATAAATAACAGGAAGATTAAACCTTAGCCCTCCATTTCTGTTTAAAGAAGGTCTTTCTTTTTTAACAAAAATAGCTTCCTTGACTCCTCTTTCAAACCATCTTTTCTCCTGCTTAAAACCTTCACCTCACCGTCTTCAAACGAGTGATTAGAGGCTTCAAGATGGAGATGCACGGCGCTCTGAGGTCCTGAACTAGTATTTCTTCTGTGCTGATAAAGCCTCTTGTGTAGAGGCTGTTTTGTCTCACCTATGTACCGTTCTTTACAGCTTTCTTCACTGCATTGGATCGAATAAACTACATTGCTCTGTTTTTGAGTCGGCAACTTGTCCTTAGGGTGAACCAGTTTTTGTCTTAAAGTGTTTCCTGGTTTAAAATAAACAGGGACTTCGTGTTTTTCCGACAGGCCAGAGACATAAGGGATAGAAACACCCTTCCTTCTCTGTTCAGTTTCCCTTTTGTCCTGCTTCTTGGTTCTCTTCACTCTGTTGAGAGCCCAAGCGGGGTAACCACAGGCTGAGAGGGCATTTCGGACATGTTTTTCCTCTTTCTTCTTGCCCTCTGAGCTGGTGGGCACACCTTGAGCTCTGTGTTGTAAGGTTCTGATCACTCCCAGCTTGTGCTGTAGTGGGTGGTTGGAACCAAAGAGCAGATACTGGTCTGTGTGTGTAGGTTTCATATATACTTCTATTTGGAGTTTCCCGTCCTCTCCTCTGATCGTGGAACAATCAAGAAAGGCCAAGCGGTTCTCCTTAGCGTCTTCTCTAGTAAACCTGATATGTGGGTCCACAGCATTGATGTGATCAGAGAAGGTTTCCAGCTCTTGTTTCTTGATTGTTACAAAAGTATCATCGACATAGCGGAGCCACAGTTTTGGGGCGGAGCCTGAGAATGAGGCCAGTGCCTTCTTCTCAAAGTGCTCCATGTACAGGTTGGCCACTATGGGAGACACGGGCGAGCCCATGGCACAGCCATGAATCTGTCCCCAATGGGCGGGGCTTACCACAGAATAGTACAAATATCGGAGTTCTCGACCTAAATTCTCTTATTGACAATGACTCTTGGATGAAGTCGAAACGTCTATTTTTTTAACTGAGTCCAGATGAAACAACTGAAGCTTCTTCTACAATGGAACACGCCTGGACCAATGAAGGATTACACCGACTAAGTACAATATGTTTCAGGTTTGTTACTTAAGTAAAAGTACAGATACTGGAGCAAAAAGAAACTACTCAAATAAAAGTATAAGCAGCAGGTAAAATAACCTACTTCTAGAGTAAAACGTGAACTTTATTTGAATGTGTCTAGTGAATTGTATACGTAGTATTTTTGCTCAAAACCAAATGAAACGTTCTACTTTTCAGTTCAGTTCAAATGTAGTGAAGTAAACATTAAATACAGAACAGATACATAAAGAGTAAAGTACTTTTCAGTTGTATTACCTAGTAAAGGTACCAATACGTTTTAAATGACATGTTCAAAAATGTACTTCCTGGTTTTCAGAGAATAAAACACTCTCCCTCTGACACAGTAAAACAAACTCTTGAGTGAGTGAGTAAGTCACTAAGTAAGTCACTAAGTAGACTCCAAATGGTCCAAAACTCCGCTGCCCGCCTCCTCACCCACACCCGCCTCCTCACCCACACCCGCCTCCTCACCCACACCCGCCTCCTCACCCACACCCGCCTCCTCACCCACACCCGCCTCCTCACCCACACCCGCCTCCTCACCCACACCCGCCTCCTCACCCACACCCGCCTCCTCACCCACACCCGCCTCCTCACCCACACCCGCCTCCTCACCCACACCCGCCTCCTCACCCACACCCTCCTCCTCACCCACACCCGCCTCCTCACCCACACCCTCCTCCTCACCCACACCCTCCTCCTCACTCACACCCGCCTCCTCACTCACACCCTCCTCCTCACTCACACCCGCCTCCTCACCCACACCCGCCTCCTCACCCACACCCGCCTCCTCACCCACACCCTCCTCCTCACCCACACCCGCCTCCTCACCCACACCCGCCTCCTCACCCACACCCGCCTCCTCACCCACACCCGCCTCCTCACCCACACCCTCCTCCTCACCCACACCCGGTCCCGTGATCACATCACTCCCGTTCTCCGCTCTCTCCACTCTCTCCCCATCAAGCAGCGCATAAACTTTAAAATACTCCTCCTCACCTTCAAAGCTCTTCACCACCTTGCCCCCCCCTACCTGTCTGACCTCCTCATCCCCCACCGCCCCACCCGAGCTCTCCGATCCTCCTCCTCTCTCACCCTGACTGCACCAACATCCCGACTCAAAACTTTTGGCGACAGAGCATTCTCCCGAACAGCACCCCGACTCTGGAACTCCCTCCCCCAACCTGTCCGCCACTCTCCCTCACTCACAACATTCAAATCCCGCCTAAAAACATGACCTCTTCACCCAAGCCTATGACCTCCCCTACCCCTAGCCTCCTCTACCCCATTGCCTACTCTTCTACCCCCTGTTACATCCCCATCTTTTTCTCTCTACTTCGTCTGTCTTGTTCATTTTATCTGTATATTAATGTGTTCTGTACGTGTTGTCCCCCCTGTCTGTAAATACCCCCCCCCCCCCTTTTTTATATATGTTCAGCGTCTTTGGGTCACTGAAAAGCGCTATATAAATAAAAGTTATTATTATTATTAGTAATAAGTAAGTGAGTAAGTGAGTAAGTGAGTAAGTGAGTAAGTGAGTAAGTGAGTAAGTGAGTAAGTAAGTAAGTAAGTAAGTGAGTAAGTAAGTAAGTAAGTAAGTGAGTAAGTGAGTAAGTAAGTAAGTAAGTAAGTAATAGAGTAAGTAAGTGAGTAAGTAAGTAAGTAAGTGAGTAAGTAAGTAAGTAAGTAAGTGAGTAAGTGAGTAAGTAAGTGAGTAAGTAAGTGAGTAAGTGAGTAAGTAAGTAAGTGAGTAAGTGAGTAAGTAAGTAAGTGAGTAAGTAAGTGAGTCACTAAGTAAGTGAGTAAGTAAGTAAGTAAGTAAGTGAGTAAGTAAGTGAGTAAGTGAGTAAGTAAGTAAGTAAGTGAGTAAGTAAGTAAGTAAGTAAGTAAGTAAGTAAGTAAGTAAGTAAGTAAGTAAGTGAGTAAGTAAGTAAGTAAGTAAGTAAGTGAGTAAGTGAGTAAGTGAGTAAGTAAGTGAGTAAGTAAGTAAGTGAGTCACTAAGTAAGTGAGTAAGTGAGTAAGTAAGTGAGTGAGTAAGTGAGTAAGTGAATAAGTAAGTAAGTGAGTAAGTAAGTAAGTAAGTAAGTAAGTAAGTGAGTAAGTGAGTAAGTGAGTAAGTGAGTAAGTGAGTAAGTAAGTGAGTGAGTAAGTAAGTAAGTAAGTAAGTAAGTAAGTGAGTAAGTAAGTAAGTAAGTGAGTAAGTAAGTAAGTGAGTAAGTGAGTAAGTAAGTGAGTAAGTAAGTGAGTCACTAAGTAAGTGAGTAAGTAAGTAAGTAAGTGAGTAAGTAAGTAAGTAAGTGAGTAAGTAAGTGAGTAAGTGAGTAAGTGAGTAAGTAAGTGAGTAAGTAAGTGAGTCACTAAGTAAGTGAGTAAGTAAGTAAGTAAGTAAGTAAGTAAGTAAGTGAGTAAGTAAGTAAGTAAGTAAGTAAGTAAGTAAGTGAGTAAGTAAGTAAGTGAGTAAGTAAGTGAGTCACTAAGTAAGTAAGTAAGTAAGTAAGTAAGTAAGTAAGTAAGTAAGTGAGTAAGTAAGTAAGTAAGTAAGTAAGTAAGTAAGTGACTAAGTAAGTGAGTGAGTAAGTAAGTGAGTCACTAAGTAAGTGAGTAAGTAAGTAAGTAAGTGAGTAAGTAAGTAAGTAAGTAAGTAAGTGAGTAAGTAAGTAAGTGAGTAAGTAAGTGAGTCACTAAGTAAGTGAGTAAGTAAGTAAGTAAGTGAGTAAGTGAGTAAGTGAGTAAGTAAGTAAGTAAGTGAGTAAGTAAGTGAGTCACTAACTAAGTAAGTAAGTAAGTAAGTAAGTGAGTCACTAAGTAAGTAAGTAAGTGAGTAAGTGAGTAAGTGAGTAAGTGAGTAAGTAAGTAAGTGAGTAAGTAAGTGAGTAAGTAAGTAAGTAAGTGAGTAAGTAAGTAAGTAAGTAAGTAAGTAAGTGAGTAAGTAAGTAAGTAAGTAAGTGAGTAAGTGAGTAAGTACGTGAGTGAGTAAGTAAGTAAGTAAGTAAGTAAGTAAGTGAGTAAGTGAGTAAGTGAGTAAGTAAGTAAGTAAGTGAGTGAGTAAGTAAGTGAGTAAGTAAGTGAGTCACTAACTAAGTAAGTAAGTAAGTGAGTAAGTGAGTAAGTAAGTGAGTCACTAAGTAAGTAAGTAAGTGAGTAAGTAAGTAAGTGAGTAAGTAAGTGAGTAAGTAAGTAAGTGAGTAAGTACGTGAGTGAGTAAGTGAGTAAGTGAGTAAGTAAGTAAGTAAGTGAGTAAGTAAGTGAGTCACTAACTAAGTAAGTAAGTAAGTAAGTAAGTGAGTAAGTGAGTAAGTAAGTGAGTCACTAAGTAAGTAAGTAAGTGAGTAAGTGAGTAAGTGAGTAAGTAAGTAAGTGAGTAAGTAAGTGAGTAAGTAAGTAAGTAAGTGAGTAAGTAAGTAAGTAAGTGAGTAAGTAAGTAAGTAAGTAAGTGAGTAAGTGAGTAAGTACGTGAGTGAGTAAGTAAGTAAGTAAGTAAGTAAGTGAGTGAGTAAGTGAGTAAGTGAGTAAGTAAATAAGTAAGTGAGTGAGTAAGTGAGTAAGTAAGTGAGTCACTAACTAAGTAAGTAAGTAAGTAAGTAAGTGAGTAAGTAAGTAAGTGAGTAAGTGAGTAAGTAAGTGAGTAAGTGAGTAAGTACGTGAGTGAGTAAGTAAGTAAGTAAGTAAGTAAGTGAGTAAGTAAGTGAGTAAGTAAGTGAGTCACTAACTAAGTAAGTAAGTAAGTAAGTAAGTGAGTAAGTAAGTAAGTGAGTAAGTGAGTAAGTAAGTGAGTAAGTGAGTAAGTACGTGAGTGAGTAAGTAAGTAAGTAAGTAAGTAAGTGAGTGAGTAAGTGAGTAAGTGAGTAAGTAAGTGAGTAAGTGAGTAAGTAAGTGAGTAAGTGAGTAAGTAAGTAAGTAAGTAAGTAAGTAAGTAAGTGAGTAAGTAAGTAAGTGAGTAAGTAAGTGAGTCACTAAGTAAGTAAGTAAGTAAGTAAGTAAGTAAGTAAGTGAGTAAGTAAGTAAGTAAGTAAGTAAGTAAGTAAGTGAGTAAGTAAGTAAGTGAGTAAGTAAGTGAGTCACTAAGTAAGTAAGTGAGTAAGTAAGTGAGTGAGTAAGTAAGTGAGTCACTAAGTAAGTGAGTAAGTAAGTAAGTAAGTAAGTGAGTAAGTAAGTAAGTAAGTAAGTAAGTGAGTAAGTAAGTAAGTGAGTAAGTAAGTGAGTCACTAAGTAAGTGAGTAAGTAAGTAAGTAAGTGAGTAAGTGAGTAAGTGAGTAAGTAAGTAAGTAAGTGAGTAAGTAAGTGAGTCACTAACTAAGTAAGTAAGTAAGTAAGTAAGTGAGTAAGTGAGTAAGTGAGTAAGTAAGTAAGTGAGTAAGTAAGTGAGTAAGTAAGTAAGTAAGTGAGTCACTAAGTAAGTAAGTAAGTGAGTAAGTGAGTAAGTGAGTAAGTAAGTAAGTGAGTAAGTAAGTGAGTAAATAAGTAAGTAAGTGAGTAAGTAAGTAAGTAAGTAAGTAAGTGAGTGAGTAAGTAAGTGAGTAAGTAAGTGAGTCACTAAGTAAGTAAGTAAGTAAGTAAGTGAGTAAGTAAGTAAGTAAGTAAGTGAGTAAGTGAGTAAGTAAGTGAGTAAGTAAGTAAGTAAGTGAGTAAGTAAGTGAGTCACTAAATAAGTAAGTGAGTCACTAAATAAGTGAGTAAGTAAGTAAGTGAGTGAGTAAGTGAGTAAGTGAATAAGTAAGTAAGTGAGTAAGTAAGTGAGTCACTAACTAAGTAAGTAAGTAAGTAAGTAAGTGAGTAAGTAAGTAAGTGAGTAAGTGAGTAAGTGAGTAAGTAAGTAAGTAAGTGAGTCACTAAGTAAGTGAGTAAGTAAGTAAGTAAGTGAGTAAGTGAGTAAGTAAGTGAGTAAGTAAGTAAGTAAGTGAGTAAGTAAGTAAGTGAGTGAGTAAGTAAGTAAGTGAGTCACTAAGTAAGTGAGTAAGTAAGTAAGTAAGTGAGTGAGTAAGTGAGTAAGTGAATAAGTAAGTAAGTGAGTAAGTAAGTAAGTAAGTAAGTGAGTAAGTGAGTAAGTGAGTAAGTGAGTAAGTAAGTAAGTAAGTGAGTGAGTAAGTAAGTAAGTAAGTAAGTAAGTGAGTAAGTAAGTAAGTAAGTAAGTGAGTAAGTGAGTAAGTGAGTAAGTAAGTAAGTAAGTGAGTCACTAAGTAATTGAGTAAGTAAGTAAGTAAGTGAGTAAGTGAGTAAGTAAGTAAGTAAGTGAGTAAGTAAGTGAGTAAGTAAGTAAGTGAGTCACTAAGTAAGTGAGTAAGTGAGTAAGTAAGTGAGTGAGTAAGTGAGTAAGTGAATAAGTAAGTAAGTGAGTAAGTAAGTGAGTCACTAAGTAAGTAAGTAAGTAAGTGAGTAAGTAAGTAAGTAAGTAAGTAAGTAAGTAAGTAAGTAAGTAAGTAAGTGAGTAAGTGAGTAAGTGAGTAAGTAAGTAAGTAAGTGAGTCACTAAGTAATTGAGTAAGTAAGTAAGTAAGTAAGTAAGTGAGTAAGTAAGTAAGTAAGTGAGTAAGTAAGTGAGTAAGTAAGTAAGTGAGTCACTAAGTAAGTGAGTAAGTGAGTAAGTAAGTGAGTGAGTAAGTGAGTAAGTAAATAAGTGAGTGAGTAAGTGAGTGAGTAAGTAAGTGAGTAAATAAGTGAGTAAATAAGTGAGTAAATAAGTGAGTGAGTAAGTGAGTGAGTAAGTAAGTAAGTACAGATGCAGGAGCAAAGTAACAGTAGTAAGTGGCAAATAAATACATCTTCTTAAGGTTTTCAGGTTCCTCTTCAAATGAAGTACAGATACTTATTACCTTCCACCACTGCCTTCAAATGGCCCTATCGCAGCCCTCCTTCAGCCCCTCCCTGGCCCCGGCCCCGTACTTGGAGCCTGTTTGGCCCTCTGTGCTTCCTCTGGTGGCTGTCGGGGCCCTGGCTCGCTCCTCCGCTCATACATCACCTTGACACGGCACTGGCTTCGCGGATATGGAGCTTTATTAACAGTGCAGCAGGGGCCCCCTTCCAATGCCACGCGGTTCCTCTCTGTCAAGGCTCCTGGACAGTGGACACTTGGCAGGGGCCAGCGCTCTTGTGTCGGGTGCTTGTGTCTGATAGGGTTAGGTAACAGAGAGGGTTATGAGTATTCTTCAGGTGTAGGGACGTAACAATAAGCCACATATTGTGACGTGTTGTAACGTGGGGCCTGTAAACACTTCTTAGCTTCTTTGCTTAACTTTGTTTTGTTGCAGCAGCCGCTACAGAAACAGAGGAACTACATAGACCATAATCCTTTGCTCCATTTCGCTGCACAGAACAGCAGAAATGATACTATTACAGTTATTATGACGGTGATGATTGGCCCCAAAGCCATTTTAAAAGGACAAAAAGAAACTTGTTTTTTTCCCATTTTAAATTATGATGGATAATATTGCTGTTGCGATTTGTAAATATATTTTATTAATATAGGTGTTTTTTTTGTTTGATGTTTGAAAAAATATATTTGTTAATTTAACATTGACCTTTATTTAACAGGAAAGTCCCACTGGGATAAAGGGGAGGAGCCTATCATACATGTTTTTAGAGGTTAAATAAATAAAGGTCAATAAATTAAGATATTTAACATACTCTTTGGATTGAAAAAGGTGACATGAGTAAGTATGAATAAGTCTTGAGTAATCAACTTGTTTATAATCTGACATAAAACTATGTCACACACTTTATTATTACAATAGTTTGTGTTCACGTGGCAGAACTTTCAGCTAGAAATTTATGTTTAACTTTCAGATTGTGGATTTATGGTTCATATCTGTATCATTGAAAGTCAGTGGAAAATACTTTAGATCAGGTTTGTCAAACTCATGCTGGGTCGCGGGCCGATCATGATGTAAAACATAAAACAATAAAAAATATAAGAAATAAATAGCTTTTTTACAGCCGAGTAATAGTTGTGGAGACTGTTGCACAAATGTGCAGCAGGTGAAAGACTGAGTCCATGTTCAGCAGCAGCAGCAGCAGCAGGAACATGGACTTTTGATGTGATTTATGATGTGACATGTTCATATCACAAACTCAATATGAGATATTTTCATAGTTTAAGCTGATCTCAGTGACAAAATGATTCATGTAGTGACTCAAATTCACATTAGTGTGTCACAGTCACATTAGTGTGTTCACAGTCACATTAGTG
>NW_027315779.1:37034866-37044866 GCF_026437365.1 Eucyclogobius newberryi
CAAATCTTGTTCATATTCAAGATGCACTATGCATTTTTTCTGGTGAGGGTCCGCCACCTGCTGGCCTTTGTTTTTGCTTTGCCTGGAATGCTCCACTATGGAAGGTATCTATCTTACATTTATTCAATTGTGTTGTAACATGAGATATTAACATACAAATATGGTCCACGGTTATAGACCCGTGTATCACATGCCCGTGCTCCACGTGCGTCTTTGCGTCAGCCGCTTCTAGATTCACTTCCTCATTGGACTCATTTCTCTGTGAATATGTCCGATTGTAATAAAATGCAGCGCTTTGAAGTTTCAAATATAGAAAACACGATGTATCCCCCGAGGTCTTCTTCTACAGTGTATAAACCGTTTGCGCTTCCTGCTAGAGTGCCCCCTGGTGGCTGTTAGCCGGTAAAATCTATGAATTAACCGCACCGTTGTAATGACCGCAGGGTTCAAAGCGCGGGAGGCTGAAAGTTAAAGTCTGATTTGGTCATATAACAGACGGTAAAATGTGAATGAAACAATGTGAAAAGTATATGTGCAGCTGTTATTGCTAATTAGACTCGCTGTGAATTAATCTGCTGTATTTAACATCACTAACAAGGTGAAACGCTAGCGCATTGTATTTTGATGATCCCAGAATGGATTTAGACAAACTGTAAACTCCCAAAGAGTTAAAAACAGCTTTTTTGTCTCTGCTTCCTCCTCTTCCACTGACATAAGATAAGATAACCTTTATCTATATAAAGCACCACGTTCCTTCTGCTCTGGCGTGCACTGCACAGGTAGTGTGGAAGAAAGATGGAGTCATGGAGCAGGAGCGCAGAGAGTTCACCATAAAAGAAGGAGTTTCATGGCAGTTTGCAGTTGGCAGTTTCAGCAAATAGACATCAGAGATATGGGGAAACAGAGCAGCAAAGTGAAGGTCAGTGATGAGCAGCTGCTGTGTAAAGAGGGCGGAACGTAGATGGGTCCCATGCCCATGATTCCTCCTCATTATAAATCTGTGCGCATGGATATACTAAAAGAATATGCCCCGGTACTTACTGTATGTATTTCCTCACTTCTCAGCTCCTTTGTCCACTCGTTTGTTCAGTTGGATTCTTGAATATGATTAGTCGAAGGATTGTCTTCTTATCTTATTCTGCAACTTAACCCTGAAGTTACCTCACCAACTATCTAATCCATTTCGGTAGTGCAGGCCTCAGGTCACTCCGAGTTCTCTCATGATGCGATATTGGCCTCGAGAACATGTCAGACCATTCATGTCCCAGTCTACAGCAGGTCAAATAACCGATTAGGTGTGAGCGGAGGCTGAGAGATGTTCAGGGCCGTCTATTCATTTAGCATTAACACCAGATCTGTCAGGAGTCACAAAATGGCAGGCAAGAACCCAAATGCACGACACAGGAAACAGTTCAGGTTTAGGGTATTTATTACCAGTAGATTTGAAAACAAGGTTGTAACACATGGCAGAAAAATCCAGAATGGGGCAAAAGAGATGGTCCAAAGTTCAAAAAGGCAGGTCAAAACAGGAACAGGCAGGATAAGAATCAGGATGACAGGTGCTGGGAGCTACGGTAACACATTAGACAATCTGGCAGGGAACAGAGGGAAATGGACCGGTCCATATACTGAGGCGGGGTAGGCCAGGTGAATGTGATGAGTCATTAGTGGAGAGCTTTAGAGGGGGTCAGAGTCTGCTCTCTGATTGGTTGGAGTGGCACTGAAGGGGATAGAAAAAACAACTAAAGCCTGGCTGAAGTTGTGACAGAACCCCCCCTCTTAGGGACGGCTCCTGACGTCCCACCTGGCTGGTCAGGATGGTCCCTATGGAAAGCTGAGATGAATTCAGGGTCCAAGATGTTACGAGCCGGAACACATGAACGCTCCTCAGGGCCGTAACCCTCCCAATCGACCAGGTATTGAAAACCCCTTCCCCGCCGTCGTGACTTGATGAGACGATGGACAGAGTAAGCAGGGCCCCCGTCAATGAGCTGCGGGGGCGGCGGGTGTCTGGAGGAGGGCTGGAGCTGGCTTTCCTTTACAGGTTTGACCTTGGAGACATGAAAGGTGGGATGAATTCTCATGGAGCGAGGAAGGCGGAGATGGACTGCAGCAGGTTTGATGACCTTAGCGATGGAGAACGGGCCCACAAACCTTGGGGCCAACTTCCTAGACTCTACCTGGAGTGGGAGGTCATGTGTGGACAGCCAAACCTTCTGACCAGGAGTGTAGGTGGGTGCAGGGGTCCGATGGCGGTTGGCATTTCTCTGGTACCGGTTGGACAAACGCAGGAGAGCAGAACGGACCCGCCTCCAGGTGCGCCGACAGCGCTGGATGAACTCCTGGGCAGATGGGACTCTGGCCTCTCGCTCTTGCTCAGGGAACAGTGGAGGTTGATATCCCTGCGAGCACTGGCTGGAAAGGAGAAAGCCCCGTTGCAGAGCTTGGAAGCGTATTGTGGGCATACTCAACCCACAGAAGCTGTTTGGACCAGGAGGACGGTGTCTGGGACGCAATGCAACACAAGGCAGTCTCCATTTCCTGGTTCATCTGTTCAGTCTGTCCATTGGACTGAGGATGGAAAGAGGATAGGCTGACCGTGGCCCCCCAACAGCTGGCAAAACTCTGTCCAGAGAAGTGAACTGTGGCCCCCGGTCTGAGACAATGTCACAGGGGAGGCCGGTCTGAGAAAATGTCACAGGGGAGGCCGTGCAGACAGAAAACATGATATAACATAAGTTCAGCCGTTTCTTTGGCAGATGGTAATTTGGGCAATGGAATAAACTGAGCAGACTTAGAAAATCAGTCCACAATAGTAAGAATGGTGGTTTTACCCTCTGAGGGAGGCAGTCCGGTGACAAAGTCGAGTGAGACGTGGGACCATGGGCGATGAGGAACAGGCAGTGGCTGAAGAAGACCAGAAGGGACATGGCGCTCAGTTTTGTGCTGAGCACAAATCTGGCAAGCAGCGACAAACTCCTTAGTGTCCTTTTCAATGGAAGTGCACCAGAAATTTTACTTCAGCAGAGCTAGGGTGCGCCTAATCCCCGGGTGACAGGCAAGGCGAGAAGAATGTCCCCACTGGAGGACCTGAGAGCGAAGATTCACCGGCACATACAGACGAATATCAGGGCAGGCACTGGTCGGCATGGGACTGTTTTACCTTGTCCACAACGTCCCAGGTCACTGTGCCAATGACCGCCTTAGTGGGGAGGATACTCTCTTAACGTTCCTTGTACCTGGACAATAAGACAAAACGAATAATGCCCATCTGGCCTGACAGGAGTTCAACCGTTTGGCTGGCCGGATGTACTCCAGGTTCTTGTGTTCTGTCCACACCACAAACGGATGCTTAGCACCCTCCAACCAGTGCCTCCACTCCTCAAGAGCCAGCTTAACAGCCAGTAACTCCCGGTTTCCGACGTCGTAATTCCTTTCTGCTGGGGACAACTTGCAGGAGAAAAAGGCACATGGACAGGACTGCCCCCACCCCGGAGTCCGACGCATCCACTTCCACAACAAACTGGTGATCAGGATCTGGAAGGATGAGAATGTGAGCAGAAGAGAACCGTGATTTTAATTAATTGAACCTCCTTTCTGCAGCAGGAGACCATTGGAAGGCTACCTTCTGGGAGGTGAGGGCCGTCAGGGGAGCTGCCACAGAACTATAGTTACGGATAAACCTATGATAGAAATTGGCAAACCCAAGGAACTGTTGAAGCTTGGCCAATCCACCACTGCTTTAACCTTGGTGGGATTCATGTGGATACGTCCGACCGCAATGATGTATCCCAGGAACGACACCTGAGTGACATGGAACTCTGACTTCTCTGCCTTAACGGACAGCTGGTTCTCTAGGAGCCTCTGGAGAACACTGCGGACAAGATGAGGATATTGTCAAGATATACAAACACAAACACATTGAGAAAATCCCGAAGCACATCATTCACTAAGGCTTGGAATATCGCTGGAGCATTAGTTAGTCCGAAAGGCATAACCAGGTATTCATAGTGGCCCCTAGGGGTGTTGAATGCGGTTTTCCATTCATCCCCCTCCCGGATCCGAACAAGGTGATAGGCATTCCTGAGATCAAGCTTGGTAAACACAGAAGCCCCTTGCAACAGTTCAAATGCAGAAGAGATGAGTGTGAGGGGGTACCTGTTCTTAATGGTGATGTCATTCAGACCGCGGTAATCGATGCAGGGTCGGAGGGATTTGTCCTTCCTATCCACAAAGAAAAATCCAGCTCTGGCAAGGGATGAAGAGGGATGGATGATGCAGGGGATGAAGAGGGACGGATGATGCCTGCTGCTAGTGAGTTGTTAATGTAGTCGTCCATGGCCTTGGTTTCAGGGGCTGACAGCGAAAAGAATCTTCCCCTTGGCGGTGATGATCCGGGGAGGAGGTCAATGGCACAATCGTACGGGCGGTGTGGAAGAAGCGAGGTGGTACTTTGTTAAATACCTCCCTTAAGTCGTGGTACTCGGATGGGACACCTGAGAGATCTGGTAGCTCGCAAGAGGAAGAGGTGTTGAAGGCAGGTAGCAAAGCAGATTTTAGACGGACCGCATGACAATGTTCACTCCATTGTCGAATGGACCCAGTTCCCCAGTCAATATGTGGATTATGTTTTATTAACCACGGAAACCCCAGGACGACTGGTGCTGAGGAGCATTTATCAGGTGAAAGGTAAGTGATTCAGTGTGGTTACCTGATATGCTCAGATGAAGAGGAACAGTGTGGTGGGTTACTGTACAGAGAAGGCGCCCATCCAGAGCAGTAGCCTTGATAGGCTTGACCAAGGGTTCCAATTTAATACCCAGCTGCATGGCAAGACCACTATCCAGAAGGTTGGCGTCGGCCCCGGAGTCAATGAGGACAGAGACGGCGTGTGATTGTCCATTACAGTTGAGCTGGGCATGAAGTAGTGGACGAGAGATCATTTCAGAGTTCATTATATGGCTCACCAGCGCCCTCTGGATTACTGGTGAGCCCTGTCTTTTACTGGACAGGAAGACACGTAATGACCTCCCTGCCCACAGTACATGCAGCAGTTCTCCCTTTGGCGCCGCTGTCGTTCAGCAGCTGACAGCTTGGTCCGGCCAAGTTGCATGGACTGCGCCGAGTCTCCAGAGGCAACGGCGGGTGGAGAAAAGTGGGAGGTGACACTGGAGGATGTGGAAGGCTCCGGGGAGTACTAGTCAGTGCTCTCTCTCGTCTCCTCTCCTGGAGACGTCCGTCGATGTGGATGGCCGTGGCGATGAGCGTGTCCAAATCAGTCAGAAGATCCCGAGCCGCCAGCTCATCCTTGATGCCATCAGAAAGGCCGTTGTAGAAAGCGTCAGTCAGGGAGGAAGCGTTCCAGTCACTCTCCGCAGCAAGTGTCCGGAACTCAATGGAATAATCCGTCACTCTCCGGTTCCCCTGAACCAGGTTTAACAGTCCAGGAGCAACTTCTCGACCAGGGGTAGCATGATCAAACACCTTCTGAAGACCCTCAGAGAAGGCAGTCACAGAAGAACAGAAAGTCGACTGCTTCTCCCACTCAGCGGTGCCCCAGTCCGAGCCCGCCCAGTAAGCTGGGTGATCATGAAAGCAACTCTTGACCTCTCAGTGGGATATGTGAGAGGCTGAAGTTCAAAAGTCAATTTGCACAAAGTCAGAAAAGAGCACGACACAGGAAACAGTTCAGGTTTAGAATATTTATTACCAGCAGAGATGAAAACAAGGTTGCAACACGTGGCAGACAAATCCAGAATGGGGCAGGCTGATTTTAATGCTAAGTAATAGCGATGGGCAGATTGATACCAAATATTGATATATCAAGGAATATTTGAATCTGATTGATCCAAGATCCAGATCACAACAAAAAATCTAATGGTTGTTAAATCCATGCAGAGAAAAGCACAGTGCGTCTGTCAGCGTCGCCACTCGCCATGTTTGTTTAGCTCCATCCTTTTGACTTCCATCTCAAACCGAACAGTGCGAGCCTGACCAGATGGATGTTTGTGGGTTTGAAGAACTTGTGAAACAAATATCTCAAGAATTCATCTGGTGTGAGTCAGGATATTTGCTTTCAACGTAACGGATCAAATCAAAACCACATGTAATAGTCCGCAGAGGAGGGGACGTAGTTTGTCATCTCAGCTGATCTAAAACCAGCGAGTCAACGTCCAAACACGTGTCTAACATTTCCCTGTCTTTCTCGTGCCTGGTGCAGTGCCTCTCCTAATCTGCTAGTGTGATTGTACTGCACTGGTACATGCAGCAGGAATACTACTACTACACACCCTTCTCCACATGTGTTTTTGGAGCTTTAAGATTCCAATCAAGACACCTCAATATTAGTTTCTGCGGTTGCATGCATTTTGAAAAATCTGTTTGAATTGGACTAGTCCAGTTATCCAGTTTTCCTGTGTTGCATGTAAATGTGGTCTACGTGAGTGAAGCCTCGTGCTGTTCTTCGTGCTGTTCTTCGCTCCCCATCACAGCCTCGTGTATGTATATGTGGATATCCTGTTTCTCTGGTGTTTGGCTTTTACAGCACTTGCACTCAAACGTGACGTTATTAAGTGGTACATAAGATTCCGTCCTGCCTCAGGCTCACATTTGCATTCCACTGCACCGGGCTGTTCCACGTGCTTTACCTTTTCCTGGCCCAAAGTTGAGCAAACAGTGTTGGATTGAGGCTCCTTCTCACACGTGCAGCCGCTGCCTGTGTGTGACAACAGTTATTAATTTAGAGATGCAGAGCTGAGCGGGCCAGCGTTGTGCACACATCACTTTAACAGCAAAGTCACTCATCCTTCCCAGAGCTGGTACCAAGATGCTGTGTCCAACCAGTGCTCTGTGACTGTGCACCTGTCCGGCCTTGCTGGCCACAAATGTAAGATGTATATATTCTATAGCTATAGCTGGGGAAAGATTGAAAATATATACAGCCACATATGGTTCATTTGGAGCATCTCGGGACAGTCCTGAAAGGGTCTCCATCATCTTAAGAGCAGATATAAACAGAAAGTAATCATTCCTGACCAAAAGCTGATTTGATCTTGAGATATATCGCCATATTTTGTATAGTATATTTTATTACTATGTTAAGCTAAGATACTTAATCCAAGCTAGCACAGGTTAGCATCAGATGTTTCCTGTTCATGAAGGACTCGCATCAAGACCCAAAATATTATATTTCCAGTGTGTATTATATTAAAATGTGGCAAAGAGGCTTTTTCAGAGAAGTGAAATAAATGCAGAAAAAATTATGGTAAACCAGAAGTCTTGTTGGTCAATGTTTTATGTGCATTGTCCCTGATAAATTAACTAATAAACTAAATTAACTCTGGTTATTTTGGCTTTAACAGGCAGCAAACTTGAATGACTTGAACATGGAGAGACACCACATAAAACAAACTGGTCTGGGAGGCTTGACACCTTCAAATGCAGTGGTCAATGTAGATCCTTCCAAATGAAATACTAGGTCTATGTCCTGAAAATGAAATATCTTTCATCTCTAGGGTCGTGAATGCCAAAGGTTGTTATGATGGGGGTCGTAACACTCAAATTTCATCTTGTGACATTTTTATTTACTCTGTACTATCACCTGTGTGCTGAGCTCGCACTATCAACAGTCACTAGAGCTGCTCCGATCAATCGGCCACCGATCATGATCGGGTCGATCATTGTGAAAATCACGCCAAATGGACGCACTGGTCACATTTTACATCTCATCACATTTGGATTGAGGTAGATGATCTGTGACTTACTACAGTCGTGTGGTTTAAGCTCCTTATGGAACCCTCTTGGTTCAAACGCTCTGATGTGAGACCATAAGTCCCGATGTACCCACTGTCTGCTCCCGCTCCCGCCTCGTCTGCTCCCGCTCCCACCTCGCCTGCTCCCGCTCCCACCTCGCCTGCTCCCACCTCGCCTGCTCCCGCTCCCACCTCACCTGCTCCCACCTCGCCTGCTCCCGCTCCCACCTCGCCTGCTCCCGCTCCCGCCTCGTCTGCTCCCGCTCCCACCTCGCCTGCTCCCGCTCCCACCTCGCCTGCTCCCACCTCGCCTGCTCCCGCTCCCACCTCGCCTGCTCCCGCTCCCACCTCGCCTGCTCCCACCTCGCCTGCTCCCACCTCGCCTGCTCCCGCTCCCACCAACGTGGTTCATTGACGGGCATTAGTGCCTTAATTTCTAAGGAAAATCCACTGATCCAATAAACTAGATGGATTTGGTCCAACTTCATATCATCAAAAGCCTTTTTTAATAATAAGTGATGTATATCTAATATGAACAGATGTGTATTATTGTTGACACAAAGTCACTCATCGTACTGTGATCGGTATCGGTAGATGTCAGATGATCGTATCGATGATTGAAGTATCATGATCGGAGCAGCTCTGGTCACAACTGCAGCTCTGACCACTGCAAACACTTTCGCTTTGGTCAATATCATATCTTAAGGGGACTTTTTGGACATGATTTCTTACCTCATGCTATTTATTGATATTTCAAATACTTCATAAAAGTAAGAAATAGTAATACATTGTTACTGCTGTGCTTCTGTTATATTTGTCCCATGTAAAAGTGACATAGGCGTGGTTTTGTGACAATTTGAATAACAAAGTGTTTATATTTTCAAAATGTGACAAAATAACTGCATAAAAGGCTTATTGTAGCAAACATTTTTTTTTTTTCTTGAAGAGCTCAGCTTTTGTTTTGTTTTTTCAAATTCATATTTATTTTTGGTGAGATGATTTTCATTGTGAGAATATAGGTTTTATATTTATTGTGTGTTGGGTGTTTTTATTGCTCAAACATGGCTTGTTACTGTGAGTGGGCCCACCTCTCCACAGATCTGACCTGTAACTAGCTAGTCTCTATGATAGAAATAACATCTCCATGGAGACGAGCAGAGAACCAGGGAAGTTACACCACATCTTTATTCAGGACAGAGGACACTTTGAACCCTGTTATTACATTGTTTTTATTCCCACTGTTTAATATCATCTTCCCCAAAATATATGATTTGAATTGATTGCAAACTCAATTACAGTCTATACTGTATACTGTGCTGTATAATAAAAGTATTACAAGGAAAATAAATATAGATATAGATTATTTATTAGACATCAACAGACATAGCCCCGTTTGACCTCTAACACAGCAGCGTAATCACAATTATAGCTTTATGTCTTTTCTTTAGCCGACAAAAATCAACTTATGCTGGATATTTAAGGCAATAGGCATATTGGATTTGAATCCAAATCCAATCCAATAGATGACACATATATATATATATATATATATATATATATATATATATATATATATATATATATATGTACATATATAATATGTATCTGATCGCCGTTATTGGTCTATCACTAATTGGTATAGCAGCTAGCTTTTGTTTATTTCCCCTTTGTGATTCCGCCTGCTGCCAGTAGAGGGTGCAAACACCAATCCTTATGAGAAAACACCTCACAGATATAAAGTTGCGGGTTAATCCTGAATATTCTCATGTAACAGATGCGTATTCTAACCTG
Source organism: Eucyclogobius newberryi (assembly GCF_026437365.1). Classification (NCBI taxonomy): domain Eukaryota; kingdom Metazoa; phylum Chordata; class Actinopteri; order Gobiiformes; family Gobiidae; genus Eucyclogobius; species Eucyclogobius newberryi. Next base: position 37,044,409 of record NW_027315779.1, read on the forward strand.
TCTGTGCACCTGTCTGTGTACCTGTCTGTGCACTTCTCCATACGCTGTGCACCTGCCGTCGTCCCTGTCCCGTGTCTCGTGTGTGTATGTATGTGTTGTGTGTTGTGTGTGTGTGTGTGTGTGTGTGTTGTATGTGTGTCGTGTGTTGTGTGTGTGTCGTGTGTGTGTCGTGTGTTGTGTGTTGTGTCTCGTTTCTCGTGTGTGTGTTGTGTTCACTGCTGTGCACTGTGGTAGGAGGGGCCCTGTGTGTGTGTGTGTGTGTGTGTGTGTTGTGTTCAATTCAATTCCATTTATTTTTGTAAGGCCCAAAATTCACAACAACAGTTTCCTCTGAGGGCGACAGTGAAAAATGAATCAACAATGTCTGTGGGGACGAGGGACGATGTCCCAGAGTCATCTGTCCTTAGCTCCTCCTTCTGTCCTTAGCTCCTCCTTCTGTCCTTAGCTCCTCCCTCTGT
>NW_027315779.1:37049866-37277366 GCF_026437365.1 Eucyclogobius newberryi
GAGGGCCCGTACATGTGTGTTGTATGTGTGTGTGTGTTGTGTGTTGTGTGTTGTGTTCACAGTTGTGTACTGCTTGTAGGAGGGCCCGTACATGTGTGTTGTATGTGTGTGTGTGTTGTGTGTTGTGTGTTGTGTTCACAGTTGTGTACTGCTTGTAGGAGGGCCCGTACGTGATGCTGAAGAAGAACTGGGAGCTGTACGAGGGGAACGACCAGTACGAAGGTTACTGTGTGGACCTGGCCTCCGAGATCGCCAAACACATCGGCATCAAGTACAAGATCTCCATCGTCCCGGACGGAAAGTACGGCGCCAGGGACCCGGAGACCAAGATCTGGAACGGGATGGTCGGGGAGCTGGTGTACGGGGTCAGTGCCACAGGGGCCACAGGGGCCACTTACTACACCTTATCACACGTTTGCTGTTTGTGAATGATTCATGTCTGTGTAACACTGTTTTTTAAGTGTAACAATTTGACACCAGTCCATACAGAACGTTTAGTACAGAACGTTTAGTACAGAACGTTTAGTACAGAACGTTTAGTACAGAACGTTTAGTACAGAACGTTTAGTAAAGAACATTTAGTACAGAACGTTTAGTAAAGAACATTTAGTACAGGCCCTATAAACAAAGTAGTATTTCCAGTGTACATGTCAGAGTACATGTCTGAGTACATGTCAGAGTACATGTCAGAGTACTTGTCAGTGTACATATCAGTGAACATGTCAGAGTACATGTCAGAGTACATGTCAGAGTACATGTCAGAGTACATGTCAGAGTACATGTCTGTGTACATGTCAGAGTACATGTCAGAGTACATGTCAGTGTACATGTCTGAGTACATGTCTGTGTACATGTCAGAGTACATGTCAGTGTACATGTCAGAGTACATGTCGGAGTACATGTCAGTGTACATGTCAGAGTACATGTCACAATTGTATTTGTGTCACAGGTTGTGTATTTTTTGGTTAAGAATGTAATACAAATGTTCACATTCAGTAGCAGGACCAGGCCAACGGAGTATGATGAATATTTATTGATAATAACGACGATGGATGTTGACAGTGGATCTTGACGATGGGGATCGAGCCACGATCGAGCCACGATCGATCCACGATCGAGCCACGATCGAGCCACGATCGAGCCACGATCGATCCACGATCGAGCCACGATCGAGCCACGATCGAGCCACGATCGAGCCACGATCGAGCCACGATCGAGCCACGATCGAGCCACGATCGATCCACGATCGAGCCACGAGAGTTGGCTCTTGGGTTTCAGCCGATTCAGAACCCCCAAAGATGATGTAAAATGAAGGAGATGATCTGGATCTCGACGTGAGGCTTGGCTGAAAATGATGTTAACCGGGAGGCGCCAGAGAAGAGGAGCTGGATGGTCGAGGCTCTTTGGAGCGTTGCTTGATCTTAAAGTGGTCTGTCCGTTACTGAAGACGGGAATAAGAACTGGTGCATTTGAATGGAGTTTTAGAATTTGTGGGTCATCGATGGAGCACGTGAGGTTTGGACGAGCAATCGTTAAAACTGGATTAGACGGTGGAGTCGCCTGCTCCGCAGCGGAGAAGGTCGAGCGATGGATGTAGGAGATGAGGAGCTGGGGATCGTGATGAGGTCAATGTGAGCGATGAATGAAGGAACTCAATGAGTGAAATAAGAGACGATGAAAGGATCGATTTAAAGTGTTTCCTGAAGATCGAAGAGGAATTGGCGATGATCGAAGTTCAGTGCGAAGCGTCGAATTTTTGTGGAATGTGTCCCTCGCTCAGGTGCAGAGTGTGTCTCTCGCTCAGGTGCAGAGTGTGTCTCTCGCTCAGGTGCAGAGTGTGTCTCTCGCTCAGGTGCAGAGTGTGTCTCTCGCTCAGGTGCAGAGTGTGTCTCTCGCTCAGGTGCAGAGTGTGTCTCTCGCTCAGGTGCAGAGTGTGTCTCTCGCTCAGGTGCAGAGTATGTCTCGCTCAGGTGCAGTGTGTCTCTCGCTCAGGTGCAGAGTGTGTCTCTCGCTCAGGTGCAGAGTGTGTCTCTCGCTCAGGTGCAGAGTATGTCTCGCTCAGGTGCAGTGTGTCTCTCGCTCAGGTGCAGAGTGTGTCTCTCGCTCAGGTGCAGAGTATGTCTCTCGCTCAGGTGCAGAGTATGTCTCGCTCAGGTGCAGTGTGTCTCGCTCAGGTGCAGAGTGTCTCTCGCTCAGGTGCAGAGTGTGTCTCGCTCAGGTGCAGAGTGTGTCTCGCTCAGGTGCAGAGTGTGTCTCGCTCAGGTGCAGAGTGTGTCTCGCTCAAGTGCAGAGTGTGTCTCGCTCAAGTGCAGAGTGTGTCTCGCTCAAGTGCAGAGTGTGTCACGCTCAAGTGCAGAGTGTGTCTCGCTCAAGTGCAGTGTCTCTCTCGCTCAGGTGCAGAGTGTGTCTCTCGCTCAAGTGCAGAGTGCAGAGTGTCTCTCTCGCTCAGGTGCAGAGTGTGTCTCTCTCGCTCAGGTGCAGAGTGTGTCTCGCTCAGGTGCAGAGTGCAGAGTGCGTCTCTCGCTCAGGTGCAGAGAGTGTCTCTCGCTCAGGTGCAGAGTGCAGTGTGTCTCTCGCTCAGGTGCAGAGAGTGTCTCTCGCTCAGGTGCAGAGTGTCTCTCGCTCAGGTGCAGAGTGTGTCTCTCGCTCAGGTGCAGAGTGCAGTGTGTCTCTCGCTCAGGTGCAGAGTGTGTCTCTCGCTCAGGTGCAGAGTGTCTCTCTCGCTCAGGTGCAGAGTGTCTCTCTCGCTCAGGTGCAGAGTGTCTCTCTCGCTCAGGTGCAGAGTGTCTCTCTCGCTCAGGTGCAGAGTGTCTCTCGCTCAGGTGCAGAGTGTGTCTCGCTCAGGTGCAGAGTGCAGAGTGTGTCTCTCGCTCAGGTGCAGAGAGTCTCTCGCTCAGGTGCAGAGTGTGTCTCTCGCTCAGGTGCAGAGTGTGTCTCTCGCTCAGGTGCAGAGTGTCTCTATCGCTCAGGTGCAGAGTGTCTCTCGCTCAGGTGCAGAGTGTCTCTCTCGCTCAGGTGCAGAGTGTCTCTCGCTCAGGTGCAGTGTTCTCTCGCTCAGGTGCAGTGTGTCTCTCGCTCAGGTGCAGAGTGTCTCTCGCTCAGGTGCAGAGTGTCTCTCTCGCTCAGGTGCAGAGTGTCTCTCGCTCAGGTGCAGAGTGTGTCTCGCTCAGGTGCAGTGTGTCTCTCGCTCAGGTGCAGTGTGTCTCTCGCTCAGGTGCAGAGTGTGTCTCGCTCAGGTGCAGTGTGTCTCTCGCTCAGGTGCAGTGTGTCTCTCGCTCAGGTGCAGAGTGTCTCTCGCTCAGGTGCAGTGTGTCTCTCGCTCAGGTGCAGTGTGTCTCTCGCTCAGGTGCAGAGTGTCTCTCGCTCAGGTGCAGAGTGTCTCTCTCGCTCAGGTGCAGAGTGTCTCTCGCTTAGGTGCAGAGTGTCTCTCGCTCAGGTGCAGAGTGTCTCTCTCGCTCAGGTGCAGAGTGTCTCTCTCGCTCAGATGCAGAGTGTCTCTCGCTCAGGTGCAGAGTGTCTCTCGCTCAGGTGCAGAGTGTCTCTCGCTCAGGTGCAGAGTGTCTCTCGCTCAGGTGCAGAGTGTCTCTCGCTCAGGTGCAGTGTGTCTCTCGCTCAGGTGCAGAGTATCTCTCGCTCAGGTGCAGAGTGTCCCTCGCTCAGGTGCAGACTGTCTCTCTCGCTCAGGTGCAGAGTGTCTCTCGCTCAGGTGCAGAGTGTCTCTCTCGCTCAGGTGCAGAGTGTGTCTCGCTCAGGTGCAGAGTGTCTCTCGCTCAGGTGCAGAGTGTGTCTCGCTCTAGTGCAGTGTCTCTCTCGCTCAGGTGCAGAGTGTGTCTCTCGCTCAAGTGCAGAGTGCAGACTGTCTCTCTCGCTCAGGTGCAGAGTGTGTCTCTCTCGCTCAGGTGCAGAGTGTGTCTCGCTCAGGTGCAGAGTGCAGAGTGTGTCTCTCGCTCAGGTGCAGAGATTGTCTCTCGCTCAGGTGCAGAGAGTGTCTCTCGCTCAGGTGCAGAGAGTGTCTCTCGCTCAGGTGCAGAGTGTCTCTCGCTCAGGTGCAGGGTGTGTCTCTCGCTCAGGTGCAGAGTGCAGTGTGTCTCTCGCTCAGGTGCAGAGAGTGTCTCTCGCTCAGGTGCAGAGAGTGTCTCTCGCTCAGGTGCAGAGTGTGTCTCTCGCTCAGGTGCAGAGTGTCTATCTCGCTCAGGTGCAGATTGTCTCTCTCGCTCAGGTGCAGAGTGTCTCTCGCTTAGGTGCAGAGTGTCTCTCGCTCAGGTGCAGAGTGTCTCTCTCGCTCAGGTGCAGATTGTCTCTCTCGCTCAGGTGCAGAGTGTCTCTCGCTTAGGTGCAGAGTGTCTCCCGCTCAGGTGCAGAGTGCAGATTGTGTCTCTCGCTCAGGTGCAGAGAGTCTCTCGCTCAGGTGCAGAGTGTGTCTCTCGCTCAGGTGCAGAGTGTCTCTATCGCTCAGGTGCAGAGTGTCTCTCGCTCAGGTGCAGAGTGTCTCTCTCGCTCAGGTGCAGAGTGTCCCTCGCTTAGGTGCAGAGTGTCTCTCGCTCAGGTGCAGAGTGTCTCTCTCGCTCAGGTGCAGAGTGTCTCTCTCGCTCAGATGCAGAGTGTCTCTTGCTCAGGTGCAGAGTGTCTCTCGCTCAGGTGCAGAGTGTCTCTCGCTCAGGTGCAGAGTGTCTCTCGCTCAGGTGCAGAGTGTCTCTCGCTCAGGTGCAGTGTGTCTCTCGCTCAGGTGCAGAGTATCTCTCGCTCAGGTGCAGAGTGTCCCTCGCTCAGGTGCAGACTGTCTCTCTCGCTCAGGTGCAGAGTGTCTCTCGCTCAGGTGCAGAGTGTCTCTCTCGCTCAGGTGCAGTGTCTCTATCGCTCAGGTGCAGAGTGTGTCTCTCGCTCAGGTGCAGAGTGTGTCTCGCTCAGGTGCAGAGTGTCTCTCGCTCAGGTGCAGAGTGTCTCTCTCGCTCAGGTGCAGAGTGTCTCTCGCTCAGGTGCAGAGTGTGTCTCGCTCTAGTGCAGTGTCTCTCTCGCTCAGGTGCAGAGTGTGTCTCTCGCTCAAGTGCAGAGTGCAGACTGTCTCTCTCGCTCAGGTGCAGAGTGTGTCTCTCTCGCTCAGGTGCAGAGTGTGTCTCGCTCAGGTGCAGAGTGCAGAGTGTGTCTCTCGCTCAGGTGCAGAGATTGTCTCTCGCTCAGGTGCAGAGAGTGTCTCTCGCTCAGGTGCAGAGAGTGTCTCTCGCTCAGGTGCAGAGTGTCTCTCGCTCAGGTGCAGGGTGTGTCTCTCGCTCAGGTGCAGAGTGCAGTGTGTCTCTCGCTCAGGTGCAGAGAGTGTCTCTCGCTCAGGTGCAGAGTGTGTCTCTCGCTCAGGTGCAGAGTGTCTCTCTCGCTCAGGTGCAGATTGTCTCTCTCGCTCAGGTGCAGAGTGTCTCTCGCTCAGGTGCAGAGTGCAGATTGTGTCTCTCGCTCAGGTGCAGAGAGTCTCTCGCTCAGGTGCAGAGTGTGTCTCTCGCTCAGGTGCAGAGTGTCTCTATCGCTCAGGTGCAGAGTGTCTCTCGCTCAGGTGCAGAGTGTGTCTCTCGCTCAGGTGCAGAGTGTCTCTCTCGCTCAGGTGCAGTGTGTCTCTCGCTCAGGTGCAGAGTGTGTCTCGCTCAGGTGCAGAGTGTCTCTCGCTCAGGTGCAGAGTGTCTCTCTCGCTCAGGTGCAGAGTGTCTCTCGCTCAGGTGCAGTGTGTCTCTCGCTCAGGTGCAGAGTGTGTCTCGCTCAGGTGCAGTGTGTCTCTCGCTCAGGTGCAGTGTGTCTCTCGCTCAGGTGCAGAGTGTCTCTCGCTCAGGTGCAGAGTGTCTCTCTCGCTCAGGTGCAGAGTGTCTCTCGCTCAGGTGCAGAGTGTCTCTCGCTCAGGTGCAGAGTGTCTCTCTCGCTCAGGTGCAGAGTGTCTCTCGCTCAGGTGCAGAGTGTGTCTCGCTCAGGTGCAGTGTGTCTCTCGCTCAGGTGCAGTGTGTCTCTCGCTCAGGTGCAGAGTGTGTCTCGCTCAGGTGCAGTGTGTCTCTCGCTCAGGTGCAGAGTGTCTCTCGCTCAGGTGCAGTGTGTCTCTCGCTCAGGTGCAGAGTGTGTCTCGCTCAGGTGCAGAGTGTCTCTCGCTCAGGTGCAGAGTGTCTCTCTCGCTCAGGTGCAGAGTGTCTCTCGCTCAGGTGCAGAGTGTGTCTCGCTCAGGTGCAGTGTGTCTCTCGCTCAGGTGCAGTGTGTCTCTCGCTCAGGTGCAGAGTGTGTCTCGCTCAGGTGCAGTTTGTCTCTCGCTCAGGTGCAGAGTGTCTCTCGCTCAGGTGCAGTGTGTCTCTCGCTCAGGTGCAGTGTGTCTCTCGCTCAGGTGCAGAGTGTCTCTCGCTCAGGTGCAGAGTGTCTCTCTCGCTCAGGTGCAGAGTGTCTCTCGCTTAGGTGCAGAGTGTCTCTCGCTCAGGTGCAGAGTGTCTCTCTCGCTCAGGTGCAGAGTGTCTCTCTCGCTCAGATGCAGAGTGTCTCTCGCTCAGGTGCAGAGTGTCTCTCGCTCAGGTGCAGAGTGTCTCTCGCTCAGGTGCAGAGTGTCTCTCGCTCAGGTGCAGAGTGTCTCTCGCTCAGGTGCAGTGTGTCTCTCGCTCAGGTGCAGAGTATCTCTCGCTCAGGTGCAGAGTGTCCCTCGCTCAGGTGCAGACTGTCTCTCTCGCTCAGGTGCAGAGTGTCTCTCGCTCAGGTGCAGAGTGTCTCTCTCGCTCAGGTGCAGAGTGTCTCTATCGCTCAGGTGCAGAGTGTGTCTCTCGCTCAGGTGCAGAGTGTGTCTCGCTCAGGTGCAGAGTGTCTCTCGCTCAGGTGCAGAGTGTGTCTCGCTCTAGTGCAGTGTCTCTCTCGATCAGGTGCAGAGTGTGTCTCTCGCTCAAGTGCAGAGTGCAGACTGTCTCTCTCGCTCAGGTGCAGAGTGTGTCTCTCTCGCTCAGGTGCAGAGTGTGTCTCGCTCAGGTGCAGAGTGCAGAGTGTGTCTCTCGCTCAGGTGCAGAGATTGTCTCTCGCTCAGGTGCAGAGAGTGTCTCTCGCTCAGGTGCAGAGAGTGTCTCTCGCTCAGGTGCAGAGTGTCTCTCGCTCAGGTGCAGGGTGTGTCTCTCGCTCAGGTGCAGAGTGCAGTGTGTCTCTCGCTCAGGTGCAGAGAGTGTCTCTCGCTCAGGTGCAGAGTGTGTCTCTCGCTCAGGTGCAGAGTGTCTCTCTCGCTCAGGTGCAGATTGTCTCTCTCGCTCAGGTGCAGAGTGTCTCTCGCTTAGGTGCAGAGTGTCTCTCGCTCAGGTGCAGAGTGTCTCTCTCGCTCAGGTGCAGATTGTCTCTCTCGCTCAGGTGCAGAGTGTCTCTCGCTTAGGTGCAGAGTGTCTCCCGCTCAGGTGCAGAGTGCAGATTGTGTCTCTCGCTCAGGTGCAGAGAGTCTCTCACTCAGGTGCAGAGTGTGTCTCTCGCTCAGGTGCAGAGTGTCTCTATCGCTCAGGTGCAGAGTGTCTCTCGCTCAGGTGCAGAGTGTCTCTCTCGCTCAGGTGCAGAGTGTCCCTCGCTTAGGTGCAGAGTGTCTCTCGCTCAGGTGCAGAGTGTCTCTCTCGCTCAGGTGCAGAGTGTCTCTCTCGCTCAGATGCAGAGTGTCTCTTGCTCAGGTGCAGAGTGTCTCTCGCTCAGGTGCAGAGTGTCTCTCGCTCAGGTGCAGAGTGTCTCTCGCTCAGGTGCAGAGTGTCTCTCGCTCAGGTGCAGTGTGTCTCTCGCTCAGGTGCAGAGTATCTCTCGCTCAGGTGCAGAGTGTCCCTCGCTCAGGTGCAGACTGTCTCTCTCGCTCAGGTGCAGAGTGTCTCTCGCTCAGGTGCAGAGTGTCTCTCTCGCTCAGGTGCAGAGTGTCTCTATCGCTCAGGTGCAGAGTGTGTCTCTCGCTCAGGTGCAGAGTGTGTCTCGCTCAGGTGCAGAGTGTCTCTCGCTCAGGTGCAGAGTGTCTCTCTCGCTCAGGTGCAGAGTGTCTCTCGCTCAGGTGCAGAGTGTGTCTCGCTCTAGTGCAGTGTCTCTCTCGCTCAGGTGCAGAGTGTGTCTCTCGCTCAAGTGCAGAGTGCAGACTGTCTCTCTCGCTCAGGTGCAGAGTGTGTCTCTCTCGCTCAGGTGCAGAGTGTGTCTCGCTCAGGTGCAGAGTGCAGAGTGTGTCTCTCGCTCAGGTGCAGAGATTGTCTCTCGCTCAGGTGCAGAGAGTGTCTCTCGCTCAGGTGCAGAGAGTGTCTCTCGCACAGGTGCAGAGTGTCTCTCGCTCAGGTGCAGGGTGTGTCTCTCGCTCAGGTGCAGAGTGCAGTGTGTCTCTCGCTCAGGTGCAGAGAGTGTCTCTCGCTCAGGTGCAGAGTGTGTCTCTCGCTCAGGTGCAGAGTGTCTCTCTCGCTCAGGTGCAGATTGTCTCTCTCGCTCAGGTGCAGAGAGTCTCTCGCTCAGGTGCAGAGTGTGTCTCTCGCTCAGGTGCAGAGTGTCTCTGTCGCTCAGGTGCAGAGTGTCTCTCGCTCAGGTGCAGAGTGTGTCTCTCGCTCAGGTGCAGAGTGTCTCTCTCGCTCAGGTGCAGTGTGTCTCTCGCTCAGGTGCAGAGTGTGTCTCGCTCAGGTGCAGAGTGTCTCTCGCTCAGGTGCAGAGTGTCTCTCTCGCTCAGGTGCAGAGTGTCTCTCGCTCAGGTGCAGAGTGTGTCTCGCTCAGGTGCAGTCTGTCTCTCGCTCAGGTGCAGTGTGTCTCTCGCTCAGGTGCAGAGTGTGTCTCGCTCAGGTGCAGTGTGTCTCTCGCTCAGGTGCAGTGTGTCTCTCGCTCAGGTGCAGAGTGTCTCTCGCTCAGGTGCAGAGTGTCTCTCTCGCTCAGGTGCAGAGTGTCTCTCGCTCAGGTGCAGAGTGTCTCTCGCTCAGGTGCAGAGTGTCTCTCTCGCTCAGGTGCAGAGTGTCTCTCTCGCTCAGATGCAGAGTGTCTCTTGCTCAGGTGCAGTGTGTCTCTCGCTCAGGTGCAGAGTGTCTCTTGCTCAGGTGCAGAGTGTCTCTCGCTCAGGTGCAGAGTGTCTCTCGCTCAGGTGCAGAGTGTGTCTCTCGCTCAGGTGCAGAGTGCAGTGTGTCTCTCGCTCAGGTGCAGAGAGTGTCTATCGCTCAGGTGCAGAGTGTGTCTCTCGCTCAGGTGCAGAGTGTCTCTCTCGCTCAGGTGAAGAGTGTCTCTCTCGCTCAGGTGCAGAGTGTCTCTCTCGCTCAGGTGCAGAGTGTCTCTCGCTCAAGTGCAGAGTGTGTCTCGCTCAGGTGCAGAGTGTGTCTCTCGCTCAGGTGCAGAGTGTCTCTCGCTCAGGTGCAGTGTGTCTCTCGCTCAGGTGCAGAGTGTCTCTCGCTCAGGTGCAGAGTGTGTCTCGCTCAGGTGCAGAGTGTCTCTCGCTCAGGTGCAGAGTGTCTCTCTCGCTCAGGTGCAGAGTGTCTCTCGCTCAGGTGCAGAGTGTCTCTCGCTCAGGTGCAGAGTGTCTCTCGCTCAGGTGCAGAGTGTCTCTCGCTCAGGTGCAGAGTGTGTCTCTCGCTCAGGTGCAGAGTGCAGTGTGTCTCTCGCTCAGGTGCAGAGAGTGTCTATCGCTCAGGTGCAGAGTGTGTCTCTCGCTCAGGTGCAGAGTGTCTCTCTCGCTCAGGTGAAGAGTGTCTCTCTCGCTCAGGTGCAGAGTGTCTCTCTCGCTCAGGTGCAGAGTGTCTCTCGCTCAAGTGCAGAGTGTGTCTCGCTCAGGTGCAGAGTGTGTCTCTCGCTCAGGTGCAGAGAGTCTCTCGCTCAGGTGCAGAGTGTCTCTCGCTCAGGTGCAGTGTGTCTCTCGCTCAGGTGCAGAGTGTCTCTCGCTCAGGTGCAGAGTGTGTCTCGCTCAGGTGCAGAGTGTCTCTCGCTCAGGTGCAGAGTGTCTCTCTCGCTCAGGTGCAGAGTGTCTCTCGCTCAGGTGCAGAGTGTGTCTCGCTCAGGTGCAGTGTGTCTCTCGCTCAGGTGCAGAGTGTCTCTCGCTCAGGTGCAGAGTGTCTTTCGCTCAGGTGCAGAGTGTGTCTCTCTCAGGTGCAGTGTGTCTCTCGCTCAGGTGCAGAGTGTCTCTCGCTCAGGTGCAGAGTGTGTCTCGCTCAAGTGCAGTGTCTCTCTCGCTCAGGTGCAGAGTGTGTCTCTCGCTCAAGTGCAGAGTGCAGACTGTCTCTCTCGCTCAGGTGCAGAGTGTGTCTCGCTCAGGTGCAGAGTGCAGAGTGTGTCTCTCGCTCAGGTGCAGAGATTGTCTCTCGCTCAGGTGCAGAGTGCAGTGTGTCTCTCGCTCAGGTGCAGAGAGTGTCTCTCGCTCAGGTGCAGAGTGTCTCTCGCTCAGGTGCAGGGTGTGTCTCTCGCTCAGGTGCAGAGTGCAGTGTGTCTCTCGCTCAGGTGCAGAGAGTGTCTCTCGCTCAGGTGCAGAGTGTGTCTCTCGCTCAGGTGCAGAGTGTCTCTCTCGCTCAGGTGCAGATTGTCTCTCTCGCTCAGGTGCAGAGTGTCTCTCTCGCTCAGGTGCAGAGTGTGTCTCGCTCAGGTGCAGATTGTCTCTCTCGCTCAGGTGCAGAGTGTCTCTCTCGCTCAGGTGCAGAGTGTCTCTCGCTCAGGTGCAGAGTGTCTCTCGCTCAGGTGCAGAGAGTCTTTCGCTCAGGTGCAGAGTGTGTCTCTCGCTCAGGTGCAGAGTGTGTCTCTCGCTCAGGTGCAGAGTGTCTCTATCGCTCAGGTGCAGAGTGTCTCTCGCTCAGGTGCAGAGTGTGTCTCTCGCTCAGGTGCAGAGTGTCTCTCGCTCAGGTGCAGAGTGTGTCTCGCTCAGGTGCTGAGTGTCTCTCGCTCAGGTGCAGAGTGTCTCTCTCGCTCAGGTGCAGAGTGTCTCTCGCTCAGGTGCAGAGTGTGTCTCGCTCAGGTGCAGTGTGTCTCTCGCTCAGGTGCAGTGTGTCTCTCGCTCAGGTGCAGAGTGTGTCTCGCTCAGGTGCAGTGTGTCTCTCGCTCAGGTGCAGAGTGTCTCTCGCTCAGGTGCAGTGTGTCTCTCTCTCAGGTGCAGTGTGTCTCTCGCTCAGGTGCAGAGTGTCTCTCGCTCAGGTGCAGAGTGTCTCTCTCGCTCAGGTGCAGAGTGTCTCTCGCTCAGGTGCAGAGTGTCTCTCGCTCAGGTGCAGAGTGTGTCTCTCGCTCAGGTGCAGAGTGTCTCTCTCGCTCAGATGCAGAGTGTCTCTTGCTCAGGTGCAGTGTGTCTCTCGCTCAGGTGCAGAGTGTCTCTCGCTCAGGTGCAGTGTGTCTCTCGCTCAGGTGCAGAGTGTCTCTCTCGCTCAGATGCAGAGTGTCTCTTGCTCAGGTGCAGTGTGTCTCTCGCTCAGGTGCAGAGTGTCTCTCGCTCAGGTGCAGAGTGTCTCTCGCTCAGGTGCAGAGAGTGTCTATCGCTCAGGTGCAGAGTGTGTCTCTCGCTCAGGTGCAGAGTGTCTCTCTCGCTCAGGTGCAGAGTGTCTCTCTCGCTCAGGTGCAGAGTGTCTCTCTCGCTCAGGTGCAGAGTGTCTCTCGCTCAAGTGCAGAGTGTGTCTCGCTCAGGTGCAGAGTGTCTCTCTCGCTCAGGTGCAGAGTGTCTCTCGCTCAGGTGCAGAGTGTCTCTCGCTCAGGTGCAGAGTGTGTCTCTCGCTCAGGTGCAGAGTGTCTCTCTCGCTCAGATGCAGAGTGTCTCTTGCTCAGGTGCAGAGTGTCTCTCGCTCAGGTGCAGTGTGTCTCTCGCTCAGGTGCAGAGTGTCTCTCTCGCTCAGATGCAGAGTGTCTCTTGCTCAGGTGCAGTGTGTCTCTCGCTCAGGTGCAGAGTGTCTCTCGCTCAGGTGCAGAGTGTCTCTCGCTCAGGTGCAGAGAGTGTCTATCGCTCAGGTGCAGAGTGTGTCTCTCGCTCAGGTGCAGAGTGTCTCTCTCGCTCAGGTGCAGAGTGTCTCTCTCGCTCAGGTGCAGAGTGTCTCTCTCGCTCAGGTGCAGAGTGTCTCTCGCTCAAGTGCAGAGTGTGTCTCGCTCAGGTGCAGAGTGCAGAGTGTGTCTCTCGCTCAGGTGCAGAGAGTCTCTCGCTCACGTGCAGAGTGTTTCTCTCGCTCAGGTGCAGAGTGTGTCTCTCGCTCAGGTGCAGAGTGTCTCTATCGCTCAGGTGCAGAGTGTCTCTCGCTCAGGTGCAGAGTGTGTCTCTCGCTCAGGTGCAGAGTGTCTCTCTCGCTCAGGTGCAGAGTGTCTCTCGCTCAGGTGCAGTGTGTCTCTCGCTCAGGTGCAGTGTGTCTCTCGCTCAGGTGCAGAGTGTGTCTCGCTCAGGTGCAGAGTGTCTCTCGCTCAGGTGCAGAGTGTGTCTCGCTCAGGTGCAGTGTGTCTCTCGCTCAGGTGCAGAGTGTGTCTCTCGCTCAGGTGCAGAGTGTCTCTCTCGCTCAGGTGCAGAGTGTCTCTCGCTCAGGTGCAGAGTGTGTCTCGCTCAGGTGCAGTGTGTCTCTCGCTCAGGTGCAGTGTGTCTCTCGCTCAGGTGCAGAGTGTGTCTCGCTCAGGTGCAGTGTGTCTCTCGGTCAGGTGCAGAGTGTCTCTCTCTCAGGTGCAGTGTGTCTCTCGCTCAGGTGCAGAGTGTCTCTCGCTCAGGTGCAGAGTGTCTCTCGCTCAGGTGCAGAGTGTCTCTCTCGCTCAGGTGCAGAGTGTCTCTCGCTCAGGTGCAGAGTGTCTCTCGCTCAGGTGCAGAGTGTGTCTCTTGCTCAGGTGCAGAGTGTCTCTCGCTCAGGTGCAGAGTGTGTCTCGCTCAGGTGCAGTGTGTCTCTTGCTCAGGTGCAGAGTGTCTCTCGCTCAGGTGCAGAGTGTCTCTCGCTCAGGTGCAGTGTGTCTCTCGCTCAGGTGCAGAGTATCTCTCGCTCAGGTGCAGAGTGTCCCTCGCTCAGGTGCAGACTGTCTCTCTCGCTCAGGTGCAGAGTGTCTCTCGCTCAGGTGCAGAGTGTCTCTCTCGCTCAGGTGCAGAGTGTCTCTATCGCTCAGGTGCAGAGTGTGTCTCTCGCTCAGGTGCAGAGTGTGTCTCGCTCAGGTGCAGAGTGTCTCTCGCTCAGGTGCAGAGTGTCTCTCTCGCTCAGGTGCAGAGTGTCTCTCGCTCAGGTGCAGAGTGTGTCTCGCTCTAGTGCAGTGTTTCTCTCGCTCAGGTGCAGAGTGTGTCTCTCGCTCAAGTGCAGAGTGCAGACTGTCTCTCTCGCTCAGGTGCAGAGTGTGTCTCTCTCGCTCAGGTGCAGAGTGTGTCTCGCTCAGGTGCAGAGTGCAGAGTGTGTCTCTCGCTCAGGTGCAGAGATTGTCTCTCGCTCAGGTGCAGAGATTGTCTCTCGCTCAGGTGCAGAGAGTGTCTCTCGCTCAGGTGCAGAGAGTGTCTCTCGCTCAGGTGCAGGGTGTGTCTCTCGCTCAGGTGCAGAGTGCAGTGTGTCTCTCGCTCAGGTGCAGAGAGTGTCTCTCGCTCAGGTGCAGAGTGTGTCTCTCGCTCAGGTGCAGAGTGTCTCTCTCGCTCAGGTGCAGATTGTCTCTCTCGCTCAGGTGCAGAGTGTCTCTCGCTCAGGTGCAGAGTGCAGATTGTGTCTCTCGCTCAGGTGCAGAGAGTCTCTCGCTCAGGTGCAGAGTGTGTCTCTCGCTCAGGTGCAGAGTGTCTCTATCGCTCAGGTGCAGAGTGTCTCTCGCTCAGGTGCAGAGTGTGTCTCTCGCTCAGGTGCAGAGTGTCTCTCTCGCTCAGGTGCAGTGTGTCTCTCGCTCAGGTGCAGAGTGTGTCTCGCTCAGGTGCAGAGTGTCTCTCGCTCAGGTGCAGAGTGTCTCTCTCGCTCAGGTGCAGAGTGTCTCTCGCTCAGGTGCAGAGTGTGTCTCGCTCAGGTGCAGTCTGTCTCTCGCTCAGGTGCAGTGTGTCTCTCGCTCAGGTGCAGAGTGTGTCTCGCTCAGGTGCAGTGTGTCTCTCGCTCAGGTGCAGAGTGTCTCTCGCTCAGGTGCAGTGTGTCTCTCGCTCAGGTGCAGAGTGTCTCTCGCTCAGGTGCAGAGTGTCTCTCGCTCAGGTGCAGAGTGTCTCTCTCGCTCAGGTGCAGAGTGTCTCTCGCTCAGGTGCAGAGTGTCTCTCGCTCAGGTGCAGAGTGTCTCTCTCGCTCAGGTGCAGAGTGTCTCTCTCGCTCAGATGCAGAGTGCAGTGTGTCTCTCGCTCAGGTGCAGAGATTGTCTATCGCTCAGGTGCAGAGTGTGTCTCTCGCTCAGGTGCAGAGTGTCTCTCTCGCTCAGGTGAAGAGTGTCTCTCTCGCTCAGGTGCAGAGTGTCTCTCTCGCTCAGGTGCAGAGTGTCTCTCGCTCAAGTGCAGAGTGTGTCTCGCTCAGGTGCAGAGTGTGTCTCTCGCTCAGGTGCAGAGAGTCTCTCGCTCAGGTGCAGAGTGTCTCTCGCTCAGGTGCAGAGTGTCTCTCTCGCTCAGGTGCAGAGTGTCTCTCTCGCTCAGGTGCAGAGTGTCTCTCGCTCAGGTGCAGAGTGTGTCTCGCTCAGGTGCAGAGTGCAGAGTGTGTCTCTCGCTCAGGTGCAGAGAGTCTTTCGCTCAGGTGCAGAGTGTGTCTCTCGCTCAGGTGCAGAGTGTCTCTCGCTCAGGTGCAGAGTGTCTCTCTCGCTCAGGTGCAGAGTGTCTCTCGCTCAGGTGCAGAGTGTCTCTCGCTCAGGTGCAGAGTGTCTCTCTCGCTCAGGTGCAGAGTGTCTCTTGCTCAGGTGCAGAGTGTCTCTCGCTCAGGTGCAGAGTGTCTCTTGCTCAGGTGCAGAGTGTCTCTCGCTAAGGTGCAGAGTGTCTCTTGCTCAGGTGCAGAGTGTCTCTCGCTCAGGTGCAGAGTGTCTCTCGCTCAGGTGCAGCGTGTCTCTCGCTCAGGTGCAGAGTATCTCTCGCTCAGGTGCAGAGTGTCTCTCGCTCAGGTGCAGACTGTCTCTCTCGCTCAGGTGCAGAGAGTCTCTCGCTCAGGTGCAGAGTGTCTCTCTCGCTCAGGTGCAGAGTGTCTCTATCGCTCAGGTGCAGAGTGTCTCTCGCTCAGGTGCAGAGTGTGTCTCGCTCAGGTGCAGTGTGTCTCTCGCTCAGGTGTAGAGTGTCTCTCGCTCAGGTGCAGAGTGTTTCTCTCGCTCAGGTGCAGAGTATGTCTCGCTCAGGTGCAGTGTGTCTCTCGCTCAGGTGCAGAGTGTCTCTCGCTCAAGTGCAGAGTGTGTCTCTCGCTCAGGTGCAGAGTGTGTCTCGCTCAGGTGCAGTGTGTCTCTCGCTCAGGTGCAGTGTGTCTCTCGCTCAGGTGCAGAGTGTGTCTCGCTCAGGTGCAGAGTGTGTCTCGCTCAGGTGCAGAGTGTCTCTCGCTCAGGTGCAGTGTGTCTCTCGCTCAGGTGCAGAGTATCTCTCGCTCAGGTGCAGAGTGTCTCTCGCTCAGGTGCAGACTGTCTCTCTCGCTCAGGTGCAGAGAGTCTCTCGCTCAGGTGCAGAGTGTCTCTCTCGCTCAGGTGCAGAGTGTCTCCATCGCTCAGGTGCAGAGTGTCTCTCGCTCAGGTGCAGAGTGTGTCTCTCGCTCAGGTGCAGAGTGTCTCTCGCTCAGGTGCAGAGTGTCTCTCGCTCAGGTGCAAAGTGTCTCTCTCGCTCAGGTGCAGAGTGTCTCTCGCTCAGGTGCAGAGTGTCTCTCGCTCAGGTGCAGAGTGTCTCTCGCTCAGGTGCAGAGTGTTTCTCTCGCTCAGGTGCAGAGTATGTCTCGCTCAGGTGCAGTGTGTCTCTCGCTCAGGTGCAGAGTGTCTCTCGCTCAGGTGCAGAGTGTGTCTCTCGCTCACGTGCAGAGTGTGTCTCTCGCTCAGGTGCAGAGTATGTCTCGCTCAGGTGCAGTGTGTCTCTCGCTCAGGTGCAGAGTGTCTCTCGCTCAGGTGCAGTGTGTCTCTCGCTCAGGTGCAGAGTGTGTCTCTCGCTCAGGTGCAGAGTGTCTCTCGCTCAGGTGCAGAGTGTCTCTCTCGCTCAGGTGCAGAGTGTCTCTCGCTCAGGTGCAGTGTGTCTCTCGCTCAGGTGCAGTTTGTCTCTCGCTCAGGTGCAGAGTGTCCCTCGCTCAGATGCAGCGTGTCTCTCGCTCAGGTGCAGAGTGTCTCTCGCTCAGGTGCAGAGTGTCTCTCGCTCAGGTGCAGAGTGTCTCTCGCTCAGGTGCAGACTGTCTCTCTCGCTCAGGTGCAGAGTGTCTCTCGCTCAGGTGCAGAGTGTCTCTCGCTCAGGTGCAGAGTGTCTCTCTCGCTCAGGTGCAGAGTGTCTCTCTCGCTCAGGTGCAGAGTGTCTCTCGCTCAGGTGCAGAGTGTTTCTCTCGCTCAGGTGCAGAGTATGTCTCGCTCAGGTGCAGTGTGTCTCTCGCTCAGGTGCAGAGTGTCTCTCGCTCAGGTGCAGAGTGTGTCTCTCGCTCACGTGCAGAGTGTGTCTCTCGCTCAGGTGCAGAGTATGTCTCGCTCAGGTGCAGTGTGTCTCTCGCTCAGGTGCAGAGTGTCTCTCGCTCAGGTGCAGTGTGTCTCTCGCTCAGGTGCAGAGTGTGTCTCTCGCTCAGGTGCAGAGTGTCTCTCGCTCAGGTGCAGAGTGTCTCTCTCGCTCAGGTGCAGAGTGTCTCTCGCTCAGGTGCAGTGTGTCTCTCGCTCAGGTGCAGTTTGTCTCTCGCTCAGGTGCAGAGTGTCCCTCGCTCAGATGCAGCGTGTCTCTCGCTCAGGTGCAGAGTGTCTCTCGCTCAGGTGCAGAGTGTCTCTCTCACTCAGGTGCAGAGTGTCTCTCGCTCAGGTGCAGAGTGTCTCTCGCTCAGGTGCAGAGTGTCTCTCTCGCTCAGGTGCAGAGTGTCTCTCTCGCTCAGGTGCAGAGTGTCTCTCTCGCTCAGGTGCAGAGTGTCTCTCGCTCAGGTGCAGAGTGTCTCTCGCTCAGGTGCAGAGTTACTCTCGCTCAGGTGCAGAGTGTCTCTCGCTCAGGTGCAGAGTGTCTCTCGCTCAGGTGCAGAGTGTCTCTCGCTCAAGTGCAGAGTGTCTCTCGCTCAAGTGCAGAGTGTCTCTCATGCTCAGGTGCAGAGTGTCTCTCGCTCAGGTGCAGAGTGTGTCTCGCTCAGGTGCAGTGTGTCTCTCGCTCAGGTGCAGTGTGTCTCTCGCTCAGGTGCAGAGTGTGTCTCGCTCAGGTGCAGTGTGTCTCTCGCTCAGGTGCAGAGTGTCTCTCGCTCAGGTGCAGTGTGTCTCTTGCTCAGGTGCAGTGTGTCTCTCGCTCAGGTGCAGAGTGTCTCTCTCGCTCAGGTGCAGAGTGTCTCTCGCTCAGGTGCAGAGTGTCTCTCGCTCAGGTGCAGAGTGTCTCTCTCGCTCAGATGCAGAGTGTCTCTTGCTCAGGTGCAGAATGTCTCTCGCTCAGGTGCAGAGTGTCTCTTGCTCAGGTGCAGAGTGTCTCTCGGTCATGTGCAGAGTGTCTCTCGCTCAGGTGCAGAGTGTGTCTCTCGCTCAGGTGCAGAGTGCAGTGTGTCTCTCGCTCAGGTGCAGAGAGTGTCTCTCGCTCAGGTGCAGAGAGTGTCTCTCGCTCAGGTGCAGAGTGTGTCTCTCGCTCAGGTGCAGAGTGTCTCTCTCGCTCAGGTGCAGAGTGTCTCTCTCGCTCAGGTGCAGAGTGTCTCTCGCTCAAGTGCAGAGTGTGTCTCGCTCAGGTGCAGAGTGCAGAGTGTGTCTCTCGCTCAGGTGCAGAGAGTCTCTCGCTCACGTGCAGAGTGTTTCTCTCGCTCAGGTGCAGAGTGTGTCTCTCGCTCAGGTGCAGAGTGTCTCTCTCGCTCAGGTGCAGAGTGTCTCTCGCTCAGGTGCAGTGTGTCTCTCGCTCAGGTGCAGTGTGTCTCTCGCTCAGGTGCAGAGTGTGTCTCGCTCAGGTGCAGAGTGTCTCTCGCTCAGGTGCAGAGTGTCTCTCGCTCAGGTGCAGTGTGTCTCTCGCTCAGGTGCAGTGTGTCTCTCGCTCAGGTGCAGAGTGTGTCTCGCTCAGGTGCAGTGTGTCTCTCGCTCAGGTGCAGAGTGTCTCTCGCTCAGGTGCAGTGTGTCTCTCGCTCAGGTGCAGTGTGTCTCTCGCTCAGGTGCAGAGTGTCTCTCGCTCAGGTGCAGAGTGTCTCTCTCGCTCAGGTGCAGAGTGTCTCTCGCTCAGGTGCAGAGTGTCTCTCGCTCAGGTGCAGAGTGTCTCTCGCTCAGGTGCAGAGTGTCTCTCTCGCTCAGGTGCAGAGTGTCTCTCGCTCAGGTGCAGTGTGTCTCTCGCTCAGGTGCAGAGTGTCTCTCGCTCAGGTGCAGAGTGTCTCTCTCGCTCAGGTGCAGAGTGTCTCTCTCGCTCAGGTGCAGTTTGTCTCTCGCTCAGGTGCAGAGTGTCTCTCGCTCAGGTGCAGAGTGTCTCTCGCTCAGGTGCAGAGTGTGTCTCGCTCAGGTGCAGAGTGTCTCTCGCTCAGGTGCAGTGTGTCTCTCGCTCAGGTGCAGAGTGTCTCTCGCTCAGGTGCAGAGTGTGTCTCGCTCAGGTGCAGTGTGTCTCTCGCTCAGGTGCAGAGTGTCTCTCGCTCAGGTGCAGTGTGTCTCTCGCTCAGGTGCAGTGTGTCTCTCGCTCAGGTGCAGAGTGTCTCTCGCTCAGGTGCAGAGTGTCTCTCTCGCTCAGGTGCAGAGTGTCTCTCGCTCAGGTGCAGTGTGTCTCTCGCTCAGGTGCAGAGTGTCTCTCGCTCAGGTGCAGAGTGTCTCTCTCGCTCAGGTGCAGAGTGTCTCTCTCGCTCAGGTGCAGTTTGTCTCTCGCTCAGGTGCAGAGTGTCTCTCGCTCAGGTGCAGAGTGTCTCTCGCTCAGGTGCAGAGTGTGTCTCGCTCAGGTGCAGAGTGTCTCTCGCTCAGGTGCAGTGTGTCTCTCGCTCAGGTGCAGTGTGTCTCTCGCTCAGGTGCAGAGTGTGTCTCGCTCAGGTGCAGTGTGTCTCTCGCTCAGGTGCAGAGTGTCTCTCGCTCAGGTGCAGTGTGTCTCTCGCTCAGGTGCAGTGTGTCTCTCGCTCAGGTGCAGAGTGTCTCTCGCTCAGGTGCAGAGTGTCTCTCTCGCTCAGGTGCAGAGTGTCTCTCGCTCAGGTGCAGAGTGTCTCTCGCTCAGGTGCAGAGTGTCTCTCTAGCTCAGGTGCAGAGTGTCTCTCGCTCAGGTGCAGTGTGTCTCTCGCTCAGGTGCAGAGTGTCTCTCGCTCAGGTGCAGAGTGTCTCTCTCGCTCAGGTGCAGAGTGTCTCTCTCGCTCAGGTGCAGTTTGTCTCTCGCTCAGGTGCAGAGTGTCTCTCGCTCAGGTGCAGAGTGTGTCTCGCTCAGGTGCAGAGTGTCTCTCGCTCAGGTGCAGTGTGTCTCTCGCTCAGGTGCAGAGTATCTCTCGCTCAGGTGCAGAGTGTCTCTCGCTCAGGTGCAGACTGTCTCTCTCGCTCAGGTGCAGAGAGTCTCTCGCTCAGGTGCAGAGTGTCTCTCTCGCTCAGGTGCAGAGTGTCTCTATCGCTCAGGTGCAGAGTGTCTCTCGCTCAGGTGCAGAGTGTGTCTCTCGCTCAGGTGCAGAGTGTGTCTCGCTCAGGTGCAGAGTGTCTCTCGCTCAGGTGCAGAGTGTCTCTCGCTCAGGTGCAGTGTGTCTCTCGCTCAGGTGCAGTGTGTCTCTCGCTCAGGTGCAGAGTGTCTCTCGCTCAGGTGCAGAGTGTCTCTCGCTCAGGTGCAGAGTGTGTCTCGCTCAGGTGCAGAGTGTCTCTCGCTCAGGTGCAGTGTGTCTCTCGCTCAGGTGCAGTGTGTCTCTCGCTCAGGTGCAGAGTGTGTCTCTCGCTCAGGTGCAGAGTGTCTCTCGCTCAGGTGCAGAGTGTCTCTCGCTCAGGTGCAGAGTGTCTCTCTCGCTCAGGTGCAGAGTGTCTCTCTCGCTCAGGTGCAGTTTGTCTCTCGCTCAGGTGCAGAGTGTCTCTCGCTCAGGTGCAGAGTGTCTCTCTCTCAGGTGCAGAGTGTCTCTCGCTCAGGTGCAGAGTGTGTCTCGCTCAGGTGCAGAGTGTGTCTCGCTCAGGTGCAGAGTGTCTCTCGCTCAGGTGCAGAGTGTGTCTCGCTCAGGTGCAGTGTGTCTCTCGCTCAGGTGCAGAGTGTCTCTCGCTCAGGTGCAGAGTGTCTCTCGCTCAGGTGCAGAGTGTCTCTCTCGCTCAGGTGCAGAGTGTCTCTCGCTCAGGTGCAGAGTGTCTCTCGCTCAGGTGCAGAGTGTCTCTCGCTCAGGTGCAGAGTGTCTCTCTAGCTCAGGTGCAGAGTGTCTCTCGCTCAGGTGCAGTGTGTCTCTCGCTCAGGTGCAGAGTGTCTCTCGCTCAGGTGCAGAGTGTCTCTCTCGCTCAGGTGCAGAGTGTCTCTCTCGCTCATTTGCAGTTTGTCTCTCGCTCAGGTGCAGAGTGTCTCTCGCTCAGGTGCAGAGTGTGTCTCGCTCAGGTGCAGAGTGTGTCTCGCTCAGGTGCAGAGTGTCTCTCGCTCAGGTGCAGTGTGTCTCTCGCTCAGGTGCAGAGTATCTCTCGCTCAGGTGCAGAGTGTCTCTCGCTCAGGTGCAGACTGTCTCTCTCGCTCAGGTGCAGAGAGTCTCTCGCTCAGGTGCAGAGTGTCTCTCTCGCTCAGGTGCAGAGTGTCTCTATCGCTCAGGTGCAGAGTGTCTCTCGCTCAGGTGCAGAGTGTGTCTCTCGCTCAGGTGCAGTGTGTCTCTCGCTCAGGTGCAGAGTGTCTCTCGCTCAGGTGCAGTGTGTCTCTCTCGCTCAGGTGCAGAGTGTCTCTCTCGCTCAGGTGCAGTTTGTCTCTCGCTCAGGTGCAGAGTGTCTCTCGCTCAGGTGCAGAGTGTCTCTCGCTCAGGTGCAGAGTGTGTCTCGCTCAGGTGCAGAGTGTGTCTCGCTCAGGTGCAGAGTGTCTCTCGCTCAGGTGCAGTGTGTCTCTCGCTCAGGTGCAGTGTGTCTCTCGCTCAGGTGCAGAGTGTGTCTCGCTCAGGTGCAGTGTGTCTCTCGCTCAGGTGCAGAGTGTCTCTCGCTCAGGTGCAGAGTGTGTCTCGCTCAGGTGCAGTGTGTCTCTCGCTCAGGTGCAGAGTGTGTCTCGCTCAGGTGCAGTGTGTCTCTCGCTCAGGTGCAGAGTGTCTCTCTCGCTCAGGTGCAGTTTGTCTCTCGCTCAGGTGCAGAGTGTCTCTCGCTCAGGTGCAGAGTGTGTCTCGCTCAGGTGCAGAGTGTGTCTCGCTCAGGTGCAGTGTGTCTCTCGCTCAGGTGCAGAGTGTCTCTCTCGCTCAGGTGCAGTTTGTCTCTCGCTCAGGTGCAGTTTGTCTCTCGCTCAGGTGCAGAGTGTCTCTCGCTCAGGTGCAGAGTGTGTCTCGCTCAGGTGCAGAGTGTGTCTCGCTCAGGTGCAGAGTGTCTCTCGCTCAGGTGCAGAGTGTCTCTCGCTCAGGTGCAGAGTGTCTCTCGCTCAGGTGCAGTTTGTCTCTCGCTCAGGTGCAGAGTGTCTCTCTCGCTCAGGTGCAGTTTGTCTCTCGCTCAGGTGCAGTTTGTCTCTCGCTCAGGTGCAGAGTGTCTCTCGCTCAGGTGCAGAGTGTGTCTCGCTCAGGTGCAGTGTGTCTCTCGCTCAGGTGCAGTGTGTCTCTCGCTCAGGTGCAGAGTGTCTCTCGCTCAGGTGCAGAGTGTCTCTCGCTCAGGTGCAGAGTGTGTCTCGCTCAGGTGCAGAGTGTGTCTCGCTCAGGTGCAGTGTGTCTCTCGCTCAGGTGCAGAGTGTCTCTCTCGCTCAGGTGCAGTTTGTCTCTCGCTCAGGTGCAGTTTGTCTCTCGCTCAGGTGCAGAGTGTCTCTCGCTCAGGTGCAGAGTGTGTCTCGCTCAGGTGCAGAGTGTGTCTCGCTCAGGTGCAGAGTGTCTCTCGCTCAGGTGCAGAGTGTCTCTCGCTCAGGTGCAGAGTGTCTCTCGCTCAGGTGCAGAGTGTCTCTCTCGCTCAGGTGCAGAGTGTCTCTCGCTCAGGTGCAGTGTGTCTCTCGCTCAGGTGCAGAGTGTCTCTCGCTCAGGTGCAGAGTGTCTCTCTCGCTCAGGTGCAGAGTGTCTCTCTCGCTCAGGTGCAGTTTGTCTCTCGCTCAGGTGCAGAGTGTCTCTCGCTCAGGTGCAGAGTGTCTCTCGCTCAGGTGCAGAGTGTGTCTCGCTCAGGTGCAGAGTGTCTCTCGCTCAGGTGCAGTGTGTCTCTCGCTCAGGTGCAGTGTGTCTCTCGCTCAGGTGCAGAGTGTGTCTCGCTCAGGTGCAGTGTGTCTCTCGCTCAGGTGCAGAGTGTCTCTCGCTCAGGTGCAGTGTGTCTCTCGCTCAGGTGCAGTGTGTCTCTCGCTCAGGTGCAGAGTGTCTCTCGCTCAGGTGCAGAGTGTCTCTCTCGCTCAGGTGCAGAGTGTCTCTCGCTCAGGTGCAGAGTGTCTCTCGCTCAGGTGCAGAGTGTCTCTCTAGCTCAGGTGCAGAGTGTCTCTCGCTCAGGTGCAGTGTGTCTCTCGCTCAGGTGCAGAGTGTCTCTCGCTCAGGTGCAGAGTGTCTCTCTCGCTCAGGTGCAGAGTGTCTCTCTCGCTCAGGTGCAGTTTGTCTCTCGCTCAGGTGCAGAGTGTCTCTCGCTCAGGTGCAGAGTGTGTCTCGCTCAGGTGCAGAGTGTCTCTCGCTCAGGTGCAGTGTGTCTCTCGCTCAGGTGCAGAGTATCTCTCGCTCAGGTGCAGAGTGTCTCTCGCTCAGGTGCAGACTGTCTCTCTCGCTCAGGTGCAGAGAGTCTCTCGCTCAGGTGCAGAGTGTCTCTCTCGCTCAGGTGCAGAGTGTCTCTATCGCTCAGGTGCAGAGTGTCTCTCGCTCAGGTGCAGAGTGTGTCTCTCGCTCAGGTGCAGAGTGTGTCTCGCTCAGGTGCAGAGTGTCTCTCGCTCAGGTGCAGAGTGTCTCTCGCTCAGGTGCAGTGTGTCTCTCGCTCAGGTGCAGTGTGTCTCTCGCTCAGGTGCAGAGTGTCTCTCGCTCAGGTGCAGAGTGTCTCTCGCTCAGGTGCAGAGTGTGTCTCGCTCAGGTGCAGAGTGTCTCTCGCTCAGGTGCAGTGTGTCTCTCGCTCAGGTGCAGTGTGTCTCTCGCTCAGGTGCAGAGTGTGTCTCTCGCTCAGGTGCAGATCGTCTCTCGCTCAGGTGCAGAGTGTCTCTCGCTCAGGTGCAGAGTGTCTCTCTCGCTCAGGTGCAGAGTGTCTCTCTCGCTCAGGTGCAGTTTGTCTCTCGCTCAGGTGCAGAGTGTCTCTCGCTCAGGTGCAGAGTGTCTCTCGCTCAGGTGCAGAGTGTCTCTCGCTCAGGTGCAGAGTGTGTCTCGCTCAGGTGCAGAGTGTGTCTCGCTCAGGTGCAGAGTGTCTCTCGCTCAGGTGCAGAGTGTGTCTCGCTCAGGTGCAGTGTGTCTCTCGCTCAGGTGCAGAGTGTCTCTCGCTCAGGTGCAGAGTGTCTCTCGCTCAGGTGCAGAGTGTCTCTCTCGCTCAGGTGCAGAGTGTCTCTCGCTCAGGTGCAGAGTGTCTCTCGCTCAGGTGCAGAGTGTCTCTCGCTCAGGTGCAGAGTGTCTCTCTAGCTCAGGTGCAGAGTGTCTCTCGCTCAGGTGCAGTGTGTCTCTCGCTCAGGTGCAGAGTGTCTCTCGCTCAGGTGCAGAGTGTCTCTCTCGCTCAGGTGCAGAGTGTCTCTCTCGCTCAGGTGCAGTTTGTCTCTCGCTCAGGTGCAGAGTGTCTCTCGCTCAGGTGCAGAGTGTGTCTCGCTCAGGTGCAGAGTGTGTCTCGCTCAGGTGCAGAGTGTCTCTCGCTCAGGTGCAGTGTGTCTCTCGCTCAGGTGCAGAGTATCTCTCGCTCAGGTGCAGAGTGTCTCTCGCTCAGGTGCAGACTGTCTCTCTCGCTCAGGTGCAGAGAGTCTCTCGCTCAGGTGCAGAGTGTCTCTCTCGCTCAGGTGCAGAGTGTCTCTATCGCTCAGGTGCAGAGTGTCTCTCGCTCAGGTGCAGAGTGTGTCTCTCGCTCAGGTGCAGTGTGTCTCTCGCTCAGGTGCAGAGTGTCTCTCGCTCAGGTGCAGTGTGTCTCTCTCGCTCAGGTGCAGAGTGTCTCTCTCGCTCAGGTGCAGTTTGTCTCTCGCTCATGTGCAGAGTGTCTCTCGCTCAGGTGCAGAGTGTCTCTCGCTCAGGTGCAGAGTGTCTCTCGCTCAGGTGCAGAGTGTGTCTCGCTCAGGTGCAGAGTGTGTCTCGCTCAGGTGCAGAGTGTCTCTCGCTCAGGTGCAGTGTGTCTCTCGCTCAGGTGCAGTGTGTCTCTCGCTCAGGTGCAGAGTGTGTCTCGCTCAGGTGCAGTGTGTCTCTCGCTCAGGTGCAGAGTGTCTCTCGCTCAGGTGCAGAGTGTGTCTCGCTCAGGTGCAGTGTGTCTCTCGCTCAGGTGCAGAGTGTGTCTCGCTCAGGTGCAGTGTGTCTCTCGCTCAGGTGCAGAGTGTCTCTCGCTCAGGTGCAGAGTGTCTCTCGCTCAGGTGCAGAGTGTCTCTCTCGCTCAGGTGCAGAGTGTCTCTCGCTCAGGTGCAGAGTGTCTCTCGCTCAGGTGCAGAGTGTCTCTCGCTCAGGTGCAGAGTGTCTCTCTAGCTCAGGTGCAGAGTGTCTCTCGCTCAGGTGCAGTGTGTCTCTCGCTCAGGTGCAGAGTGTCTCTCGCTCAGGTGCAGAGTGTCTCTCTCGCTCAGGTGCAGAGTGTCTCTCTCGCTCAGGTGCAGTTTGTCTCTCGCTCAGGTGCAGAGTGTCTCTCGCTCAGGTGCAGAGTGTGTCTCGCTCAGGTGCAGAGTGTGTCTCGCTCAGGTGCAGAGTGTCTCTCGCTCAGGTGCAGTGTGTCTCTCGCTCAGGTGCAGAGTATCTCTCGCTCAGGTGCAGAGTGTCTCTCGCTCAGGTGCAGACTGTCTCTCTCGCTCAGGTGCAGAGAGTCTCTCGCTCAGGTGCAGAGTGTCTCTCTCGCTCAGGTGCAGAGTGTCTCTATCGCTCAGGTGCAGAGTGTCTCTCGCTCAGGTGCAGAGTGTGTCTCTCGCTCAGGTGCAGTGTGTCTCTCGCTCAGGTGCAGAGTGTCTCTCGCTCAGGTGCAGTGTGTCTCTCTCGCTCAGGTGCAGAGTGTCTCTCTCGCTCAGGTGCAGTTTGTCTCTCGCTCAGGTGCAGAGTGTCTCTCGCTCAGGTGGAGAGTGTCTCTCGCTCAGGTGCAGAGTGTCTCTCGCTCAGGTGCAGAGTGTGTCTCGCTCAGGTGCAGAGTGTGTCTCGCTCAGGTGCAGAGTGTCTCTCGCTCAGGTGCAGTGTGTCTCTCGCTCAGGTGCAGTGTGTCTCTCGCTCAGGTGCAGAGTGTGTCTCGCTCAGGTGCAGTGTGTCTCTCGCTCAGGTGCAGAGTGTCTCTCGCTCAGGTGCAGAGTGTGTCTCGCTCAGGTGCAGTGTGTCTCTCGCTCAGGTGCAGAGTGTGTCTCGCTCAGGTGCAGTGTGTCTCTCGCTCAGGTGCAGAGTGTCTCTCGCTCAGGTGCAGAGTGTCTCTCGCTCAGGTGCAGAGTGTCTCTCTCGCTCAGGTGCAGAGTGTCTCTCGCTCAGGTGCAGAGTGTCTCTCGCTCAGGTGCAGAGTGTCTCTCGCTCAGGTGCAGAGTGTCTCTCTAGCTCAGGTGCAGAGTGTCTCTCGCTCAGGTGCAGTGTGTCTCTCGCTCAGGTGCAGAGTGTCTCTCGCTCAGGTGCAGAGTGTCTCTCTCGCTCAGGTGCAGAGTGTCTCTCTCGCTCAGGTGCAGTTTGTCTCTCGCTCAGGTGCAGAGTGTCTCTCGCTCAGGTGCAGAGTGTGTCTCGCTCAGGTGCAGAGTGTGTCTCGCTCAGGTGCAGAGTGTCTCTCGCTCAGGTGCAGTGTGTCTCTCGCTCAGGTGCAGAGTATCTCTCGCTCAGGTGCAGAGTGTCTCTCGCTCAGGTGCAGACTGTCTCTCTCGCTCAGGTGCAGAGAGTCTCTCGCTCAGGTGCAGAGTGTCTCTCTCGCTCAGGTGCAGAGTGTCTCTATCGCTCAGGTGCAGAGTGTCTCTCGCTCAGGTGCAGAGTGTGTCTCTCGCTCAGGTGCAGTGTGTCTCTCGCTCAGGTGCAGAGTGTCTCTCGCTCAGGTGCAGTGTGTCTCTCTCGCTCAGGTGCAGAGTGTCTCTCTCGCTCAGGTGCAGTTTGTCTCTCGCTCAGGTGCAGAGTGTCTCTCGCTCAGGTGCAGAGTGTCTCTCGCTCAGGTGCAGAGTGTCTCTCGCTCAGGTGCAGAGTGTGTCTCGCTCAGGTGCAGAGTGTGTCTCGCTCAGGTGCAGAGTGTCTCTCGCTCAGGTGCAGTGTGTCTCTCGCTCAGGTGCAGTGTGTCTCTCGCTCAGGTGCAGAGTGTGTCTCGCTCAGGTGCAGTGTGTCTCTCGCTCAGGTGCAGTGTGTCTCTCGCTCAGGTGCAGAGTGTCTCTCGCTCAGGTGCAGAGTGTCTCTCTCGCTCAGGTGCAGAGTGTCTCTCGCTCAGGTGCAGAGTGTCTCTCGCTCAGGTGCAGAGTGTCTCTCGCTCAGGTGCAGAGTGTCTCTCTAGCTCAGGTGCAGAGTGTCTCTCGCTCAGGTGCAGTGTGTCTCTCGCTCAGGTGCAGAGTGTCTCTCGCTCAGGTGCAGAGTGTCTCTCTCGCTCAGGTGCAGAGTTTCTCTCTCGCTCAGGTGCAGTTTGTCTCTCGCTCAGGTGCAGAGTGTCTCTCGCTCAGGTGCAGAGTGTGTCTCGCTCAGGTGCAGAGTGTGTCTCGCTCAGGTGCAGTGTTTCTCTCGCTCAGGTGCAGAGTATCTCTCGCTCAGGTGCAGAGTGTCTCTCGCTCAGGTGCAGACTGTCTCTCTCGCTCAGGTGCAGAGAGTCTCTCGCTCAGTTGCAGAGTGTCTCTCTCGCTCAGGTGCAGAGTGTCTCTATCGCTCAGGTGCAGAGTGTCTCTCGCTCAGGTGCAGAGTGTGTCTCTCGCTCAGGTGCAGAGTGTGTCTCGCTCAGGTGCAGAGTGTCTCTCGCTCAGGAGCAGAGTGTCTCTCGCTCAGGTGCAGAGTGTGTCTCGCTCAGGTGCAGTGTGTCTCTCGCTCAGGTGCAGAGTGTCTCTCGCTCAGGTGCAGAGTGTGTCTCGCTCAGGTGCAGAGTGTCTCTCGCTCAGGTGCAGAGTGTGTCTCGCTCAGGTGCAGTGTGTCTCTCGCTCAGGTGCAGAGTGTCTCTCGCTCAGGTGTAGAGTGTCTCTCGCTCAGGTGCAGAGTGTGTCTCGCTCAGGTGCAGTGTGTCTCTCGCTCAGGTGCAGAGTGTCTCTCGCTCAGGTGCAGAGTGTTTCTCGCTCAAGTGCAGTGTCTCTCTCGCTCAGGTGCAGAGTGTGTCTCTCGCTCAAGTGCAGAGTGCAGACTGTCTCTCTCGCTCAGGTGCAGAGTGTGTCTCGCTCAGGTGCAGAGTGCAGAGTGTGTCTCTCGCTCAGGTGCAGAGATTGTCTCTCGCTCAGGTGCAGAGTGCAGTGTGTCTCTCGCTCAGGTGCAGAGAGTGTCTCTCGCTCAGGTGCAGAGTGTGTCTCTCGCTCAGGTGCAGAGTGTCTCTCGCTCAGGTGCAGAGTGCAGTGTGTCTCTCGCTCAGGTGCAGAGAGTGTCTCTCGCTCAGGTGCAGAGTGTCTCTCTCGCTCAGGTGCAGAGTGTCTCTCGCTCAGGTGCAGAGTGTGTCTCGCTCAGGTGCAGAGTGTCTCTCTCGCTCAGGTGCAGAGTGTCTCTCGCTCAGGTGCAGAGTGTCTCTCGCTCAGGTGCAGAGTGTGTCTCTCGCTCAGGTGCCGAGTGTCTCTCTCGCTCAGATGCAGAGTGTCTCTTGCTCAGGTGCAGTGTGTCTCTCGCTCAGGTGCAGAGTGTCTCTCGCTCAGGTGCAGTGTGCAGTGTGTCTCTCGCTCAGGTGCAGAGTGCAGTGTGTCTCTCGCTCAGGTGCAGAGAGTGTCTATCGCTCAGGTGCAGAGTGTGTCTCTCGCTCAGGTGCAGAGTGTCTCTCTCGCTCAGGTGCAGAGTGTCTCTCTCGCTCAGGTGCAGAGTGTCTCTCTCGCTCAGGTGCAGAGTGTCTCTCGCTCAAGTGCAGAGTGTGTCTCGCTCAGGTGCAGAGTGCAGAGTGTGTCTCTCGCTCAGGTGCAGAGAGTCTCTCGCTCAGGTGCAGAGTGTCTCTATCGCTCAGGTGCAGAGTGTCTCTATCGCTCAGGTGCAGAGTGTCTCTCGCTTAGGTGCAGAGTGTGTCTCTCGCTCAGGTGCAGAGTGTCTCTATCGCTCAGGTGCAGAGTGTCTCTCGCTCAGGTGCAGAGTGTGTCTCTCGCTCAGGTGCAGAGTGTCTCTCTCGCTCAGGTGCAGAGTGTCTCTCGCTCAGGTGCAGTGTGTCTCTCGCTCAGGTGCAGTGTGTCTCTCGCTCAGGTGCAGAGTGTGTCTCGCAAAGGTGCAGAGTGTCTCTTGCTCAGGTGCAGAGTGTCTCTCTCGCTCAGGTGCAGAGTATCTCTCGCTCAGGTGCAGAGTGTGTCTCGCTCAGGTGCAGTGTGTCTCTTGCTCAGGTGCAGTGTGTCTCTCGCTCAGGTGCAGAGTGTGTCTCGCTCAGGTGCAGTGTGTCTCTCGCTCAGGTGCAGAGTGTCTCTCGCTCAGGTGCAGAGTGTCTCTCTCGCTCAGGTGCAGAGTGTCTCTCGCTCAGGTGCAGAGTGTCTCTCGCTCAGGTGCAGAGTGTCTCTCTCGCTCAGGTGCAGAGTGTCTCTCTCGCTCTGATGCAGAGTGTCTCTTGCTCAGGTGCAGAGTGTCTCTCGCTCAGGTGCAGAGTGTCTCTTGCTCAGGTGCAGAGTGTCTCTCGCTAAGGTGCAGAGTGTCTCTTGCTCAGGTGCAGAGTGTCTCTCGCTCAGGTGCAGAGTGTCTCTCGCTCAGGTGCAGTGTGTCTCTCGCTCAGGTGCAGAGTATCTCTCGCTCAGGTGCAGAGTGTCTCTCGCTCAGGTGCAGAGTATCTCTCGCTCAGGTGCAGAGTGTCTCTCGCTCAGGTGCAGACTGTCTCTCTCGCTCAGGTGCAGAGAGTCTCTCGCTCAGGTGCAGAGTGTCTCTCTCGCTCAGGTGCAGAGTGTCTCTATCGCTCAGGTGCAGAGTGTCTCTCGCTCAGGTGCAGAGTGTGTCTCGCTCAGGTGCAGTGTGTCTCTCGCTCAGGTGCAGAGTGTCTCTCGCTCAGGTGCAGAGTGTTTCTCTCGCTCAGGTGCAGAGTATGTCTCGCTCAGGTGCAGTGTGTCTCTCGCTCAGGTGCAGAGTGTCTCTCGCTCAAGTGCAGAGTGTGTCTCTCGCTCAGGTGCAGAGTGTGTCTCTCGCTCAGGTGCAGAGTATGTCTCGCTCAGGTGCAGTGTGTCTCTCGCTCAGGTGTAGAGTGTCTCTCGCTCAGGTGCAGAGTGTCTCTCTCGCTCAGGTGCAGTTTGTCTCTCGCTCAGGTGTAGAGTGTCTCTCGCTCAGGTGCAGTTTGTCTCTCGCTCAGGTGCAGAGTGTCTCTCGCTCAGGTGCAGAGTGTCTCTCGCTCAGATGCAGAGTGTCTCTCGCTCAGGTGCAGAGTGTCTCTCGCTCAGGTGCAGAGTGTCTCTCGCTCAGGTGCAGTGTGTCTCTTGCTCAGGTGCAGTGTGTCTCTCGCTCAGGTGCAGAGTGTCTCTCTCGCTCAGGTGCAGAGTGTCTCTCGCTCAGGTGCAGAGTGTCTCTCGCTCAGGTGCAGAGTGTCTCTCTCGCTCAGGTGCAGAGTGTCTCTCGCTCAGGTGCAGTGTGTCTCTCGCTCAGGTGCAGAGTGTCTCTCGCTCAGGTGCAGAGTGTCTCTCTCGCTCAGGTGCAGAGTGTCTCTCTCGCTCAGGTGCAGTTTGTCTCTCGCTCAGGTGCAGAGTGTCTCTCGCTCAGGTGCAGAGTGTCTCTCGCTCAGGTGCAGAGTGTCTCTCGCT
This sequence comes from Eucyclogobius newberryi, assembly GCF_026437365.1. Lineage (NCBI taxonomy): Eukaryota > Metazoa > Chordata > Actinopteri > Gobiiformes > Gobiidae > Eucyclogobius > Eucyclogobius newberryi. Next base: position 37,079,775 of record NW_027315779.1, read on the forward strand.
CAGGTGTAGAGTGTCTCTCGCTCAGGTGCAGAGTGTGTCTCGCTCAGGTGCAGTGTGTCTCTCGCTCAGGTGCAGAAAGTCTCTCGCTCAGGTGCAGAGTGTTTCTCGCTCAAGTGCAGTGTCTCTCTCGCTCAGGTGCAGAGTGTCTCTCTCGCTCAGGTGCAGTTTGTCTCTCGCTCAGGTGCAGAGTGTCTCTCGCTCAGGTGCAGAGTGTCTCTCGCTCAGGTGCAGAGTGTCTCTTGCTCAGGTGCAGAGTGTCTCTCGCTCAGGTGCAGAGTGTCTCTCGCTCAGGTGCAGTGTGTCTCTCGCTCAGGTGCAGAGTATCTCTCGCTCAGGTGCAGAGTGTCTCTCGCTCAGGTGCAGAGTATCTCTCGCTCAGGTGCAGAGTGTCTCTCGCTCAGGTGCAGACTGTCTCTCTCGCTCAGGTGCAGAGAGTCTCTCGCTCAGGTGCAGAGTGTCTCTCTCGCTCAGGTGCAGAGTGTCTCTATCGCTCAGGTGCAGAGTGTCTCTCGCTCAGGTGCAGAGTGTGTCTCGCTCAGGTGCAGTGTGTCTCTCGCTCAGGTGCAGAGTGTCTCTCGCTCAGGTGCAGAGTGTTTCTCTCGCTCAGGTGCAGAGTATGTCTCGCTCAGGTGCAGTGTGTCTCTCGCTCAGGTGCAGAGTGTCTCTCGCTCAAGTGCAGAGTGTGTCTCTCGCTCAGGTGCAGAGTGTGTCTCTCGCTCAGGTGCAGAGTATGTCTCGCTCAGGTGCAGTGTGTCTCTCGCTCAGGTGTAGAGTGTCTCTCGCTCAGGTGCAGAGTGTCTCTCTCGCTCAGGTGCAGTGTGTCTCTCGCTCAGGTGTAGAGTGTCTCTCGCTCAGGTGCAGTTTGTCTCTCGCTCAGGTGCAGAGTGTCTCTCGCTCAGGTGCAGAGTGTCTCTCGCTCAGATGCAGAGTGTCTCTCGCTCAGGTGCAGAGTGTCTCTCGCTCAGGTGCAGAGTGTCTCTCGCTCAGGTGCAGTGTGTCTCTTGCTCAGGTGCAGTGTGTCTCTCGCTCAGGTGCAGAGTGTCTCTCTCGCTCAGGTGCAGAGTGTCTCTCGCTCAGGTGCAGAGTGTCTCTCGCTCAGGTGCAGAGTGTCTCTCTCGCTCAGGTGCAGAGTGTCTCTCGCTCAGGTGCAGTGTGTCTCTCGCTCAGGTGCAGAGTGTCTCTCGCTCAGGTGCAGAGTGTCTCTCTCGCTCAGGTGCAGAGTGTCTCTCTCGCTCAGGTGCAGTTTGTCTCTCGCTCAGGTGCAGAGTGTCTCTCGCTCAGGTGCAGAGTGTCTCTCGCTCAGGTGCAGAGTGTCTCTCGCTCAGGTGTAGAGTGTCTCTCGCTCAGGTGCAGAGTGTGTCTCGCTCAGGTGCAGTGTGTCTCTCGCTCAGGTGCAGAAAGTCTCTCGCTCAGGTGCAGAGTGTTTCTCGCTCAAGTGCAGTGTCTCTCTCGCTCAGGTGCAGAGTGTGTCTCTCGCTCAAGTGCAGAGTGCAGACTGTCTCTCTCGCTCAGGTGCAGAGTGTGTCTCGCTCAGGTGCAGAGTGCAGAGTGTGTCTCTCGCTCAGGTGCAGAGATTGTCTCTCGCTCAGGTGCAGAGTGCAGTGTGTCTCTCGCTCAGGTGCAGAGAGTGTCTCTCGCTCAGGTGCAGAGTGTGTCTCTCGCTCAGGTGCAGAGTGTCTCTCGCTCAGGTGCAGAGTGCAGTGTGTCTCTCGCTCAGGTGCAGAGAGTGTCTCTCGCTCAGGTGCAGAGTGTCTCTCTCGCTCAGGTGCAGAGTGTCTCTCGCTCAGGTGCAGAGTGTGTCTCGCTCAGGTGCAGAGTGTCTCTCTCGCTCAGGTGCAGAGTGTCTCTCGCTCAGGTGCAGAGTGTCTCTCGCTCAGGTGCAGAGTGTGTCTCTCGCTCAGGTGCCGAGTGTCTCTCTCGCTCAGATGCAGAGTGTCTCTTGCTCAGGTGCAGTGTGTCTCTCGCTCAGGTGCAGAGTGTCTCTCGCTCAGGTGCAGTGTGCAGTGTGTCTCTCGCTCAGGTGCAGAGTGCAGTGTGTCTCTCGCTCAGGTGCAGAGAGTGTCTATCGCTCAGGTGCAGAGTGTGTCTCTCGCTCAGGTGCAGAGTGTCTCTCTCGCTCAGGTGCAGAGTGTCTCTCTCGCTCAGGTGCAGAGTGTCTCTCTCGCTCAGGTGCAGAGTGTCTCTCGCTCAAGTGCAGAGTGTGTCTCGCTCAGGTGCAGAGTGCAGAGTGTGTCTCTCGCTCAGGTGCAGAGAGTCTCTCGCTCAGGTGCAGAGTGTCTCTATCGCTCAGGTGCAGAGTGTCTCTATCGCTCAGGTGCAGAGTGTCTCTCGCTTAGGTGCAGAGTGTGTCTCTCGCTCAGGTGCAGAGTGTCTCTATCGCTCAGGTGCAGAGTGTCTCTCGCTCAGGTGCAGAGTGTGTCTCTCGCTCAGGTGCAGAGTGTCTCTCTCGCTCAGGTGCAGAGTGTCTCTCGCTCAGGTGCAGTGTGTCTCTCGCTCAGGTGCAGTGTGTCTCTCGCTCAGGTGCAGAGTGTGTCTCGCAAAGGTGCAGAGTGTCTCTTGCTCAGGTGCAGAGTGTCTCTCTCGCTCAGGTGCAGAGTATCTCTCGCTCAGGTGCAGAGTGTGTCTCGCTCAGGTGCAGTGTGTCTCTTGCTCAGGTGCAGTGTGTCTCTCGCTCAGGTGCAGAGTGTGTCTCGCTCAGGTGCAGTGTGTCTCTCGCTCAGGTGCAGAGTGTCTCTCGCTCAGGTGCAGAGTGTCTCTCTCGCTCAGGTGCAGAGTGTCTCTCGCTCAGGTGCAGAGTGTCTCTCGCTCAGGTGCAGAGTGTCTCTCTCGCTCAGGTGCAGAGTGTCTCTCTCGCTCTGATGCAGAGTGTCTCTTGCTCAGGTGCAGAGTGTCTCTCGCTCAGGTGCAGAGTGTCTCTTGCTCAGGTGCAGAGTGTCTCTCGCTAAGGTGCAGAGTGTCTCTTGCTCAGGTGCAGAGTGTCTCTCGCTCAGGTGCAGAGTGTCTCTCGCTCAGGTGCAGTGTGTCTCTCGCTCAGGTGCAGAGTATCTCTCGCTCAGGTGCAGAGTGTCTCTCGCTCAGGTGCAGAGTATCTCTCGCTCAGGTGCAGAGTGTCTCTCGCTCAGGTGCAGACTGTCTCTCTCGCTCAGGTGCAGAGAGTCTCTCGCTCAGGTGCAGAGTGTCTCTCTCGCTCAGGTGCAGAGTGTCTCTATCGCTCAGGTGCAGAGTGTCTCTCGCTCAGGTGCAGAGTGTGTCTCGCTCAGGTGCAGTGTGTCTCTCGCTCAGGTGCAGAGTGTCTCTCGCTCAGGTGCAGAGTGTTTCTCTCGCTCAGGTGCAGAGTATGTCTCGCTCAGGTGCAGTGTGTCTCTCGCTCAGGTGCAGAGTGTCTCTCGCTCAAGTGCAGAGTGTGTCTCTCGCTCAGGTGCAGAGTGTGTCTCTCGCTCAGGTGCAGAGTATGTCTCGCTCAGGTGCAGTGTGTCTCTCGCTCAGGTGTAGAGTGTCTCTCGCTCAGGTGCAGAGTGTCTCTCTCGCTCAGGTGCAGTGTGTCTCTCGCTCAGGTGTAGAGTGTCTCTCGCTCAGGTGCAGTTTGTCTCTCGCTCAGGTGCAGAGTGTCTCTCGCTCAGGTGCAGAGTGTCTCTCGCTCAGATGCAGAGTGTCTCTCGCTCAGGTGCAGAGTGTCTCTCGCTCAGGTGCAGAGTGTCTCTCGCTCAGGTGCAGTGTGTCTCTTGCTCAGGTGCAGTGTGTCTCTCGCTCAGGTGCAGAGTGTCTCTCTCGCTCAGGTGCAGAGTGTCTCTCGCTCAGGTGCAGAGTGTCTCTCGCTCAGGTGCAGAGTGTCTCTCTCGCTCAGGTGCAGAGTGTCTCTCGCTCAGGTGCAGTGTGTCTCTCGCTCAGGTGCAGAGTGTCTCTCGCTCAGGTGCAGAGTGTCTCTCTCGCTCAGGTGCAGAGTGTCTCTCTCGCTCAGGTGCAGTTTGTCTCTCGCTCAGGTGCAGAGTGTCTCTCGCTCAGGTGCAGAGTGTCTCTCGCTCAGGTGCAGAGTGTCTCTCGCTCAGGTGCAGAGTGTCTCTCGCTCAGGTGCAGAGTTTCTCTCGTTCAGGTGCAGACTGTCTCTCTCGCTCAGGTGCAGAGTGTCTCTCGCTCAGGTGCAGAGTGTCTCTATCGCTCAGGTGCAGTGTGTCTCTCGCTCAGGTGCAGAGTGTGTCTCTCGCTCAGGTGCAGAGTGTCTCTCTCGCTCAGGTGCAGAGTGTCTCTCGCTCAGGTGCAGTGTGTCTCTCGCTCAGGTGCAGTGTGTCTCTCGCTCAGGTGCAGAGTGTGTCTCGCTCAGGTGCAGAGTGTCTCTCGCTCAGGTGCAGAGTGTCTCTCTCGCTCAGGTGCAGAGTATCTCTCGCTCAGGTGCAGAGTGTGTCTCGCTCAGGTGCAGTGTGTCTCTTGCTCAGGTGCAGTGTGTCTCTCGCTCAGGTGCAGAATGTGTCTCGCTCAGGTGCAGTGTGTCTCTTGCTCAGGTGCAGTGTGTCTCTCGCTCAGGTGCAGAGTATCTCTCGCTCAGGTGCAGAGTGTGTCTCGCTCAGGTGCAGTGTGTCTCTTGCTCAGGTGCAGTGTGTCTCTTTCTCAGGTGCAGAGTGTGTCTCGCTCAGGTGCAGTGTGTCTCTTGCTCAGGTGCAGTGTGTCTCTCGCTCAGGTGCAGAGTGTGTCTCGCTCAGGTGCAGTGTGTCTCTCGCTCAGGTGAAGAGTGTCTCTCTCGCTCAGGTGCAGAGTGTCTCTCTCGCTCAGGTGCAGAGTGTCTCTCGCTCAGGTGCAGAGTGTGTCTCGCTCAGGTGCAGAGTGTCTCTCGCTCAGGTGCAGAGTGTCTCTCTCGCTCAGGTGCAGAGTGTCTCTCGCTCAGGTGCAGAGTGTGTCTCGCTCAGGTGCAGTGTGTCTCTCGCTCAGGTGCAGAGTGTCTCTCGCTCAGGTGTAGAGTGTCTCTCGCTCAGGTGCAGAGTGTGTCTCGCTCAGGTGCAGTGTGTCTCTCGCTCAGGTGCAGAGTGTCTCTCGCTCAGGTGCAGAGTGTGTCTCGCTCAAGTGCAGTGTCTCTCTCGCTCAGGTGCAGAGTGTGTCTCTCGCTCAAGTGCAGAGTGCAGACTGTCTCTCTCGCTCAGGTGCAGAGTGTGTCTCGCTCAGGTGCAGAGTGCAGAGTGTGTCTCTCGCTCAGGTGCAGAGATTGTCTCTCGCTCAGGTGCAGAGTGCAGTGTGTCTCTCGCTCAGGTGCAGAGAGTGTCTCTCGCTCAGGTGCAGAGTGTCTCTCGCTCAGGTGCAGGGCGTGTCTCTCGCTCAGGTGCAGAGTGCAGTGTGTCTCTCGCTCAGGTGCAGAGAGTGTCTCTCGCTCAGGTGCAGAGTGTGTCTCTCGCTCAGGTGCAGAGTGTCTCTCTCGCTCAGGTGCAGATTGTCTCTCTCGCTCAGGTGCAGAGTGTCTCTCGCTCAGGTGCAGAGTGTGTCTCGCTCAGGTGCAGAGTGCAGAGTGTGTCTCTCGCTCAGGTGCAGAGAGTCTTTCGCTCAGGTGCAGAGTGTGTCTCTCGCTCAGGTGCAGAGTGTGTCTCTCGCTCAGGTGCAGAGTGTCTCTATCGCTCAGGTGCAGAGTGTCTCTCGCTCAGGTGCAGAGTGTGTCTCGCTCAGGTGCAGAGTGTCTCTCGCTCAGGTGCAGAGTGTGTCTCGCTCAGGTGCAGTGTGTCTCTCGCTCAGGTGCAGTGTGTCTCTCGCTCAGGTGCAGAGTGTGTCTCGCCCTGGTGCAGTGTGTCTCTCGCTCAGGTGCAGAGTGTCTCTCGCTCAGGTGCAGTGTGTCTCTCTCTCAGGTGCAGTGTGTCTCTCGCTCAGGTGCAGAGTGTCTCTCGCTCAGGTGCAGAGTGTCTCTCTCGCTCAGGTGCAGAGTGTCTCTCGCTCAGGTGCAGAGTGTCTCTCGCTCAGGTGCAGAGTGTGTCTCTCGCTCAGGTGCAGAGTGTCTCTCTCGCTCAGATGCAGAGTGTCTCTTGCTCAGGTGCAGTGTGTCTCTCGCTCAGGTGCAGAGTGCAGTGTGTCTCTCGCTCAGGTGCAGAGAGTGTCTATCGCTCAGGTGCAGAGTATGTCTCTCGCTCAGGTGCAGAGTGTCTCTCTCGGTCAGGTGCAGAGTGTCTCTCTCGCTCAGGTGCAGAGTGTCTCTCTCGCTCAGGTGCAGAGTGTCTCTCGCTCAAGTGCAGAGTGTGTCTCGCTCAGGTGCAGAGTGCAGAGTGTGTCTCTCGCTCAGGTGCAGAGAGTCTCTCGCTCACGTGCAGAGTGTTTCTCTCGCTCAGGTGCAGAGTGTGTCTCTCGCTCAGGTGCAGAGTGTCTCTATCGCTCAGGTGCAGAGTGTCTCTCGCTCAGGTGCAGAGTGTGTCTCTCGCTCAGGTGCAGAGTGTCTCTCGCTCAGGTGCAGTGTGTCTCTCGGTCAGGTGCAGTGTGTCTCTCGCTCAGGTGCAGAGTGTGTCTCGCTCAGGTGCAGAGTGTCTCTCGCTCAGGTGCAGAGTGTCTCTCTCGCTCAGGTGCAGAGTATCTCTCGCTCAGGTGCAGAGTGTGTCTCTCTCAGGTGCAGTGTGTCTCTTGCTCAGGTGCAGTGTGTCTCTCGCTCAGGTGCAGAGTGTGTCTCGCTCAGGTGCAGTGTGTCTCTAGCTCAGGTGCAGAGTGTCTCTCGCTCAGGTGCAGAGTGTCTCTCTCGCTCAGGTGCAGAGTGTCTCTCGCTCAGGTGCAGAGTGTCTCTCGCTCAGGTGCAGAGTGTCTCTCTCGCTCAGGTGCAGAGTGTCTCTCTCGCTCTGATGCAGAGTGTCTCTTGCTCAGGTGCAGAGTGTCTCTCGCTCAGGTGCAGAGTGTCTCTTGCTCAGGTGCAGAGTGTCTCTCGCTAAGGTGCAGAGTGTCTCTTGCTCAGGTGCAGAGTGTCTCTCGCTCAGGTGCTGAGTGTCTCTCGCTCAGGTGCAGTGTGTCTCTCGCTCAGGTGCAGAGTATCTCTCGCTCAGGTGCAGAGTGTCTCTCGCTCAGGTGCAGAGTATCTCTCGCTCAGGTGCAGAGTGTCTCTCGCTCAGGTGCAGACTGTCTCTCTCGCTCAGGTGCAGAGAGTCTCTCGCTCAGGTGCAGAGTGTCTCTCTCTCTCAGGTGCAGAGTGTCTTTATCGCTCAGGTGCAGAGTGTCTCTCGCTCAGGTGCAGAGTGTGTCTCGCTCAGGTGCAGTGTGTCTCTCGCTCAGGTGCAGAGTGTCTCTCGCTCAGGTGCAGAGTGTTTCTCTCGCTCAGGTGCAGAGTATGTCTCGCTCAGGTGCAGTGTGTCTCTCGCTCAGGTGCAGAGTGTCTCTCGCTCAAGTGCAGAGTGTGTCTCTCGCTCAGGTGCAGAGTGTGTCTCTCGCTCAGGTGCAGAGTATGTCTCGCTCAGGTGCAGTGTGTCTCTCGCTCAGGTGCAGAGTGTCTCTCGCTCAGGTGCAGAGTGTCTCTCTCGCTCAGGTGCAGTGTGTCTCTCGTTCAGGTGCAGACTGTCTCTCTCGCTCAGGTGCAGAGTGTCTCTCGCTCAGGTGCAGAGTGTCTCTATCGCTCAGGTGCAGAGTGTCTCTCGCTCAGGTGCAGAGTGTGTCTCTCGCTCAGGTGCAGAGTGTCTCTCTCGCTCAGGTGCAGAGTGTCTCTCGCTCAGGTGCAGAGTGTCTCTCGCTCAGGTGCAGAGTGTCTCTCGTTCAGGTGCAGACTGTCTCTCTCGCTCAGGTGCAGAGTGTCTCTCGCTCAGGTGCAGAGTGTCTCTATCGCTCAGGTGCAGAGTGTCTCTCGCTCAGATGCAGAGTGTGTCTCTCGCTCAGGTGCAGAGTGTCTCTCTCGCTCAGGTGCAGAGTGTCTCTCGCTCAGGTGCAGTGTGTCTCTCGCTCAGGTGCAGTGTGTCTCTCGCTCAGGTGCAGAGTGTGTCTCGCTCAGGTGCAGAGTGTCTCTCGCTCAGGTGCAGAGTGTCTCTCTCGCTCAGGTGCAGAGTATCTCTCGCTCAGGTGCAGAGTGTGTCTCGCTCAGGTGCAGTGTGTCTCTTGCTCAGGTGCAGTGTGTCTCTCGCTCAGGTGCAGAGTATCTCTCGCTCAGGTGCAGAGTGTGTCTCGCTCAGGTGCAGTGTGTCTCTTGCTCAGGTGCAGTGTGTCTCTTTCTCAGGTGCAGAGTGTGTCTCGCTCAGGTGCAGTGTGTCTCTTGCTCAGGTGCAGTGTGTCTCTCGCTCAGGTGCAGAGTGTGTCTCGCTCAGGTGCAGTGTGTCTCTCGCTCAGGTGAAGAGTGTCTCTCTCGCTCAGGTGCAGAGTGTCTCTCTCGCTCAGGTGCAGAGTGTCTCTCGCTCAAGTGCAGAGTGTGTCTCGCTCAGGTGCAGAGTGTGTCTCTCGCTCAGGTGCAGAGAGTCTCTCGCTCAGGTGCAGAGTGTCTCTCGCTCAGGTGCAGTGTGTCTCTCGCTCAGGTGCAGTGTGTCTCTCGCTCAGGTGCAGAGTGTGTCTCGCTCAGGTGCAGAGTGTCTCTCGCTCAGGTGCAGAGTGTCTCTCTCGCTCAGGTGCAGAGTGTCTCTCGCTCAGGTGCAGAGTGTGTCTCGCTCAGGTGCAGTGTGTCTCTCACTCAGGTGCAGAGTGTCTCTCGCTCAGGTGTAGAGTGTCTCTCGCTCAGGTGCAGAGTGTGTCTCGCTCAGGTGCAGTGTGTCTCTCGCTCAGGTGCAGAGTGTCTCTCGCCCAGGTGCAGAGTGTGTCTCGCTCAAGTGCAGTGTCTCTCTCGCTCAGGTGCAGAGTGTGTCTCTCGCTCAAGTGCAGAGTGCAGACTGTCTCTCTCGCTCAGGTGCAGAGTGTGTCTCGCTCAGGTGCAGAGTGCAGAGTGTGTCTCTCGCTCAGGTGCAGAGATTGTCTCTCGCTCAGGTGCAGAGTGCAGTGTGTCTCTCGCTCAGGTGCAGAGAGTGTCTCTCGCTCAGGTGCAGAGTGTCTCTCGCTCAGGTGCAGGGCGTGTCTCTCGCTCAGGTGCAGAGTGCAGTGTGTCTCTCGCTCAGGTGCAGAGAGTGTCTCTCGCTCAGGTGCAGAGTGTGTCTCTCGCTCAGGTGCAGAGTGTCTCTCTCGCTCAGGTGCAGATTGTCTCTCTCGCTCAGGTGCAGAGTGTCTCTCGCTCAGGTGCAGAGTGTGTCTCGCTCAGGTGCAGAGTGCAGAGTGTGTCTCTCGCTCAGGTGCAGAGAGTCTTTCGCTCAGGTGCAGAGTGTGTCTCTCGCTCAGGTGCAGAGTGTGTCTCTCGCTCAGGTGCAGAGTGTCTCTATCGCTCAGGTGCAGAGTGTCTCTCGCTCAGGTGCAGAGTGTGTCTCGCTCAGGTGCTGAGTGTCTCTCGCTCAGGTGCAGAGTGTCTCTCTCGCTCAGGTGCAGAGTGTCTCTCGCTCAGGTGCAGAGTGTGTCTCGCTCAGGTGCAGTGTGTCTCTCGCTCAGGTGCAGTGTGTCTCTCGCTCAGGTGCAGAGTGTGTCTCGCTCAGGTGCAGACTGTCTCTCTCGCTCAGGTGCAGAGAGTCTCTCGCTCAGGTGCAGAGTGTCTCTCTCGCTCAGGTGCAGAGTGTCTCTATCGCTCAGGTGCAGAGTGTCTCTCGCTCAGGTGCAGAGTGTGTCTCTCGCTCAGGTGCAGAGTGTGTCTCGCTCAGGTGCAGAGTGTCTCTCGCTCAGGTGCAGAGTGTCTCTCGCTCAGGTGCAGAGTGTGTCTCACTCAGGTGCAGTGTGTCTCTCGCTCAGGTGCAGAGTGTCTCTCGCTCAGGTGCAGAGTGTGTCTCGCTCAGGTGCAGAGTGTCTCTCGCTCAGGTGCAGAGTGTGTCTCGCTCAGGTGCAGTGTGTCTCTCGCTCAGGTGCAGAGTGTCTCTCGCTCAGGTGTAGAGTGTCTCTCGCTCAGGTGCAGAGTGTGTCTCGCTCAGGTGCAGTGTGTCTCTCGCTCAGGTGCAGAGTGTCTCTCGCTCAGGTGCAGAGTGTGTCTCGCTCAAGTGCAGTGTCTCTCTCGCTCAGGTGCAGAGTGTGTCTCTCGCTCAAGTGCAGAGTGCAGACTGTCTCTCTCGCTCAGGTGCAGAGTGTGTCTCGCTCAGGTGCAGAGTGCAGAGTGTGTCTCTCGCTCAGGTGCAGAGATTGTCTCTCGCTCAGGTGCAGAGTGCAGTGTGTCTCTCGCTCAGGTGCAGAGAGTGTCTCTCGCTCAGGTGCAGAGTGTGTCTCTCGCTCAGGTGCAGAGTGTCTCTCACTCAGGTGCAGAGTGCAGTGTGTCTCTCGCTCAGGTGCAGAGAGTGTCTCTCGCTCAGGTGCAGAGTGTCTCTCTCGCTCAGGTGCAGAGTGTCTCTCGCTCAGGTGCAGAGTGTGTCTCGCTCAGGTGCAGAGTGTATCTCTCGCTCAGGTGCAGAGTGTCTCTCGCTCAGGTGCAGAGTGTCTCTCGCTCAGGTGCAGAGTGTGTCTCTCGCTCAGGTGCCGAGTGTCTCTCTCGCTCAGATGCAGAGTGTCTCTTGCTCAGGTGCAGTGTGTCTCTCGCTCAGGTGCAGAGTGTCTCTCGCTCAGGTGCAGTGTGCAGTGTGTCTCTCGCTCAGGTGCAGAGTGCAGTGTGTCTCTCGCTCAGGTGCAGAGAGTGTCTATCGCTCAGGTGCAGAGTGTGTCTCTCGCTCAGGTGCAGAGTGTCTCTCTCGCTCAGGTGCAGAGTGTCTCTCTCGCTCAGGTGCAGAGTGTCTCTCTCGCTCAGGTGCAGAGTGTCTCTCGCTCAAGTGCAGAGTGTGTCTCGCTCAGGTGCAGAGTGCAGAGTGTGTCTCTCGCTCAGGTGCAGAGAGTCTCTCGCTCACGTGCAGAGTGTTTCTCTCGCTCAGGTGCAGAGTGTGTCTCTCGCTCAGGTGCAGAGTGTCTCTATCGCTCAGGTGCAGAGTGTCTCTCGCTCAGGTGCAGAGTGTGTCTCTCGCTCAGGTGCAGTGTGTCTCTCGCTCAGGTGCAGTGTGTCTCTCGCTCAGGTGCAGAGTGTGTCTCGCTCAGGTGCAGAGTGTCTCTCGCTCAGGTGCAGAGTGTCTCTCTCGCTCAGGTGCAGAGTATCTCTCGCTCAGGTGCAGAGTGTGTCTCGCTCAGGTGCAGTGTGTCTCTTGCTCAGGTGCAGTGTGTCTCTCGCTCAGGTGCAGAGTGTGTCTCGCTCAGGTGCAGTGTGTCTCTCGCTCAGGTGCAGAGTGTCTCTCGCTCAGGTGCAGAGTGTCTCTCTCGCTCAGGTGCAGAGTGTCTCTCGCTCAGGTGCAGAGTGTCTCTCGCTCAGGTGCAGAGTGTCTCTCTCGCTCAGGTGCAGAGTGTCTCTCTCGCTCTGATGCAGAGTGTCTCTTGCTCAGGTGCAGAGTGTCTCTCGCTCAGGTGCAGAGTGTCTCTTGCTCAGGTGCAGAGTGTCTCTCGCTAAGGTGCAGAGTGTCTCTCGCTCAGGTGCAGAGTGTCTCTCGCTCAGGTGCAGAGTGTCTCTCGCTCAGGTGCAGTGTGTCTCTCGCTCAGGTGCAGAGTATCTCTCGCTCAGGTGCAGAGTGTCTCTCGCTCAGGTGCAGAGTATCTCTCGCTCAGGTGCAGAGTGTCTCTCGCTCAGGTGCAGACTGTCTCTCTCGCTCAGGTGCAGAGAGTCTCTCGCTCAGGTGCAGAGTGTCTCTCTCGCTCAGGTGCAGAGTGTCTCTATCGCTCAGGTGCAGAGTGTCTCTCGCTCAGGTGCAGAGTGTGTCTCGCTCAGGTGCAGTGTGTCTCTCGCTCAGGTGCAGAGTGTCTCTCGCTCAGGTGCAGAGTGTTTCTCTCGCTCAGGTGCAGAGTATGTCTCGCTCAGGTGCAGTGTGTCTCTCGCTCAGGTGCAGAGTGTCTCTCGCTCAAGTGCAGAGTGTGTCTCTCGCTCAGGTGCAGAGTGTGTCTCTCGCTCAGGTGCAGAGTATGTCTCGCTCAGGTGCAGTGTGTCTCTCGCTCAGGTGTAGAGTGTCTCTCACTCAGGTGCAGAGTGTCTCTCTCGCTCAGGTGCAGTGTGTCTCTCGCTCAGGTGCAGTTTGTCTCTCGCTCAGGTGCAGAGTGTCTCTCGCTCAGGTGCAGAGTGTCTCTCGCTCAGGTGCAGAGTGTCTCTCGCTCAGGTGCAGAGTTTCTCTCGTTCAGGTGCAGACTGTCTCTCTCGCTCAGGTGCAGAGTGTCTCTCGCTCAGGTGCAGAGTGTCTCTATCGCTCAGGTGCAGTGTGTCTCTCGCTCAGGTGCAGAGTGTGTCTCTCGCTCAGGTGCAGAGTGTCTCTCTCGCTCAGGTGCAGAGTGTCTCTCGCTCAGGTGTAGTGTGTCTCTCGCTCAGGTGCAGTGTGTCTCTCGCTCAGGTGCAGAGTGTGTCTCGCTCAGGTGCAGAGTGTCTCTCGCTCAGGTGCAGAGTGTCTCTCTCGCTCAGGTGCAGAGTATCTCTCGCTCAGGTGCAGAGTGTGTCTCGCTCAGGTGCAGTGTGTCTCTTGCTCAGGTGCAGTGTGTCTCTCGCTCAGGTGCAGAGTGTGTCTCGCTCAGGTGCAGTGTGTCTCTTGCTCAGGTGCAGTGTGTCTCTCGCTCAGGTGCAGAGTATCTCTCGCTCAGGTGCAGAGTGTGTCTCGCTCAGGTGCAGTGTGTCTCTTGCTCAGGTGCAGTGTGTCTCTTTCTCAGGTGCAGAGTGTGTCTCGCTCAGGTGCAGTGTGTCTCTTGCTCAGGTGCAGTGTGTCTCTCGCTCAGGTGCAGAGTGTGTCTCGCTCAGGTGCAGTGTGTCTCTCGCTCAGGTGAAGAGTGTCTCTCTCGCTCAGGTGCAGAGTGTCTCTCTCGCTCAGGTGCAGAGTTTCTCTCGCTCAGGTGCAGAGTGTGTCTCGCTCAGGTGCAGAGTGTCTCTCGCTCAGGTGCAGAGTGTCTCTCTCGCTCAGGTGCAGAGTGTCTCTCGCTCAGGTGCAGAGTGTGTCTCGCTCAGGTGCAGTGTGTCTCTCGCTCAGGTGCAGAGTGTCTCTCGCTCAGGTGTAGAGTGTCTCTCGCTCAGGTGCAGAGTGTGTCTCGCTCAGGTGCAGTGTGTCTCTCGCTCAGGTGCAGAGTGTCTCTCGCTCAGGTGCAGAGTGTGTCTCGCTCAAGTGCAGTGTCTCTCTCGCTCAGGTGCAGAGTGTGTCTCTCGCTCAAGTGCAGAGTGCAGACTGTCTCTCTCGCTCAGGTGCAGAGTGTGTCTCGCTCAGGTGCAGAGTGCAGAGTGTGTCTCTCGCTCAGGTGCAGAGATTGTCTCTCGCTCAGGTGCAGAGTGCAGTGTGTCTCTCGCTCAGGTGCAGAGAGTGTCTCTCGCTCAGGTGCAGAGTGTCTCTCGCTCAGGTGCAGGGCGTGTCTCTCGCTCAGGTGCAGAGTGCAGTGTGTCTCTCGCTCAGGTGCAGAGAGTGTCTCTCGCTCAGGTGCAGAGTGTGTCTCTCGCTCAGGTGCAGAGTGTCTCTCTCGCTCAGGTGCAGATTGTCTCTCTCGCTCAGGTGCAGAGTGTCTCTCGCTCAGGTGCAGAGTGTGTCTCGCTCAGGTGCAGAGTGCAGAGTGTGTCTCTCGCTCAGGTGCAGAGAGTCTTTCGCTCAGGTGCAGAGTGTGTCTCTCGCTCAGGTGCAGAGTGTGTCTCTCGCTCAGGTGCAGAGTGTCTCTATCGCTCAGGTGCAGAGTGTCTCTCGCTCAGGTGCAGAGTGTGTCTCGCTCAGGTGCAGAGTGTCTCTCGCTCAGGTGCAGAGTGTGTCTCGCTCAGGTGCAGTGTGTCTCTCGCTCAGGTGCAGTGTGTCTCTCGCTCAGGTGCAGAGTGTGTCTCGCCCTGGTGCAGTGTGTCTCTCGCTCAGGTGCAGAGTGTCTCTCGCTCAGGTGCAGTGTGTCTCTCTCTCAGGTGCAGTGTGTCTCTCGCTCAGGTGCAGAGTGTCTCTCGCTCAGGTGCAGAGTGTCTCTCTCGCTCAGGTGCAGAGTGTCTCTCGCTCAGGTGCAGAGTGTCTCTCGCTCAGGTGCAGAGTGTGTCTCTCGCTCAGGTGCAGAGTGTCTCTCTCGCTCAGATGCAGAGTGTCTCTTGCTCAGGTGCAGTGTGTCTCTCGCTCAGGTGCAGAGTGCAGTGTGTCTCTCGCTCAGGTGCAGAGAGTGTCTATCGCTCAGGTGCAGAGTGTGTCTCTCGCTCAGGTGCAGAGTGTCTCTCTCGGTCAGGTGCAGAGTGTCTCTCTCGCTCAGGTGCAGAGTGTCTCTCTCGCTCAGGTGCAGAGTGTCTCTCGCTCAAGTGCAGAGTGTGTCTCGCTCAGGTGCAGAGTGCAGAGTGTCTCTATCGCTCAGGTGCAGAGTGTCTCTCGCTCAGGTGCAGAGTGTCTCTCGCTCAGGTGCAGTGTGTCTCTCGCTCAGGTGCAGTGTGTCTCTCGCTCAGGTGCAGAGTGTGTCTCGCTCAGGTGCAGAGTGTCTCTCGCTCAGGTGCAGAGTGTCTCTCTCGCTCAGGTGCAGAGTATCTCTCGCTCAGGTGCAGAGTGTGTCTCTCTCAGGTGCAGTGTGTCTCTTGCTCAGGTGCAGTGTGTCTCTCGCTCAGGTGCAGAGTGTGTCTCGCTCAGGTGCAGTGTGTCTCTAGCTCAGGTGCAGAGTGTCTCTCGCTCAGGTGCAGAGTCTCTCTCTCGCTCAGGTGCAGAGTGTCTCTCGCTCAGGTGCAGAGTGTCTCTCGCTCAGGTGCAGAGTGTCTCTCTCGCTCAGGTGCAGAGTGTCTCTCTCGCTCTGATGCAGAGTGTCTCTTGCTCAGGTGCAGAGTGTCTCTCGCTCAGGTGCAGAGTGTCTCTTGCTCAGGTGCAGAGTGTCTCTCGCTAAGGTGCAGAGTGTCTCTTGCTCAGGTGCAGAGTGTTTCTCGCTCAGGTGCTGAGTGTCTCTCGCTCAGGTGCAGTGTGTCTCTCGCTCAGGTGCAGAGTATCTCTCGCTCAGGTGCAGAGTGTCTCTCGCTCAGGTGCAGAGTATCTCTCGCTCAGGTGCAGAGTGTCTCTCGCTCAGGTGCAGACTGTCTCTCTCGCTCAGGTGCAGAGAGTCTCTCGCTCAGGTGCAGAGTGTCTCTCTCGCTCAGGTGCAGAGTGTCTCTATCGCTCAGGTGCAGAGTGTCTCTCGCTCAGGTGCAGAGTGTGTCTCGCTCAGGTGCAGTGTGTCTCTCGCTCAGGTGCAGAGTGTCTCTCGCTCAGGTGCAGAGTGTTTCTCTCGCTCAGGTGCAGAGTATGTCTCGCTCAGGTGCAGTGTGTCTCTCGCTCAGGTGCAGAGTGTCTCTCGCTCAAGTGCAGAGTGTGTCTCTCGCTCAGGTGCAGAGTGTGTCTCTCGCTCAGGTGCAGAGTATGTCTCGCTCAGGTGCAGTGTGTCTCTCGCTCAGGTGCAGAGTGTCTCTCTCGCTCAGGTGCAGTGTGTCTCTCGTTCAGGTGCAGACTGTCTCTCTCGCTCAGGTGCAGAGTGTCTCTCGCTCAGGTGCAGAGTGTCTCTATCGCTCAGGTGCAGAGTGTCTCTCGCTCAGGTGCAGAGTGTGTCACTCGCTCAGGTGCAGAGTGTCTCTCTCGCTCAGGTGCAGAGTGTCTCTCGCTCAGGTGCAGAGTGTCTCTCGCTCAGGTGCAGAGTGTCTCTCGTTCAGGTGCAGACTGTCTCTCTCGCTCAGGTGCAGAGTGTCTCTCGCTCAGGTGCAGAGTGTCTCTATCGCTCAGGTGCAGAGTGTCTCTCGCTCAGATGCAGAGTGTGTCTCTCGCTCAGGTGCAGAGTGTCTCTCTCGCTCAGGTGCAGAGTGTCTCTCGCTCAGGTGCAGTGTGTCTCTCGCTCAGGTGCAGTGTGTCTCTCGCTCAGGTGCAGAGTGTGTCTCGCTCAGGTGCAGAGTGTCTCTCGCTCAGGTGCAGAGTGTCTCTCTCGCTCAGGTGCAGAGTATCTCTCGCTCAGGTGCAGAGTGTGTCTCGCTCAGGTGCAGTGTGTCTCTTGCTCAGGTGCAGTGTGTCTCTTTCTCAGGTGCAGAGTGTGTCTCGCTCAGGTGCAGTGTGTCTCTTGCTCAGGTGCAGTGTGTCTCTCGCTCAGGTGCAGAGTGTGTCTCGCTCAGGTGCAGTGTGTCTCTCGCTCAGGTGAAGAGTGTCTCTCTCGCTCAGGTGCAGAGTGTCTCTCTCGCTCAGGTGCAGAGTGTCTCTCGCTCAAGTGCAGAGTGTGTCTCGCTCAGGTGCAGAGTGTGTCTCTCGCTCAGGTGCAGAGAGTCTCTCGCTCAGGTGCAGAGTGTCTCTCGCTCAGGTGCAGTGTGTCTCTCGCTCAGGTGCAGTGTGTCTCTCGCTCAGGTGCAGAGTGTGTCTCGCTCAGGTGCAGAGTGTCTCTCGCTCAGGTGCAGAGTGTCTCTCTCGCTCAGGTGCAGAGTGTCTCTCGCTCAGGTGCAGAGTGTGTCTCGCTCAGGTGCAGTGTGTCTCTCACTCAGGTGCAGAGTGTCTCTCGCTCAGGTGTAGAGTGTCTCTCGCTCAGGTGCAGAGTGTGTCTCGCTCAGGTGCAGTGTGTCTCTCGCTCAGGTGCAGAGTGTCTCTCGCCCAGGTGCAGAGTGTGTCTCGCTCAAGTGCAGTGTCTCTCTCGCTCAGATGCAGAGTGTGTCTCTCGCTCAAGTGCAGAGTGCAGACTGTCTCTCTCGCTCAGGTGCAGAGTGTGTCTCGCTCAGGTGCAGAGTGCAGAGTGTGTCTCTCGCTCAGGTGCAGAGATTGTCTCTCGCTCAGGTGCAGAGTGCAGTGTGTCTCTCGCTCAGGTGCAGAGAGTGTCTCTCGCTCAGGTGCAGAGTGTCTCTCGCTCAGGTGCAGGGCGTGTCTCTCGCTCAGGTGCAGAGTGCAGTGTGTCTCTCGCTCAGGTGTGGAGAGTGTCTCTCGCTCAGGTGCAGAGTGTGTCTCTCGCTCAGGTGCAGAGTGTCTCTCTCGCTCAGGTGCAGATTGTCTCTCTCGCTCAGGTGCAGAGTGTCTCTCGCTCAGGTGCAGAGTGTGTCTCGCTCAGGTGCAGAGTGCAGAGTGTGTCTCTCGCTCAGGTGCAGAGAGTCTTTCGCTCAGGTGCAGAGTGTGTCTCTCGCTCAGGTGCAGAGTGTGTCTCTCGCTCAGGTGCAGAGTGTCTCTATCGCTCAGGTGCAGAGTGTCTCTCGCTCAGGTGCAGAGTGTGTCTCGCTCAGGTGCTGAGTGTCTCTCGCTCAGGTGCAGAGTGTCTCTCTCGCTCAGGTGCAGAGTGTCTCTCGCTCAGGTGCAGAGTGTGTCTCGCTCAGGTGCAGTGTGTCTCTCGCTCAGGTGCAGTGTGTCTCTCGCTCAGGTGCAGAGTGTGTCTCGCTCAGGTGCAGACTGTCTCTCTCGCTCAGGTGCAGAGAGTCTCTCGCTCAGGTGCAGAGTGTCTCTCTCGCTCAGGTGCAGAGTGTCTCTATCGCTCAGGTGCAGAGTGTCTCTCGCTCAGGTGCAGAGTGTGTCTCTCGCTCAGGTGCAGAGTGTGTCTCGCTCAGGTGCAGAGTGTCTCTCGCTCAGGTGCAGAGTGTCTCTCGCTCAGGTGCAGAGTGTGTCTCGCTCAGGTGCAGTGTGTCTCTCGCTCAGGTGCAGAGTGTCTCTCGCTCAGGTGCAGAGTGTGTCTCGCTCAGGTGCAGAGTGTCTCTCGCTCAGGTGCAGAGTGTGTCTCGCTCAGGTGCAGTGTGTCTCTCGCTCAGGTGCAGAGTGTCTCTCGCTCAGGTGTAGAGTGTCTCTCGCTCAGGTGCAGAGTGTGTCTCGCTCAGGTGCAGTGTGTCTCTCGCTCAGGTGCAGAGTGTCTCTCGCTCAGGTGCAGAGTGTGTCTCGCTCAAGTGCAGTGTCTCTCTCGCTCAGGTGCAGAGTGTGTCTCTCGCTCAAGTGCAGAGTGCAGACTGTCTCTCTCGCTCAGGTGCAGAGTGTGTCTCGCTCAGGTGCAGAGTGCAGAGTGTGTCTCTCGCTCAGGTGCAGAGATTGTCTCTCGCTCAGGTGCAGAGTGCAGTGTGTCTCTCGCTCAGGTGCAGAGAGTGTCTCTCGCTCAGGTGCAGAGTGTGTCTCTCGCTCAGGTGCAGAGTGTCTCTCGCTCAGGTGCAGAGTGCAGTGTGTCTCTCGCTCAGGTGCAGAGAGTGTCTCTCGCTCAGGTGCAGAGTGTCTCTCTCGCTCAGGTGCAGAGTGTCTCTCGCTCAGGTGCAGAGTGTGTCTCGCTCAGGTGCAGAGTGTCTCTCTCGCTCAGGTGCAGAGTGTCTCTCGCTCAGGTGCAGAGTGTCTCTCGCTCAGGTGCAGAGTGTGTCTCTCGCTCAGGTGCCGAGTGTCTCTCTCGCTCAGATGCAGAGTGTCTCTTGCTCAGGTGCAGTGTGTCTCTCGCTCAGGTGCAGAGTGTCTCTCGCTCAGGTGCAGTGTGCAGTGTGTCTCTCGCTCAGGTGCAGAGTGCAGTGTGTCACTCGCTCAGGTGCAGAGAGTGTCTATCGCTCAGGTGCAGAGTGTGTCTCTCGCTCAGGTGCAGAGTGTCTCTCTCGCTCAGGTGCAGAGTGTCTCTGTCGCTCAGGTGCAGAGTGTCTCTCTCGCTCAGGTGCAGAGTGTCTCTCGCTCAAGTGCAGAGTGTGTCTCGCTCAGGTGCAGAGTGCAGAGTGTGTCTCTCGCTCAGGTGCAGAGAGTCTCTCGCTCACGTGCAGAGTGTTTCTCTCGCTCAGGTGCAGAGTGTGTCTCTCGCTCAGGTGCAGAGTGTCTCTATCGCTCAGGTGCAGAGTGTCTCTCGCTCAGGTGCAGAGTGTGTCTCTCGCTCAGGTGCAGTGTGTCTCTCGCTCAGGTGCAGTGTGTCTCTCGCTCAGGTGCAGAGTGTGTCTCGCTCAGGTGCAGAGTGTCTCTCGCTCAGGTGCAGAGTGTCTCTCTCGCTCAGGTACAGAGTATCTCTCGCTCAGGTGCAGAGTGTGTCTCGCTCAGGTGCAGTGTGTCTCTTGCTCAGGTGCAGTGTGTCTCTCGCTCAGGTGCAGAGTGTGTCTCGCTCAGGTGCAGTGTGTCTCTCGCTCAGGTGCAGAGTGTCTCTCGCTCAGGTGCAGAGTGTCTCTCTCGCTCAGGTGCAGAGTGTCTCTCGCTCAGGTGCAGAGTGTCTCTCGCTCAGGTGCAGAGTGTCTCTCTCGCTCAGGTGCAGAGTGTCTCTCTCGCTCTGATGCAGAGTGTCTCTTGCTCAGGTGCAGAGTGTCTCTCGCTCAGGTGCAGAGTGTCTCTTGCTCAGGTGCAGAGTGTCTCTCGCTAAGGTGCAGAGTGTCTCTCGCTCAGGTGCAGAGTGTCTCTCGCTCAGGTGCAGAGTGTCTCTCGCTCAGGTGCAGTGTGTCTCTCGCTTAGGTGCAGAGTATCTCTCGCTCAGGTGCAGAGTGTCTCTCGCTCAGGTGCAGAGTATCTCTCGCTCAGGTGCAGAGTGTCTCTCGCTCAGGTGCAGACTGTCTCTCTCGCTCAGGTGCAGAGAGTCTCTCGCTCAGGTGCAGAGTGTCTCTCTCGCTCAGGTGCAGAGTGTCTCTATCGCTCAGGTGCAGAGTGTCTCTCGCTCAGGTGCAGAGTGTGTCTCGCTCAGGTGCAGTGTGTCTCTCGCTCAGGTGCAGAGTGTCTCTCGCTCAGGTGCAGAGTGTTTCTCTCGCTCAGGTGCAGAGTATGTCTCGCTCAGGTGCAGTGTGTCTCTCGCTCAGGTGCAGAGTGTCTCTCGCTCAAGTGCAGAGTGTGTCTCTCGCTCAGGTGCAGAGTGTGTCTCTCGCTCAGGTGCAGAGGATGTCTCGCTCAGGTGCAGTGTGTCTCTCGCTCAGGTGTAGAGTGTCTCTCACTCAGGTGCAGAGTGTCTCTCTCGCTCAGGTGCAGTGTGTCTCTCGCTCAGGTGCAGTTTGTCTCTCGCTCAGGTGCAGAGTGTCTCTCGCTCAGGTGCAGAGTGTCTCTCGCTCAGATGCAGAGTGTCTCTCGCTCAGGTGCAGAGTGTCTCTCGCTCAGGTGCAGAGTGTCTCTCGCTCAGGTGCAGTGTGTCTCTTGCTCAGGTGCAGTGTGTCTCTCGCTCAGGTGCAGAGTGTGTCTCGCTCAGGTGCAGTGTGTCTCTCGCTCAGGTGCAGAGTGTCTCTCGCTCAGGTGCAGTGTGTCTCTCGCTCAGGTGCAGTGTGTCTCTCGCTCAGGTGCAGAGTGTCTCTCGCTCAGGTGCAGAGTGTCTCTCTCGCTCAGGTGCAGAGTGTCTCTCTCGCTCAGGTGCAGAGTGTCTCTCGCTCAGGTGCAGTGTGTCTCTCGCTCAGGTGCAGAGTGTCTCTCGCTCAGGTGCAGAGTGTCTCTCTCGCTCAGGTGCAGAGTGTCTCTCTCGCTCAGGTGCAGTTTGTCTCTCGCTCAGGTGCAGAGTGTCTCTCGCTCAGGTGCAGAGTGTCTCTCGCTCAGGTGCAGAGTGTCTCTCGCTCAGGTGCAGAGTGTCTCTCGCTCAGGTGCAGAGTTTCTCTCGTTCAGGTGCAGACTGTCTCTCTCGCTCAGGTGCAGAGTGTCTCTCGCTCAGGTGCAGAGTGTCTCTCGCTCAGGTGCAGAGTGTGTCTCTCGCTCAGGTGCAGAGTGTCTCTCTCGCTCAGGTGCAGAGTGTCTCTCGCTCAGGTGCAGTGTGTCTCTCGCTCAGGTGCAGTGTGTCTCTCGCTCAGGTGCAGAGTGTCTCTCGCTCAGGTGCAGAGTGTCTCTCGCTCAGGTGCAGAGTATCTCTCGCTCAGGTGCAGAGTGTGTCTCGCTCAGGTGCAGTGTGTCTCTTGCTCAGGTGCAGTGTGTCTCTCGCTCAGGTGCAGAGTGTGTCTCGCTCAGGTGCAGTGTGTCTCTTGCTCAGGTGCAGTGTGTCTCTCGCTCAGGTGCAGAGTATCTCTCGCTCAGGTGCAGAGTGTGTCTCGCTCAGGTGCAGTGTGTCTCTTGCTCAGGTGCAGTGTGTCTCTTTCTCAGGTGCAGAGTGTGTCTCGCTCAGGTGCAGTGTGTCTCTTGCTCAGGTGCAGTGTGTCTCTCGCTCAGGTGCAGAGTGTGTCTCGCTCAGGTGCAGTGTGTCTCTCGCTCAGGTGAAGAGTGTCTCTCTCGCTCAGGTGCAGAGTGTCTCTCTCGCTCAGGTGCAGAGTGTCTCTCGCTCAAGTGCAGAGTGTGTCTCGCTCAGGTGCAGAGAGTCTCTCTCGCTCAGGTGTAGAGTGTCTCTTGCTCAGGTGCAGAGTGTGTCTCTCGCTCAGGTGCAGAGAGTCTCTCGCTCAGGTGCAGAGTGTCTCTCGCTCAGGTGCAGTGTGTCTCTCGCTCAGGTGCAGTGTGTCTCTCGCTCAGGTGCAGAGTGTGTCTCGCTCAGGTGCAGAGTGTCTCTCGCTCAGGTGCAGAGTGTCTCTCTCGCTCAGGTGCAGAGTGTCTCTCGCTCAGGTGCAGAGTGTGTCTCGCTCAGGTGCAGTGTGTCTCTCGCTCAGGTGCAGAGTGTCTCTCGCTCAGGTGTAGAGTGTCTCTCGCTCAGGTGCAGAGTGTGTCTCGCTCAAGTGCAGTGTGTCTCTCGCTCAGGTGCAGAGTGTCTCTCGCTCAGGTGCAGAGTGTGTCTCGCTCAAGTGCAGTGTCTCTCTCGCTCAGGTGCAGAGTGTGTCTCTCGCTCAAGTGCAGAGTGCAGACTGTCTCTCTCGCTCAGGTGCAGAGTGTGTCTCGCTCAGGTGCAGAGTGCAGAGTGTGTCTCTCGCTCAGGTGCAGAGATTGTCTCTCGCTCAGGTGCAGAGTGCAGTGTGTCTCTCGCTCAGGTGCAGAGAGTGTCTCTCGCTCAGGTGCAGAGTGTCTCTCGCTCAGGTGCAGGGCGTGTCTCTCGCTCAGGTGCAGAGTGCAGTGTGTCTCTCGCTCAGGTGCAGAGAGTGTCTCTCGCTCAGGTGCAGAGTGTGTCTCTCGCTCAGGTGCAGAGTGTCTCTCTCGCTCAGGTGCAGATTGTCTCTCTCGCTCAGGTGCAGAGTGTCTCTCGCTCAGGTGCAGAGTGTGTCTCGCTCAGGTGCAGAGTGCAGAGTGTGTCTCTCGCTCAGGTGCAGAGAGTCTTTCGCTCAGGTGCAGAGTGTGTCTCTCGCTCAGGTGCAGAGTGTGTCTCTCGCTCAGGTGCAGAGTGTCTCTATCGCTCAGGTGCAGAGTGTCTCTCGCTCAGGTGCAGAGTGTGTCTCGCTCAGGTGCAGAGTGTCTCTCGCTCAGGTGCAGAGTGTGTCTCGCTCAGGTGCAGTGTGTCTCTCTCTCAGGTGCAGTGTGTCTCTCGCTCAGGTGCATAGTGTGTCTCGCCCTGGTGCAGTGTGTCTCTCGCTCAGGTGCAGAGTGTCTCTCGCTCAGGTGCAGTGTGTCTCTCTCTCAGGTGCAGTGTGTCTCTCGCTCAGGTGCAGAGTTTCTCTCGCTCAGGTGCAGAGTGTCTCTCTCGCTCAGGTGCAGAGTGTCTCTCGCTCAGGTGCAGAGTGTCTCTCGCTCAGGTGCAGAGTGTCTCTCTCGCTCAGGTGCAGAGTGTCTCTCTCGCTCAGATGCAGAGTGTCTCTTGCTCAGGTGCAGTGTGTCTCTCGCTCAGGTGCAGAGTGCAGTGTGTCTCTCGCTCAGGTGCAGAGAGTGTCTCTCGCTCAGGTGCAGAGTGTCTCTCTCGCTCAGGTGCAGAGTGTCTCTCTCGCTCAGGTGCAGAGTGTCTCTCTCGCTCAGGTGCAGAGTGTCTCTCGCTCAAGTGCAGAGTGTGTCTCGCTCAGGTGCAGAGTGCAGAGTGTGTCTCTCGCTCAGGTGCAGAGAGTCTCTCGCTCACGTGCAGAGTGTTTCTCTCGCTCAGGTGCAGAGTGTGTCTCTCGCTCAGGTGCAGAGTGTCTCTATCGCTCAGGTGCAGAGTGTCTCTCGCTCAGGTGCAGAGTGTGTCTCTCGCTCAGGTGCAGAGTGTCTCTCTCGCTCAGGTGCAGAGTGTCTCTCGCTCAGGTGCAGTGTGTCTCTCGCTCAGGTGCAGTGTGTCTCTCGCTCAGGTGCAGAGTGTGTCTCGCTCAGGTGCAGAGTGTCTCTCGCTCAGGTGCAGAGTGTCTTTCTCGCTCAGGTGCAGAGTATCTCTCGCTCAGGTGCAGAGTGTGTCTCTCTCAGGTGCAGTGTGTCTCTTGCTCAGGTGCAGTGTGTCTCTCGCTCAGGTGCAGAGTGTGTCTCGCTCAGGTGCAGTGTGTCTCTAGCTCAGGTGCAGAGTGTCTCTCGCTCAGGTGCAGAGTGTCTCTCTCGCTCAGGTGCAGAGTGTCTCTCGCTCAGGTGCAGAGTGTCTCTCGCTCAGGTGCAGAGTGTCTCTCTCGCTCAGGTGCAGAGTGTCTCTCTCGCTCTGATGCAGAGTGTCTCTTGCTCAGGTGCAGAGTGTCTCTCGCTCAGGTGCAGAGTGTCTCTTGCTCAGGTGCAGAGTGTCTCTCGCTAAGGTGCAGAGTGTCTCTTGCTCAGGTGCAGAGTGTCTCTCGCTCAGGTGCTGAGTGTCTCTCGCTCAGGTGCAGTGTGTCTCTCGCTCAGGTGCAGAGTATCTCTCGCTCAGGTGCAGAGTGTCTCTCGCTCAGGTGCAGAGTATCTCTCGCTCAGGTGCAGAGTGTCTCTCGCTCAGGTGCAGACTGTCTCTCTCGCTCAGGTGCAGAGAGTCTCTCGCTCAGGTGCAGAGTGTCTCTCTCGCTCAGGTGCAGAGTGTCTCTATCGCTCAGGTGCAGAGTGTCTCTCGCTCAGGTGCAGAGTGTGTCTCGCTCAGGTGCAGTGTGTCTCTCGCTCAGGTGCAGAGTGTCTCTCGCTCAGGTGCAGAGTGTTTCTCTCGCTCAGGTGCAGAGTATGTCTCGCTCAGGTGCAGTGTGTCTCTCGCTCAGGTGCAGAGTGTCTCTCGCTCAAGTGCAGAGTGTGTCTCTCGCTCAGGTGCAGAGTGTGTCTCTCGCTCAGGTGCAGAGTATGTCTCGCTCAGGTGCAGTGTGTCTCTCGCTCAGGTGCAGAGTGTCTCTCGCTCAGGTGCAGAGTGTCTCTCTCGCTCAGGTGCAGTGTGTCTCTCGTTCAGGTGCAGACTGTCTCTCTCGCTCAGGTGCAGAGTGTCTCTCGCTCAGGTGCAGAGTGTCTCTATCGCTCAGGTGCAGAGTGTCTCTCGCTCAGGTGCAGAGTGTGTCTCTCGCTCAGGTGCAGAGTGTCTCTCTCGCTCAGGTGCAGAGTGTCTCTCGCTCAGGTGCAGAGTGTCTCTCGTTCAGGTGCAGACTGTCTCTCTCGCTCAGGTGCAGAGTGTCTCTCGCTCAGGTGCAGAGTGTCTCTATCGCTCAGGTGCAGAGTGTCTCTCGCTCAGATGCAGAATGTGTCTCTCGCTCAGGTGCAGAGTGTCTCTCTCGCTCAGGTGCAGAGTGTCTCTCGCTCAGGTGCAGAGAGTGTCTCGCTCAGGTGCAGTGTGTCTCTTGCTCAGGTGCAGTGTGTCTCTCGCTCAGGTGCAGAGTGTGTCTCGCTCAGGTGCAGTGTGTCTCTTGCTCAGGTGCAGTGTGTCTCTCGCTCAGGTGCAGAGTATCTCTCGCTCAGGTGCAGAGTGTGTCTCGCTCAGGTGCAGTGTGTCTCTTGCTCAGGTGCAGTGTGTCTCTTTCTCAGGTGCAGAGTGTGTCTCGCTCAGGTGCAGTGTGTCTCTTGCTCAGGTGCAGTGTGTCTCTCGCTCAGGTGCAGAGTGTGTCTCGCTCAGGTGCAGTGTGTCTCTCGCTCAGGTGAAGAGTGTCTCTCTCGCTCAGGTGCAGAGTGTCTCTCTCGCTCAGGTGCAGAGTGTCTCTCGCTCAAGTGCAGAGTGTGTCTCGCTCAGGTGCAGAGTGTGTCTCTCGCTCAGGTGCAGAGAGTCTCTCGCTCAGGTGCAGAGTGTCTCTCGCTCAGGTGCAGTGTGTCTCTCGCTCAGGTGCAGTGTGTCTCTCGCTCAGGTGCAAAATGTGTCTCGCTCAGGTGCAGAGTGTCTCTCGCTCAGGTGCAGAGTGTCTCTCTCGCTCAGGTGCAGAGTGTCTCTCGCTCAGGTGCAGAGTGTGTCTCGCTCAGGTGCAGTGTGTCTCTCACTCAGGTGCAGAGTGTCTCTCGCTCAGGTGTAGAGTGTCTCTCGCTCAGGTGCAGAGTGTGTCTCGCTCAGGTGCAGTGTGTCTCTCGCTCAGGTGCAGAGTGTCTCTCGCTCAGGTGCAGAGTGTGTCTCGCTCAAGTGCAGTGTCTCTCTCGCTCAGGTGCAGAGTGTGTCTCTCGCTCAAGTGCAGAGTGCAGACTTTCTCTCTCGCTCAGGTGCAGAGTGTTTCTCGCTCAGGTGCAGAGTGCAGAGTGTGTCTCTCGCTCAGGTGCAGAGATTGTCTCTCGCTCAGGTGCAGAGTGCAGTGTGTCTCTCGCTCAGGTGCAGAGAGTGTCTCTCGCTCAGGTGCAGAGTGTCTCTCGCTCAGGTGCAGGGCGTGTCTCTCGCTCAGGTGCAGAGTGCAGTGTGTCTCTCGCTCAGGTGCAGAGAGTGTCTCTCGCTCAGGTGCAGAGTGTGTCTCTCGCACAGGTGCAGAGTGTCTCTCTCGCTCAGGTGCAGATTGTCTCTCTCGCTCAGGTGCAGAGTGTCTCTCGCTCAGGTGCAGAGTGTGTCTCGCTCAGGTGCAGAGTGCAGAGTGTGTCTCTCGCTCAGGTGCAGAGAGTCTTTCGCTCAGGTGCAGAGTGTGTCTCTCGCTCAGGTGCAGAGTGTGTCTCTCGCTCAGGTGCAGAGTGTCTCTATCGCTCAGGTGCAGAGTGTCTCTCGCTCAGGTGCAGAGTGTGTCTCGCTCAGGTGCTGAGTGTCTCTCGCTCAGGTGCAGAGTGTCTCTCTCGCTCAGGTGCAGAGTGTCTCTCGCTCAGGTGCAGAATGTGTCTCGCTCAGGTGCAGTGTGTCTCTCGCTCAGGTGCAGTGTGTCTCTCGCTCAGGTGCAGAGTGTGTCTCGCCCTGGTGCAGTGTGTCTCTCGCTCAGGTGCAGAGTGTCTCTCGCTCAGGTGCAGTGTGTCTCTCTCTCAGGTGCAGTGTGTCTCTCGCTCAGGTGCAGAGTGTCTCTCGCTCAGGTGCAGAGTGTCTCTCGCTCAGGTGCAGAGTGTCTCTCGCTCAGGTGCAGAGTGTGTCTCTCGCTCAGGTGCAGAGTGTCTCTCTCGCTCAGATGCAGAGTGTCTCTTGCTCAGGTGCAGTGTGTCTCTCGCTCAGGTGCAGAGTGTCTCTCGCTCAGGTGCAGTGTGCAGTGTGTCTCTCGCTCAGGTGCAGAGTGCAGTGTGTCTCTCGCTCAGGTGCAGAGAGTGTCTATCGCTCAGGTGCAGAGTGTGTCTCTCGCTCAGGTCCAGAGTGTCTCTCTCGCTCAGGTGCAGAGTCTCTCTCTCGCTCAGGTGCAGAGTGTCTCTCGCTCAAGTGCAGAGTGTGTCTCGCTCAGGTGCAGAGTGCAGAGTGTGTCTCTCGCTCAGGTGCAGAGAGTCTCTCGCTCAGGTGCAGAGTGTCTCTCGCTCAGGTGCAGGGCGTGTCTCTCGCTCAGGTGCAGAGTGCAGTGTGTCTCTCGCTCAGGTGCAGAGAGTGTCTCTCGCTCAGGTGCAGAGTGTGTCTCTCGCTCAGGTGCAGAGTGTCTCTCTCGCTCAGGTGCAGATTGTCTCTCTCGCTCAGGTGCAGAGTGTCTCTCGCTCAGGTGCAGAGTGTGTCTCGCTCAGGTGCAGAGTGCAGAGTGTGTCTCTCGCTCAGGTGCAGAGAGTCTTTCGCTCAGGTGCAGAGTGTGTCTCTCGCTCAGGTGCAGAGTGTGTCTCTCGCTCAGGTGCAGAGTGTCTCTATCGCTCAGGTGCAGAGTGTCTCTCGCTCAGGTGCAGAGTGTGTCTCGCTCAGGTGCTGAGTGTCTCTCGCTCAGGTGCAGAGTGTCTCTCTCGCTCAGGTGCAGAGTGTCTCTCGCTCAGGTGCAGAATGTGTCTCGCTCAGGTGCAGTGTGTCTCTCGCTCAGGTGCAGTGTGTCTCTCGCTCAGGTGCAGAGTGTGTCTCGCCCTGGTGCAGTGTGTCTCTCGCTCAGGTGCAGAGTGTCTCTCGCTCAGGTGCAGTGTGTCTCTCTCTCAGGTGCAGTGTGTCTCTCGCTCAGGTGCAGAGTGTCTCTCGCTCAGGTGCAGAGTGTCTCTCGCTCAGGTGCAGAGTGTCTCTCGCTCAGGTGCAGAGTGTGTCTCTCGCTCAGGTGCAGAGTGTCTCTCTCGCTCAGATGCAGAGTGTCTCTTGCTCAGGTGCAGTGTGTCTCTCGCTCAGGTGCAGAGTGTCTCTCGCTCAGGTGCAGTGTGCAGTGTGTCTCTCGCTCAGGTGCAGAGTGCAGTGTGTCTCTCGCTCAGGTGCAGAGAGTGTCTATCGCTCAGGTGCAGAGTGTGTCTCTCGCTCAGGTCCAGAGTGTCTCTCTCGCTCAGGTGCAGAGTCTCTCTCTCGCTCAGGTGCAGAGTGTCTCTCGCTCAAGTGCAGAGTGTGTCTCGCTCAGGTGCAGAGTGCAGAGTGTGTCTCTCGCTCAGGTGCAGAGAGTCTCTCGCTCACGTGCAGAGTGTTTCTCTCGCTCAGGTGCAGAGTGTGTCTCTCGCTCAGGTGCAGAGTGTCTCTATCGCTCAGGTGCAGAGTGTCTCTCGCTCAGGTGCAGAGTGTGTCTCTCGCTCAGGTGCAGATTGTCTCTCGCTCAGGTGCAGTGTGTCTCTCGCTCAGGTGCAGTGTGTCTCTCGCTCAGGTGCAGAGTGTGTCTCGCTCAGGTGCAGAGTGTCTCTCGCTCAGGTGCAGAGTGTCTCTCTCGCTCAGGTGCAGAGTATCTCTCGCTCAGGTGCAGAGTGTGTCTCGCTCAGGTGCAGTGTGTCTCTCGCTCAGGTGCAGAGTGTGTCTCGCTCAGGTGCAGTGTGTCTCTCGCTCAGGTGCAGAGTGTCTCTCGCTCAGGTGCAGAGTGTCTCTCTCGCTCAGGTGCAGAGTGTCTCTCTCGCTCTGATGCAGAGTGTCTCTTGCTCAGGTGCAGAGTGTCTCTCGCTCAGGTGCAGAGTGTCTCTTGCTCAGGTGCAGAGTGTCTCTCGCTAAGGTGCAGAGTGTCTCTTGCTCAGGTGCAGAGTGTCTCTCGCTCAGGTGCAGAGTGTCTCTCGCTCAGGTGCAGTGTGTCTCTCGCTCAGGTGCAGAGAGTCTCTCGCTCAGGTGCAGAGTGTCTCTCTCGCTCAGGTGCAGAGTGTCTCTATCGCTCAGGTGCAGAGTGTCTCTCGCTCAGGTGCAGAGTGTGTCTCGCTCAGGTGCAGTGTGTCTCTCGCTCAGGTGCAGAGTGTCTCTCGCTCAGGTGCAGAGTGTTTCTCTCGCTCAGGTGCAGAGTATGTCTCGCTCAGGTGCAGTGTGTCTCTCGCTCAGGTGCAGAGTGTCTCTCGCTCAAGTGCAGAGTGTGTCTCTCGCTCAGGTGCAGAGTGTGTCTCTCGCTCAGGTGCAGAGTATGTCTCGCTCAGGTGCAGTGTGTCTCTCGCTCAGGTGCAGAGTGTCTCTCGCTCAGGTGCAGAGTGTCTCTCTCGCTCAGGTGCAGTGTGTCTCTCGCTCAGGTGCAGTTTGTCTCTCGCTCAGGTGCAGAGTGTCTCTCGCTCAGGTGCAGAGTGTCTCTCGCTCAGATGCAGAGTGTCTCTCGCTCAGGTGCAGAGTGTCTCTCGCTCAGGTGCAGAGTGTCTCTCTCGCTCAGGTGCAGAGTGTCTCTCTCACTCAGGTGCAGAGTGTCTCTCTCGCTCAGGTGCAGAGTGTCTCTCGCTCAGGTGCAGAGTGTCTCTCGCTCAGGTGCAGAGTTTCTCTCGCTCAGGTGCAGAGTGTCTCTCGCTCAGGTGCAGAGTGTCTCTCTCGCTCAGGTGCAGACTGTCTCTCTCGCTCAGGTGCAGAGTGTCTCTCTCGCTCAGGTGCAGAGTGTCTCTCGCTCAGGTGCAGAGTGTCTCTCGCTCAGGTGCAGAGTGTGTCTCGCTCAGGTGCAGTGTGTCTCTCGCTCAGGTGCAGTGTGTCTCTCGCTCAGGTGCAGAGTGTCTCTCGCTCAGGTGCAGAGTGTGTCTCTCGCTCACGTGCAGAGTGTGTCTCTCGCTCAGGTGCAGAGTATGTCTCGCTCAGGTGCAGTGTGTCTCTCGCTCAGGTGCAGAGTGTCTCTATCGCTCAGGTGCAGAGTGTCTCTCGCTCAGGTGCAGAGTGTGTCTCTCGCTCAGGTGCAGATTGTCTCTCGCTCAGGTGCAGTGTGTCTCTCGCTCAGGTGCAGTGTGTCTCTCGCTCAGGTGCAGAGTGTGTCTCGCTCAGGTGCAGAGTGTCTCTCGCTCAGGTGCAGAGTGTCTCTCTCGCTCAGGTGCAGAGTATCTCTCGCTCAGGTGCAGAGTGTGTCTCGCTCAGGTGCAGTGTGTCTCTTGCTCAGGTGCACTGTGTCTCTCGCTCAGGTGCAGAGTGTGTCTCGCTCAGGTGCAGTGTGTCTCTCGCTCAGGTGCAGAGTGTCTCTCGCTCAGGTGCAGAGTGTCTCTCTCGCTCAGGTGCAGAGTGTCTCTCTCGCTCTGATGCAGAGTGTCTCTTGCTCAGGTGCAGAGTGTCTCTCGCTCAGGTGCAGAGTGTCTCTTGCTCAGGTGCAGAGTGTCTCTCGCTAAGGTGCAGAGTGTCTCTTGCTCAGGTGCAGAGTGTCTCTCGCTCAGGTGCAGAGTGTCTCTCGCTCAGGTGCAGTGTGTCTCTCGCTCAGGTGCAGAGAGTCTCTCGCTCAGGTGCAGAGTGTCTCTCTCGCTCAGGTGCAGAGTGTCTCTATCGCTCAGGTGCAGAGTGTCTCTCGCTCAGGTGCAGAGTGTGTCTCGCTCAGGTGCAGTGTGTCTCTCGCTCAGGTGCAGAGTGTCTCTCGCTCAGGTGCAGAGTGTTTCTCTCGCTCAGGTGCAGAGTATGTCTCGCTCAGGTGCAGTGTGTCTCTCGCTCAGGTGCAGAGTGTCTCTCGCTCAAGTGCAGAGTGTGTCTCTCGCTCAGGTGCAGAGTGTGTCTCTCGCTCAGGTGCAGAGTATGTCTCGCTCAGGTGCAGTGTGTCTCTCGCTCAGGTGCAGAGTGTCTCTCGCTCAGGTGCAGAGTGTCTCTCTCGCTCAGGTGCAGTGTGTCTCTCGCTCAGGTGCAGTTTGTCTCTCGCTCAGGTGCAGAGTGTCTCTCGCTCAGGTGCAGAGTGTCTCTCGCTCAGATGCAGAGTGTCTCTCGCTCAGGTGCAGAGTGTCTCTCGCTCAGGTGCAGAGTGTCTCTCTCGCTCAGGTGCAGAGTGTCTCTCTCACTCAGGTGCAGAGTGTCTCTCTCGCTCAGGTGCAGAGTGTCTCTCGCTCAGGTGCAGAGTGTCTCTCGCTCAGGTGCAGAGTTTCTCTCGCTCAGGTGCAGAGTGTCTCTCGCTCAGGTGCAGAGTGTCTCTCTCGCTCAGGTGCAGACTGTCTCTCTCGCTCAGGTGCAGAGTGTTTCTCTCGCTCAGGTGCAGAGTGTCTCTCGCTCAGGTGCAGAGTGTCTCTCGCTCAGGTGCAGAGTGT
Organism: Eucyclogobius newberryi; assembly: GCF_026437365.1. Taxonomy (NCBI): domain Eukaryota; kingdom Metazoa; phylum Chordata; class Actinopteri; order Gobiiformes; family Gobiidae; genus Eucyclogobius; species Eucyclogobius newberryi. The sequence continues at coordinate 37,110,116 of NW_027315779.1, forward strand.
GTCTCGCTCAGGTGCAGTGTGTCTCTCGCTCAGGTGCAGTGTGTCTCTCGCTCAGGTGCAGAGTGTGTCTCGCTCAGGTGCAGAGTGTGTCTCGCTCAGGTGCAGAGTGTCTCTCGCTCAGGTGCAGTGTGTCTCTCGCTCACGTGCAGAGTGTGTCTCTCGCTCAGGTGCAGAGTATGTCTCGCTCAGGTGCAGTGTGTCTCTCGCTCAGGTGCAGAGTGTCTCTATCGCTCAGGTGCAGAGTGTCTCTCGCTCAGGTGCAGAGTGTGTCTCTCGCTCAGGTGCAGATTGTCTCTCGCTCAGGTGCAGTGTGTCTCTCGCTCAGGTGCAGTGTGTCTCTCGCTCAGGTGCAGAGTGTGTCTCGCTCAGGTGCAGAGTGTCTCTCGCTCAGGTGCAGAGTGTCTCTCTCGCTCAGGTGCAGAGTATCTCTCGCTCAGGTGCAGAGTGTGTCTCGCTCAGGTGCAGTGTGTCTCTTGCTCAGGTGCACTGTGTCTCTCGCTCAGGTGCAGAGTGTGTCTCGCTCAGGTGCAGTGTGTCTCTCGCTCAGGTGCAGAGTGTCTCTCGCTCAGGTGCAGAGTGTCTCTCTCGCTCAGGTGCAGAGTGTCTCTCTCGCTCTGATGCAGAGTGTCTCTTGCTCAGGTGCAGAGTGTCTCTCGCTCAGGTGCAGAGTGTCTCTTGCTCAGGTGCAGAGTGTCTCTCGCTAAGGTGCAGAGTGTCTCTTGCTCAGGTGCAGAGTGTCTCTCGCTCAGGTGCAGAGTGTCTCTCGCTCAGGTGCAGTGTGTCTCTCGCTCAGGTGCAGAGAGTCTCTCGCTCAGGTGCAGAGTGTCTCTCTCGCTCAGGTGCAGAGTGTCTCTATCGCTCAGGTGCAGAGTGTCTCTCGCTCAGGTGCAGAGTGTGTCTCGCTCAGGTGCAGTGTGTCTCTCGCTCAGGTGCAGAGTGTCTCTCGCTCAGGTGCAGAGTGTTTCTCTCGCTCAGGTGCAGAGTATGTCTCGCTCAGGTGCAGTGTGTCTCTCGCTCAGGTGCAGAGTGTCTCTCGCTCAAGTGCAGAGTGTGTCTCTCGCTCAGGTGCAGAGTGTGTCTCTCGCTCAGGTGCAGAGTATGTCTCGCTCAGGTGCAGTGTGTCTCTCGCTCAGGTGCAGAGTGTCTCTCGCTCAGGTGCAGAGTGTCTCTCTCGCTCAGGTGCAGTGTGTCTCTCGCTCAGGTGCAGTTTGTCTCTCGCTCAGGTGCAGAGTGTCTCTCGCTCAGGTGCAGAGTGTCTCTCGCTCAGATGCAGAGTGTCTCTCGCTCAGGTGCAGAGTGTCTCTCGCTCAGGTGCAGAGTGTCTCTCTCGCTCAGGTGCAGAGTGTCTCTCTCACTCAGGTGCAGAGTGTCTCTCTCGCTCAGGTGCAGAGTGTCTCTCGCTCAGGTGCAGAGTGTCTCTCGCTCAGGTGCAGAGTTTCTCTCGCTCAGGTGCAGAGTGTCTCTCGCTCAGGTGCAGAGTGTCTCTCTCGCTCAGGTGCAGACTGTCTCTCTCGCTCAGGTGCAGAGTGTTTCTCTCGCTCAGGTGCAGAGTGTCTCTCGCTCAGGTGCAGAGTGTCTCTCGCTCAGGTGCAGAGTGTGTCTCGCTCAGGTGCAGTGTGTCTCTCGCTCAGGTGCAGTGTGTCTCTCGCTCAGGTGCAGAGTGTGTCTCGCTCAGGTGCAGAGTGTGTCTCGCTCAGGTGCAGAGTGTCTCTCGCTCAGGTGCAGTGTGTCTCTCGCTCAGGTGCAGAGTATCTCTCGCTCAGGTGCAGAGTGTCTCTCGCTCAGGTGCAGACTGTCTCTCTCGCTCAGGTGCAGAGAGTCTCTCGCTCAGGTGCAGAGTGTCTCTCTCGCTCAGGTGCAGAGTGTCTCCATCGCTCAGGTGCAGAGTGTCTCTCGCTCAGGTGCAGAGTGTGTCTCTCGCTCAGGTGCAGAGTGTGTCTCGCTCAGGTGCAGAGTGTCTCTCGCTCAGGTGCAAAGTGTCTCTCTCGCTCAGGTGCAGAGTGTCTCTCGCTCAGGTGCAGAGTGTCTCTCGCTCAGGTGCAGAGTGTCTCTCGCTCAGGTGCAGAGTGTTTCTCTCGCTCAGGTGCAGAGTATGTCTCGCTCAGGTGCAGTGTGTCTCTCGCTCAGGTGCAGAGTGTCTCTCGCTCAGGTGCAGAGTGTGTCTCTCGCTCACGTGCAGAGTGTGTCTCTCGCTCAGGTGCAGAGTATGTCTCGCTCAGGTGCAGTGTGTCTCTCGCTCAGGTGCAGAGTGTCTCTCGCTCAGGTGCAGTGTGTCTCTCGCTCAGGTGCAGAGTGTGTCTCTCGCTCAGGTGCAGAGTGTCTCTCGCTCAGGTGCAGAGTGTCTCTCTCGCTCAGGTGCAGAGTGTCTCTCGCTCAGGTGCAGTGTGTCTCTCGCTCAGGTGCAGTTTGTCTCTCGCTCAGGTGCAGAGTGTCCCTCGCTCAGATGCAGCGTGTCTCTCGCTCAGGTGCAGAGTGTCTCTCGCTCAGGTGCAGAGTGTCTCTCGCTCAGGTGCAGACTGTCTCTCTCGCTCAGGTGCAGAGTGTCTCTCGCTCAGGTGCAGAGTGTCTCTCGCTCAGGTGCAGAGTGTCTCTCTCGCTCAGGTGCAGAGTGTCTCTCTCGCTCAGGTGCAGAGTGTCTCTCTCGCTCAGGTGCAGAGTGTCTCTCGCTCAGGTGCAGAGTGTCTCTCGCTCAGGTGCAGAGTTTCTCTCGCTCAGGTGCAGAGTGTCTCTCGCTCAGGTGCAGAGTGTCTCTCGCTCAGGTGCAGAGTGTGTCTCGCTCAGGTGCAGAGTGTCTCTCGCTCAGGTGCAGTGTGTCTCTCGCTCAGGTGCAGAGTATCTCTCGCTCAGGTGCAGAGTGTCTCTCGCTCAGGTGCAGACTGTCTCTCTCGCTCAGGTGCAGAGAGTCTCTCGCTCAGGTGCAGAGTGTCTCTCTCGCTCAGGTGCAGAGTGTCTCTATCGCTCAGGTGCAGAGTGTCTCTCGCTCAGATGCAGAGTGTCTCTCGCTCAGGTGCAGAGTGTCTCTCGCTCAGGTGCAGAGTGTCTCTCTCGCTCAGGTGCAGAGTGTCTCTCTCACTCAGGTGCAGAGTGTCTCTCTCGCTCAGGTGCAGAGTGTCTCTCGCTCAGGTGCAGAGTGTCTCTCGCTCAGGTGCAGAGTTTCTCTCGCTCAGGTGCAGAGTGTCTCTCGCTCAGGTGCAGAGTGTCTCTCTCGCTCAGGTGCAGAGTGTCTCTCTCACTCAGGTGCAGAGTGTCTCTCTCGCTCAGGTGCAGAGAGTCTCTCGCTCAGGTGCAGAGTGTCTCTCTCGCTCAGGTGCAGAGTGTCTCTATCGCTCAGGTGCAGAGTGTCTCTCGCTCAGATGCAGAGTGTCTCTCGCTCAGGTGCAGAGTGTCTCTCGCTCAGGTGCAGAGTGTCTCTCTCGCTCAGGTGCAGAGTGTCTCTCTCACTCAGGTGCAGAGTGTCTCTCTCGCTCAGGTGCAGAGTGTCTCTCGCTCAGGTGCAGAGTGTCTCTCGCTCAGGTGCAGAGTTTCTCTCGCTCAGGTGCAGAGTGTCTCTCGCTCAGGTGCAGAGTGTCTCTCTCGCTCAGGTGCAGAGTGTCTCTCTCACTCAGGTGCAGAGTGTCTCTCTCGCTCAGGTGCAGAGTGTCTCTCGCTCAGGTGCAGAGTGTCTCTCGCTCAGGTGCAGAGTTTCTCTCGCTCAGGTGCAGAGTGTCTCTCGCTCAGGTGCAGAGTGTCTCTCTCGCTCAGGTGCAGACTGTCTCTCTCGCTCAGGTGCAGAGTGTCTCTCTCGCTCAGGTGCAGAGTGTCTCTCGCTCAGGTGCAGAGTGTCTCTCGCTCAGGTGCAGAGTGTGTCTCGCTCAGGTGCAGTGTGTCTCTCGCTCAGGTGCAGTGTGTCTCTCGCTCAGGTGCAGAGTGTGTCTCGCTCAGGTGCAGAGTGTGTCTCGCTCAGGTGCAGAGTGTCTCTCGCTCAGGTGCAGTGTGTCTCTCGCTCAGGTGCAGAGTATCTCTCGCTCAGGTGCAGAGTGTCTCTCGCTCAGGTGCAGACTGTCTCTCTCGCTCAGGTGCAGAGAGTCTCTCGCTCAGGTGCAGAGTGTCTCTCTCGCTCAGGTGCAGAGTGTCTCCATCGCTCAGGTGCAGAGTGTCTCTCGCTCAGGTGCAGAGTGTGTCTCTCGCTCAGGTGCAGAGTGTGTCTCGCTCAGGTGCAGAGTGTCTCTCGCTCAGGTGCAAAGTGTCTCTCTCGCTCAGGTGCAGAGTGTCTCTCGCTCAGGTGCAGAGTGTCTCTCGCTCAGGTGCAGAGTGTCTCTCGCTCAGGTGCAGAGTGTTTCTTTCGCTCAGGTGCAGAGTATGTCTCGCTCAGGTGCAGTGTGTCTCTCGCTCAGGTGCAGAGTGTCTCTCGCTCAGGTGCAGAGTGTGTCTCTCGCTCACGTGCAGAGTGTGTCTCTCGCTCAGGTGCAGAGTATGTCTCGCTCAGGTGCATTGTGTCTCTCGCTCAGGTGCAGAGTGTCTCTCGCTCAGGTGCAGTGTGTCTCTCGCTCAGGTGCAGAGTGTGTCTCTCGCTCAGGTGCAGAGTGTCTCTCGCTCAGGTGCAGAGTGTCTCTCTCGCTCAGGTGCAGAGTGTCTCTCGCTCAGGTGCAGTGTGTCTCTCGCTCAGGTGCAGTTTGTCTCTCGCTCAGGTGCAGAGTGTCCCTCGCTCAGATGCAGCGTGTCTCTCGCTCAGGTGCAGAGTGTCTCTCGCTCAGGTGCAGAGTGTCTCTCGCTCAGGTGCAGACTGTCTCTCTCGCTCAGGTGCAGACTGTCTCTCGCTCAGGTGCAGAGTGTCTCTCGCTCAGGTGCAGAGTGTCTCTCTCGCTCAGGTGCAGAGTGTCTCTCTCGCTCAGGTGCAGAGTGTCTCTCTCGCTCAGGTGCAGAGTGTCTCTCGCTCAGGTGCAGAGTGTCTCTCGCTCAGGTGCAGAGTGTCTCTCGCTCAGGTGCAGAGTGTCTCTCGCTCAAGTGCAGAGTGTCTCTCGCTCAGGTGCAGAGTGTCTCTCGCTCAGGTGCAGAGTGTCTCTCGCTCAGGTGCAGAGTGTCTCTCTCGCTCAGGTGCAGAGTGTCTCTCTCGCTCAGGTGCAGAGTGTCTCTCTCGCTCAGGTGCAGAGTGTCTCTCGCTCAGGTGCAGAGTGTCTCTCGCTCAGGTGCAGAGTTTCTCTCGCTCAGGTGCAGAGTGTCTCTCGCTCAGGTGCAGAGTGTCTCTCGCTCAGGTGCAGAGTGTCTCTCGCTCAAGTGCAGAGTGTCTCTCGCTCAGGTGCAGAGTGTCTCTCATGCTCAGGTGCAGAGTGTCTCTCGCTCAGGTGCAGAGTGTGTCTCGCTCAGGTGCAATGTGTCTCTCGCTCAGGTGCAGAGTGATTCTCGCTCAGGTGCAGAGTGTCTCTCGCTCAGGTGCAGAGTGTCTCTCTCGCTCAGGTGCAGAGTGTCTCTCGCTCAGGTGCAGAGTGTCTCTCGCTCAGGTGCAGAGTGTCTCTCGCTCAGGTGCAGAGTGTCTCTCTAGCTCAGGTGCAGAGTGTCTCTCGCTCAGGTGCAGTGTGTCTCTCGCTCAGGTGCAGAGTGTCTCTCGCTCAGGTGCAGAGTGTCTCTCTCGCTCAGGTGCAGAGTGTCTCTCTCGCTCAGGTGCAGTTTGTCTCTCGCTCAGGTGCAGAGTGTCTCTCGCTCAGGTGCAGAGTGTGTCTCGCTCAGGTGCAGAGTGTGTCTCGCTCAGGTGCAGAGTGTCTCTCGCTCAGGTGCAGTGTGTCTCTCGCTCAGGTGCAGAGTATCTCTCGCTCAGGTGCAGAGTGTCTCTCGCTCAGGTGCAGACTGTCTCTCTCGCTCAGGTGCAGAGAGTCTCTCGCTCAGGTGCAGAGTGTCTCTCTCGCTCAGGTGCAGAGTGTCTCTATCGCTCAGGTGCAGAGTGTCTCTCGCTCAGGTGCAGAGTGTGTCTCTCGCTCAGGTGCAGAGTGTCTCTCGCTCAGGTGCAGTGTGTCTCTCTCGCTCAGGTGCAGAGTGTCTCTCTCGCTCAGGTGCAGTTTGTCTCTCGCTCAGGTGCAGACTGTCTCTCGCTCAGGTGCAGAGTGTCTCTCGCTCAGGTGCAGAGTGTCTCTCGCTCAGGTGCAGAGTGTGTCTCGCTCAGGTGCAGAGTGTGTCTCGCTCAGGTGCAGAGTGTCTCTCGCTCAGGTGCAGTGTGTCTCTCGCTCAGGTGCAGTGTGTCTCTCGCTCAGGTGCAGAGTGTGTCTCGCTCAGGTGCAGTGTGTCTCTCGCTCAGGTGCAGTGTGTCTCTCGCTCAGGTGCAGAGTGTCTCTCGCTCAGGTGCAGAGTGTCTCTCTCGCTCAGGTGCAGAGTGTCTCTCGCTCAGGTGCAGAGTGTCTCTCGCTCAGGTGCAGAGTGTCTCTCTAGCTCAGGTGCAGAGTGTCTCTCGCTCAGGTGCAGAGTGTCTCTCGCTCAGGTGCAGAGTGTCTCTCTCGCTCAGGTGCAGAGTTTCTCTCTCGCTCAGGTGCAGTTTGTCTCTCGCTCAGGTGCAGAGTGTCTCTCGCTCAGGTGCAGAGTGTGTCTCGCTCAGGTGCAGAGTGTGTCTCGCTCAGGTGCAGAGTGTCTCTCGCTCAGGTGCAGAGTATCTCTCGCTCAGGTGCAGAGTGTCTCTCGCTCAGGTGCAGACTGTCTCTCTCGCTCAGGTGCAGAGAGTCTCTCGCTCAGGTGCAGAGTGTCTCTCTCGCTCAGGTGCAGAGTGTCTCTATCGCTCAGGTGCAGAGTGTCTCTCGCTCAGGTGCAGAGTGTGTCTCTCGCTCAGGTGCAGAGTGTGTCTCGCTCAGGTGCAGAGTGTCTCTCGCTCAGGTGCAGAGTGTCTCTCGCTCAGGTGCAGTGTGTCTCTCGCTCAGGTGCAGTGTGTCTCTCGCTCAGGTGCAGAGTGTCTCTCGCTCAGGTGCAGAGTGTCTCTCGCTCAGGTGCAGAGTGTGTCTCGCTCAGGTGCAGAGTGTCTCTCGCTCAGGTGCAGTGTGTCTCTCGCTCAGGTGCAGTGTGTCTCTCGCTCAGGTGCAGAGTGTGTCTCGCTCAGGTGCAGTGTGTCTCTCGCTCAGGTGCAGTGTGTCTCTCGCTCAGGTGCAGAGTGTGTCTCGCTCAGGTGCAGTGTGTCTCTCGCTCAGGTGCAGAGTGTGTCTCGCTCAGGTGCAGTGTGTCTCTCGCTCAGGTGCAGAGTGTCTCTCGCTCAGGTGCAGAGTGTCTCTCGCTCAGGTGCAGAGTGTCTCTCTCGCTCAGGTGCAGAGTGTCTATCGCTCAGGTGCAGAGTGTCTCTCGCTCAGGTGCAGAGTGTCTCTCGCTCAGGTGCAGAGTGTCTCTCTAGCTCAGGTGCAGAGTGTCTCTCGCTCAGGTGCAGTGTGTCTCTCGCTCAGGTGCAGAGTGTCTCTCGCTCAGGTGCAGAGTGTCTCTCTCGCTCAGGTGCAGAGTGTCTCTCTCGCTCAGGTGCAGTTTGTCTCTCGCTCAGGTGCAGAGTGTCTCTCGCTCAGGTGCAGAGTGTGTCTCGCTCAGGTGCAGAGTGTGTCTCGCTCAGGTGCAGAGTGTCTCTCGCTCAGGTGCAGTGTGTCTCTCGCTCAGGTGCAGAGTATCTCTCGCTCAGGTGCAGAGTGTCTCTCGCTCAGGTGCAGACTGTCTCTCTCGCTCAGGTGCAGAGAGTCTCTCGCTCAGGTGCAGAGTGTCTCTCTCGCTCAGGTGCAGAGTGTCTCTATCGCTCAGGTGCAGAGTGTCTCTCGCTCAGGTGCAGAGTGTGTCTCTCGCTCAGGTGCAGAGTGTGTCTCGCTCAGGTGCAGAGTGTCTCTCGCTCAGGTGCAGAGTGTCTCTCGCTCAGGTGCAGTGTGTCTCTCGCTCAGGTGCAGTGTGTCTCTCGCTCAGGTGCAGAGTGTCTCTCGCTCAGGTGCAGAGTGTCTCTCTCGCTCAGGTGCAGAGTGTCTCTCGCTCAGGTGCAGAGTGTCTCTCGCTCAGGTGCAGAGTGTCTCTCGCTCAGGTGCAGAGTGTCTCTCTCGCTCAGGTGCAGAGTGTCTCTCGCTCAGGTGCAGTTTGTCTCTCGCTCAGGTGCAGAGTGTCTCTCGCTCAGGTGCAGAGTGTCTCTCTCGCTCAGGTGCAGAGTGTCTCTCTCGCTCAGGTGCAGTTTGTCTCTCGCTCAGGTGCAGAGTGTCTCACGCTCAGGTGCAGAGTGTCTCTCGCTCAGGTGCAGACTGTGTCTCGCTCAGGTGCAGAGTGTGTCTCGCTCAGGTGCAGAGTGTGTCTCGCTCAGGTGCAGTGTGTCTCTCGCTCAGGTGCAGTGTGTCTCTCGCTCAGGTGCAGAGTGTGTCTCGCTCAGGTGCAGTGTGTCTCTCGCTCAGGTGCAGAGTGTGTCTCGCTCAGGTGCAGTGTGTCTCTCGCTCAGGTGCAGAGTGTCTCTCGCTCAGGTGCAGAGTGTCTCTCGCTCAGGTGCAGAGTGTCTCTCTAGCTCAGGTGCAGAGTGTCTCTCGCTCAGGTGCAGTGTGTATCTCGCTCAGGTGCAGAGTGTCTCTCGCTCAGGTGCAGAGTGTCTCTCTCGCTCAGGTGCAGAGTGTCTCTCTCGCTCAGGTGCAGTTTGTCTCTCGCTCAGGTGCAGAGTGTCTCTCGCTCAGGTGCAGAGTGTGTCTCGCTCAGGTGCAGAGTGTGTCTCGCTCAGGTGCAGAGTGTCTCTCGCTCAGGTGCAGTGTGTCTCTCGCTCAGGTGCAGAGTATCTCTCGCTCAGGTGCAGAGTGTCTCTCGCTCAGGTGCAGACTGTCTCTCTCGCTCAGGTGCAGAGAGTCTCTCGCTCAGGTGCAGAGTGTCTCTCTCGCTCAGGTGCAGAGTGTCTCTATCGCTCAGGTGCAGAGTGTCTCTCGCTCAGGTGCAGAGTGTGTCTCTCGCTCAGGTGCAGAGTGTGTCTCGCTCAGGTGCAGAGTGTCTCTCGCTCAGGTGCAGAGTGTCTCTCGCTCAGGTGCAGTGTGTCTCTCGCTCAGGTGCAGTGTGTCTCTCGCTCAGGTGCAGAGTGTCTCTCGCTCAGGTGCAGAGTGTCTCTCTCGCTCAGGTGCAGAGTGCCTCTCGCTCAGGTGCAGAGTGTCTCTCGCTCAGGTGCAGAGTGTCTCTCGCTCAGGTGCAGAGTGTCTCTCTCGCTCAGGTGCAGAGTGTCTCTCGCTCAGGTGCAGTGTGTCTCTCGCTCAGGTGCAGAGTGTCTCTCGCTCAGGTGCAGAGTGTCTCTCTCGCTCAGGTGCAGAGTGTCTCTCTCGCTCAGGTGCAGTTTGTCTCTCGCTCAGGTGCAGAGTGTCTCTCGCTCAGGTGCAGAGTGTCTCTCGCTCAGGTGCAGAGTGTCTCTCGCTCAGGTGCAGAGTGTGTCTCGCTCAGGTGCAGAGTGTGTCTCGCTCAGGTGCAGAGTGTCTCTCGCTCAGGTGCAGTGTGTCTCTCGCTCAGGTGCAGTGTGTCTCTCGCTCAGGTGCAGAGTGTGTCTCGCTCAGGTGCAGTGTGTCTCTCGCTCAGGTGCAGAGTGTCTCTCGCTCAGGTGCAGTGTGTCTCTCGCTCAGGTGCAGTGTGTCTCTCGCTCAGGTGCAGAGTGTCTCTCGCTCAGGTGCTGAGTGTCTCTCTCGCTCAGGTGCAGAGTGTCTCTCGCTCAGGTGCAGAGTGTCTCTCGCTCAGGTGCAGAGTGTCTCTCGCTCAGGTGCAGAGTGTGTCTCGCTCAGGTGCAGTGTGTCTCTCGCTCAGGTGCAGTGTGTCTCTCGCTCAGGTGCAGAGTGTGTCTCGCTCAGGTGCAGTGTGTCTCTCGCTCAGGTGCAGAGTGTCTCTCGCTCAGGTGCAGTGTGTCTCTCGCTCAGGTGCAGTGTGTCTCTCGCTCAGGTGCAGAGTGTCTCTCGCTCAGGTGCAGAGTGTCTCTCGCTCAGGTGCAGAGTGTCTCTCGCTCAGGTGCAGAGTGTTTCTCTCGCTCAGGTGCAGAGTATGTCTCGCTCAGGTGCAGTGTGTCTCTCGCTCAGGTGCAGAGTGTCTCTCGCTCAGGTGCAGAGTGTGTCTCTCGCTCACGTGCAGAGTGTGTCTCTCGCTCAGGTGCAGAGTATGTCTCGCTCAGGTGCAGTGTGTCTCTCGCTCAGGTGCAGAGTGTCTCTCGCTCAGGTGCAGTGTGTCTCTCGCTCAGGTGCAGAGTGTGTCTCTCGCTCAGGTGCAGAGTGTCTCTCGCTCAGGTGCAGAGTGTCTCTCGCTCAGGTGCAGAGTGTCTCTCGCTCAGGTGCAGTGTGTCTCTCGCTCAGGTGCAGTTTGTCTCTCGCTCAGGTGCAGATTGTCCCTCGCTCAGATGCAGAGTGTCTCTTGCTCAGGTGCAGAGTGTCTCTCGCTCAGGTGCAGAGTGTCTCTCGCTCAGGTGCAGACTGTCTCTCTCGCTCAGGTGCAGAGTGTCTCTCGCTCAGGTGCAGAGTGTCTCTCGCTCAGGTGCAGAGTGTCTCTCTCGCTCAGGTGCAGAGTGTCTCTCGCTCAGGTGCAGAGTGTCTCTCGCTCAGGTGCAGACTGTCTCTCTCGCTCAGGTGCAGAGTGTCTCTCGCTCAGGTGCAGAGTGTCTCTCGCTCAGGTGCAGAGTGTCTCTCTCGCTCAGGTGCAGAGTGTCTCTCTCGCTCAGGTGCAGAGTGTCTCTCTCGCTCAGGTGCAGAGTGTCTCTCGCTCAGGTGCAGAGTGTCTCTCGCTCAGGTGCAGAGTGTCTCTCGCTCAGGTGCAGAGTTTCTCTCGCTCAGGTGCAGAGTGTCTCTCGCTCAGGTGCAGAGTGTCTCTCATGCTCAGGTGCAGAGTGTCTCTCGCTCAGGTGCAGAGTGTGTCTCGCTCAGGTGCAGTGTGTCTCTCGCTCAGGTGCAGTGTGTCTCTCGCTCAGGTGCAGAGTGTGTCTCGCTCAGGTGCAGTTTGTCTCTCGCTCAGGTGCAGAGTGTCTCTCGCTCAGGTGCAGTGTGTCTCTCGCTCAGGTGCAGTGTGTCTCTCGCTCAGGTGCAGAGTGTCTCTCTCGCTCAGGTGCAGAGTGTCTCTCGCTCAGGTGCAGAGTGTCTCTCGCTCAGGTGCAGAGTGTCTCTCTCGCTCAGGTGCAGAGTGTCTCTCTCGCTCAGATGCAGAGTGTCTCTTGCTCAGGTGCAGAGTGTCTCTCGCTCAGGTGCAGAGTGTCTCTTGCTCAGGTGCAGAGTGTCTCTCGCTCATGTGCAGAGTGTCTCTCGCTCAGGTGCAGAGTGTGTCTCTCGCTAAGGTGCAGAGTGCAGTGTGTCTCTCGCTCAGGTGCAGAGAGTGTCTCTCGCTCAGGTGCAGAGAGTGTCTCTCGCTCAGGTGCAGAGTGTGTCTCTCGCTCAGGTGCAGAGTGTCTCTCTCGCTCAGGTGCAGAGTGTCTCTCTCGCTCAGGTGCAGAGTGTCTCTCGCTCAAGTGCAGAGTGTGTCTCGCTCAGGTGCAGAGTGCAGAGTGTGTCTCTCGCTCAGGTGCAGAGAGTCTCTCGCTCACGTGCAGAGTGTTTCTCTCGCTCAGGTGCAGAGTGTGTCTCTCGCTCAGGTGCAGAGTGTCTCTATCGCTCAGGTGCAGAGTGTCTCTCGCTCAGGTGCAGAGTGTGTCTCTCGCTCAGGTGCAGAGTGTCTCTCTCGCTCAGGTGCAGAGTGTGTCTCGCTCAGGTGCAGAGTGTCTCTCGCTCAGGTGCAGAGTGTCTCTCGCTCAGGTGCAGTGTGTCTCTCCCTCAGGTGCAGTGTGTCTCTCGCTCAGGTGCAGAGTGTGTCTCGCTCAGGTGCAGTGTGTCTCTCGCTCAGGTGCAGAGTGTCTCTCGCTCAGGTGCAGTGTGTCTCTCGCTCAGGTGCAGTGTGTCTCTCGCTCAGGTGCAGAGTGTCTCTCGCTCAGGTGCAGAGTGTGTCTCTCGCTCAGGTGCAGAGTGTGTCTCGCTCAGGTGCAGAGTGTCTCTCGCTCAGGTGCAGAGTGTCTCTCGCTCAGGTGCAGTGTGTCTCTCGCTCAGGTGCAGTGTGTCTCTCGCTCAGGTGCAGAGTGTCTCTCGCTCAGGTGCAGAGTGTCTCTCGCTCAGGTGCAGAGTGTGTCTCGCTCAGGTGCAGAGTGTCTCTCGCTCAGGTGCAGTGTGTCTCTCGCTCAGGTGCAGTGTGTCTCTCGCTCAGGTGCAGAGTGTGTCTCGCTCAGGTGCAGTGTGTCTCTCGCTCAGGTGCAGAGTGTCTCTCGCTCAGGTGCAGTGTGTCTCTCGCTCAGGTGCAGTGTGTCTCTCGCTCAGGTGCAGAGTGTCTCTCGCTCAGGTGCAGAGTGTCTCTCTCGCTCAGGTGCAGAGTGTCTCTCGCTCAGGTGCAGAGTGTCTCTCGCTCAGGTGCAGAGTGTCTCTCGCTCAGGTGCAGAGTGTCTCTCTAGCTCAGGTGCAGAGTGTCTCTCGCTCAGGTGCAGTGTGTCTCTCGCTCAGGTGCAGAGTGTCTCTCGCTCAGGTGCAGAGTGTCTCTCGCTCATGTGCAGAGTGTCTCTCGCTCAGGTGCAGAGTGTGTCTCTCGCTCAGGTGCAGAGTGCAGTGTGTCTCTCGCTCAGGTGCAGAGAGTGTCTCTCGCTCAGGTGCAGAGTGTGTCTCTCGCTCAGGTGCAGAGTGTCTCTCTCGCTCAGGTGCAGAGTGTCTCTCTCGCTCAGGTGCAGAGTGTCTCTCTCGCTCAGGTGCAGAGTGTCTCTCGCTCAAGTGCAGAGTGTGTCTCGCTCAGGTGCAGAGTGCAGAGTGTGTCTCTCGCTCAGGTGCAGAGAGTCTCTCGCTCACGTGCAGAGTGTTTCTCTCGCTCAGGTGCAGAGTGTCTCTCGCTCAGGTGCAGAGTGTCTCTCGCTCAGGTGCAGAGTGTCTCTCGCTCACGTGCAGAGTTTCTCTCTCGCTCAGGTGCAGAGTGTCTCTCGCTCAGGTGCAGAGTGTCTCTCGCTCAGGTGCAGAGTGTCTCTCGCTCAGGTGCAGAGTGTCTCTCGCTCAGGTGCAGAGTGTCTCTCTCGCTCAGGTGCAGAGTGTCTCTCGCTCAGGTGCAGTGTGTCTCTCGCTCAGGTGCAGAGTGTCTCTCGCTCAGGTGCAGAGTGTCTCTCTCGCTCAGGTGCAGAGTGTCTCTCTCGCTCAGGTGCAGTTTGTCTCTCGCTCAGGTGCAGAGTGTCTCTCGCTCAGGTGCAGAGTGTCTCTCGCTCAGGTGCAGAGTGTGTCTTGCTCAGGTGCAGAGTGTCTCTCTCTCAGGTGCAGTGTGTCTCTCGCTCAGGTGCAGTGTGTCTCTCGCTCAGGTGCAGAGTGTGTCTCGCTCAGGTGCAGTGTGTCTCCCGCTCAGGTGCAGAGTGTCTCTCGCTCAGGTGCAGTGTGTCTCTCGCTCAGGTGCAGTGTGTCTCTCGCTCAGGTGCAGAGTGTCTCTCGCTCAGGTGCAGAGTGTCTCTCTCGCTCAGGTGCAGAGTGTCTCTCGCTCAGGTGCAGAGTGTCTCTCGCTCAGGTGCAGAGTGTCTCTCGCTCAGGTGCAGAGTGTCTCTCTAGCTCAGGTGCAGAGTGTCTCTCGCTCAGGTGCAGTGTGTCTCTCGCTCAGGTGCAGAGTGTCTCTCGCTCAGGTGCAGAGTGTCTCTCTCGCTCAGGTGCAGAGTGTCTCTCTCGCTCAGGTGCAGTTTGTCTCTCGCTCAGGTGCAGAGTGTCTCTCGCTCAGGTGCAGAGTGTGTCTCGCTCAGGTGCAGAGTGTGTCTCGCTCAGGTGCAGAGTGTCTCTCGCTCAGGTGCAGTGTGTCTCTCGCTCAGGTGCAGAGTATCTCTCGCTCAGGTGCAGAGTGTCTCTCGCTCAGGTGCAGACTGTCTCTCTCGCTCAGGTGCAGAGAGTCTCTCGCTCAGGTGCAGAGTGTCTCTCTCGCTCAGGTGCAGAGTGTCTCTATCGCTCAGGTGCAGTGTGTCTCTCGCTCAGGTGCAGTGTGTCTCTCGCTCAGGTGCAGAGTGTCTCTCGCTCAGGTGCAGAGTGTCTCTCGCTCAGGTGCAGAGTGTGTCTCGCTCAGGTGCAGAGTGTCTCTCGCTCAGGTGCAGTGTGTCTCTCGCTCAGGTGCAGTGTGTCTCTCGCTCAGGTGCAGAGTGTGTCTCGCTCAGGTGCAGTGTGTCTCTCGCTCAGGTGCAGAGTGTCTCTCGCTCAGGTGCAGTGTGTCTCTCGCTCAGGTGCAGTGTGTCTCTCGCTCAGGTGCAGAGTGTCTCTCGCTCAGGTGCAGAGTGTCTCTCTCGCTCAGGTGCAGAGTGTCTCTCGCTCAGGTGCAGAGTGTCTCTCGCTCAGGTGCAGAGTGTCTCTCGCTCAGGTGCAGAGTGTCTCTCTAGCTCAGGTGCAGAGTGTCTCTCGCTCAGGTGCAGTGTGTCTCTCGCTCAGGTGCAGAGTGTCTCTCGCTCAGGTGCAGAGTGTCTCTCGCTCAGGTGCAGAGTGTATCTCGCTCAGGTGCAGTGTGTCTCTCGCTCAGGTGCAGTGTGTCTCTCGCTCAGGTGCAGAGTGTGTCTCGCTCAGGTGCAGTGTGTCTCTCGCTCAGGTGCAGAGTGTCTCTCGCTCAGGTGCAATGTGTCTCTCGCTCAGGTGCAGTGTGTCTCTCGCTAAGGTGCAGAGTGTCTCTCTCGCTCAGGTGCAGAGTGTCTCTCGCTCAGGTGCAGAGTGTCTCTCGCTCAGGTGCAGAGTGTCTCTCTCGCTCAGGTGCAGAGTGTCTCTCTCGCTCAGATGCAGAGTGTCTCTTGCTCAGGTGCAGAGTGTCTCTCGCTCAGGTGCAGAGTGTCTCTCGCTCATGTGCAGAGTGTCTCTCGCTCAGGTGCAGAGTGTGTCTCTCGCTCAGGTGCAGAGTGCAGTGTGTCTCTCGCTCAGGTGCAGAGAGTGTCTCTCGCTCAGGTGCAGAGTGTGTCTCTCGCTCAGGTGCAGAGTGTCTCTCTCGCTCAGGTGCAGAGTGTCTCTCTCGCTCAGGTGCAGAGTGTCTCTCTCGCTCAGGTGCAGAGTGTCTCTCGCTCAAGTGCAGAGTGTGTCTCGCTCAGGTGCAGAGTGCAGAGTGTGTCTCTCGCTCAGGTGCAGAGAGTCTCTCGCTCACGTGCAGAGTGTTTCTCTCGCTCAGGTGCAGAGTGTGTCTCTCGCTCAGGTGCAGAGTGTCTCTATCGCTCAGGTGCAGAGTGTCTCTCGCTCAGGTGCAGAGTGTGTCTCTCGCTCAGGTGCAGAGTGTCTCTCTCGCTCAGGTGCAGAGTGTCTCTCGCTCAGGTGCAGTGTGTCTCTCGCTCAGGTGCAGTGTGTCTCTCGCTCAGGTGCAGAGTGTGTCTCGCTCAGGTGCAGAGTGTCTCTCGCTCAGGTGCAGAGTGTCTCTCGCTCAGGTGCAGTGTGTCTCTCGCTCAGGTGCAGTGTGTCTCTCGCTCAGGTGCAGAGTGTGTCTCGCTCAGGTGCAGTGTGTCTCTCGCTCAGGTGCAGAGTGTCTCTCGCTCAGGTGCAGTGTGTCTCTCGCTCAGGTGCAGTGTGTCTCTCGCTCAGGTGCAGAGTGTCTCTCGCTCAGGTGCAGAGTGTCTCTCTCGCTCAGGTGCAGAGTGTCTCTCGCTCAGGTGCAGAGTGTCTCTCGCTCAGGTGCAGAGTGTCTCTCGCTCAGGTGCAGAGTGTCTCTCGCTCAGGTGCAGAGTGTGTCTCGCTCAGGTGCAGAGTGTCTCTCGCTCAGGTGCAGTGTGTCTCTCGCTCAGGTGCAGAGTATCTCTCGCTCAGGTGCAGAGTGTCTCTCGCTCAGGTGCAGACTGTCTCTCTCGCTCAGGTGCAGAGAGTCTCTCGCTCAGGTGCAGAGTGTCTCTCTCGCTCAGGTGCAGAGTGTCTCTATCGCTCAGGTGCAGAGTGTCTCTCGCTCAGGTGCAGAGTGTCTCTCTCGCTCAGGTGCAGAGTGTCTCTATCGCTCAGGTGCAGACTGTCTCTCGCTCAGGTGCAGAGTGTGTCTCTCGCTCAGGTGCAGTGTGTCTCTCGCTCAGGTGCAGAGTGTGTCTCGCTCAGGTGCAGTGTGTCTCTCGCTCAGGTGCAGAGTGTCTCTCGCTCAGGTGCAGTGTGTCTCTCGCTCAGGTGCAGTGTGTCTCTCGCTCAGGTGCAGAGTGTCTCTCGCTCAGGTGCAGAGTGTCTCTCTCGCTCAGGTGCAGAGTGTCTCTCGCTCAGGTGCAGAGTGTCTCTCGCTCAGGTGCAGAGTGTCTCTCGCTCAGGTGCAGAGTGTCTCTCTCGCTCAGGTGCAGAGTGTGTCTCGCTCAGGTGCAGAGTGTCTCTCGCTCAGGTGCAGTGTGTCTCTCGCTCAGGTGCAGAGTATCTCTCGCTCAGGTGCAGAGTGTCTCTCGCTCAGGTGCAGACTGTCTCTCTCGCTCAGGTGCAGAGAGTCTCTCGCTCAGGTGCAGAGTGTCTCTCTCGCTCAGGTGCAGAGTGTCTCTATCGCTCAGGTGCAGACTGTCTCTCGCTCAGGTGCAGAGTGTGTCTCTCGCTCAGGTGCAGAGTGTGTCTCGCTCAGGTGCAGAGTGTCTCTCGCTCAGGTGCAGAGTGTCTCTCGCTCAGGTGCAGTGTGTCTCTCGCTCAGGTGCAGAGTGTCTCTCGCTCAGGTGCAGAGTGTCTCTCGCTCAGGTGCAGAGTGTGTCTCGCTCAGGTGCAGAGTGTCTCTCGCTCAGGTGCAGTGTGTCTCTCGCTCAGGTGCAGTGTGTCTCTCGCTCAGGTGCAGAGTGTCTCTCGCTCAGGTGCAGTGTGTCTCTCGCTCAGGTGCAGTGTGTCTCTCGCTCAGGTGCAGAGTGTCTCTCGCTCAGGTGCAGAGTGTCTCTCGCTCAGGTGCAGAGTGTGTCTCGCTCAGGTGCAGAGTGTCTCTCGCTCAGGTGCAGTGTGTCTCTCGCTCAGGTGCAGTGTGTCTCTCGCTCAGGTGCAGAGTGTGTCTCGCTCAGGTGCAGTGTGTCTCTCGCTCAGGTGCAGAGTGTCTCTCGCTCAGGTGCAGTGTGTCTCTCGCTCAGGTGCAGTGTGTCTCTCGCTCAGGTGCAGAGTGTCTCTCGCTCAGGTGCAGAGTGTCTCTCTCGCTCAGGTGCAGAGTGTCTCTCGCTCAGGTGCAGAGTGTCTCTCGCTCAGGTGCAGAGTGTCTCTCGCTCAGGTGCAGAGTGTCTCTCTAGCTCAGGTGCAGAGTGTCTCTCGCTCAGGTGCAGTGTGTCTCTCGCTCAGGTGCAGAGTGTCTCTCGCTCAGGTGCAGAGTGTCTCTCGCTCAGGTGCAGAGTGTATCTCGCTCAGGTGCAGTGTGTCTCTCGCTCAGGTGCAGTGTGTCTCTCGCTCAGGTGCAGAGTGTGTCTCGCTCAGGTGCAGTGTGTCTCTCGCTCAGGTGCAGAGTGTCTCTCGCTCAGGTGCAATGTGTCTCTCGCTCAGGTGCAGTGTGTCTCTCGCTCAGGTGCAGAGTGTCTCTCTCGCTCAGGTGCAGAGTGTCTCTCGCTCAGGTGCAGAGTGTCTCTCGCTCAGGTGCAGAGTGTCTCTCTCGCTCAGGTGCAGAGTGTCTCTCTCGCTCAGATGCAGAGTGTCTCTTGCTCAGGTGCAGAGTGTCTCTCGCTCAGGTGCAGAGTGTCTCTCGCTCATGTGCAGAGTGTCTCTCGCTCAGGTGCAGAGTGTGTCTCTCGCTCAGGTGCAGAGTGCAGTGTGTCTCTCGCTCAGGTGCAGAGAGTGTCTCTCGCTCAGGTGCAGAGTGTGTCTCTCGCTCAGGTGCAGAGTGTCTCTCTCGCTCAGGTGCAGAGTGTCTCTCTCGCTCAGGTGCAGAGTGTCTCTCTCGCTCAGGTGCAGAGTGTCTCTCGCTCAAGTGCAGAGTGTGTCTCGCTCAGGTGCAGAGTGCAGAGTGTGTCTCTCGCTCAGGTGCAGAGAGTCTCTCGCTCACGTGCAGAGTGTTTCTCTCGCTCAGGTGCAGAGTGTGTCTCTCGCTCAGGTGCAGAGTGTCTCTATCGCTCAGGTGCAGAGTGTCTCTCGCTCAGGTGCAGAGTGTGTCTCTCGCTCAGGTGCAGAGTGTCTCTCTCGCTCAGGTGCAGAGTGTCTCTCGCTCAGGTGCAGTGTGTCTCTCGCTCAGGTGCAGTGTGTCTCTCGCTCAGGTGCAGAGTGTGTCTCGCTCAGGTGCAGAGTGTCTCTCGCTCAGGTGCAGAGTGTCTCTCGCTCAGGTGCAGTGTGTCTCTCGCTCAGGTGCAGTGTGTCTCTCGCTCAGGTGCAGAGTGTGTCTCGCTCAGGTGCAGTGTGTCTCTCGCTCAGGTGCAGAGTGTCTCTCGCTCAGGTGCAGTGTGTCTCTCGCTCAGGTGCAGTGTGTCTCTCGCTCAGGTGCAGAGTGTCTCTCGCTCAGGTGCAGAGTGTCTCTCTCGCTCAGGTGCAGAGTGTCTCTCGCTCAGGTGCAGAGTGTCTCTCGCTCAGGTGCAGAGTGTCTCTCGCTCAGGTGCAGAGTGTCTCTCTCGCTCAGGTGCAGAGTGTCTCTCGCTCAGGTGCAGAGTGTCTCTCGCTCAGGTGCAGAGTGTCTCTCGCTCAGGTGCAGAGTGTCTCTCGCTCAGGTGCAGAGTGTCTCTCTCGCTCAGGTGCAGAGTGTCTCTCGCTCAGGTGCAGTGTGTCTCTCGCTCAGGTGCAGAGTGTCTCTCGCTCAGGTGCAGAGTGTCTCTCGCTCAGGTGCAGAGTGTCTCTCGCTCAGGTGCAGAGTGTGTCTTGCTCAGGTGCAGAGTGTCTCTCTCTCAGGTGCAGTGTGTCTCTCGCTCAGGTGCAGTGTGTCTCTCGCTCAGGTGCAGAGTGTGTCTCGCTCAGGTGCAGTGTGTCTCCCGCTCAGGTGCAGAGTGTCTCTCGCTCAGGTGCAGTGTGTCTCTCGCTCAGGTGCAGTGTGTCTCTCGCTCAGGTGCAGAGTGTCTCTCGCTCAGGTGCAGAGTGTCTCTCTCGCTCAGGTGCAGAGTGTCTCTCGCTCAGGTGCAGAGTGTCTCTCGCTCAGGTGCAGAGTGTCTCTCGCTCAGGTGCAGAGTGTCTCTCTAGCTCAGGTGCAGAGTGTCTCTCGCTCAGGTGCAGTGTGTCTCTCGCTCAGGTGCAGAGTATCTCTCGCTCAGGTGCAGAGTGTCTCTCGCTCAGGTGCAGACTGTCTCTCTCGCTCAGGTGCAGAGAGTCTCTCGCTCAGGTGCAGAGTGTCTCTCTCGCTCAGGTGCAGAGTGTCTCTATCGCTCAGGTGCAGACTGTCTCTCGCTCAGGTGCAGAGTGTGTCTCTCGCTCAGGTGCAGAGTGTGTCTCGCTCAGGTGCAGAGTGTCTCTCGCTCAGGTGCAGAGTGTCTCTCGCTCAGGTGCAGTGTGTCTCTCGCTCAGGTGCAGAGTGTCTCTCGCTCAGGTGCAGAGTGTCTCTCGCTCAGGTGCAGAGTGTGTCTCGCTCAGGTGCAGAGTGTCTCTCGCTCAGGTGCAGTGTGTCTCTCGCTCAGGTGCAGTGTGTCTCTCGCTCAGGTGCAGAGTGTGTCTCGCTCAGGTGCAGTGTGTCTCTCGCTCAGGTGCAGAGTGTCTCTCGCTCAGGTGCAGTGTGTCTCTCGCTCAGGTGCAGTGTGTCTCTCGCTCAGGTGCAGAGTGTCTCTCGCTCAGGTGCAGAGTGTCTCTCTCGCTCAGGTGCAGAGTGTCTCTCGCTCAGGTGCAGAGTGTCTCTCGCTCAGGTGCAGAGTGTCTCTTGCTCAGGTGCAGAGTGTCTCTCTAGCTCAGGTGCAGAGTGTCTCTCGCTCAGGTGCAGTGTGTCTCTCGCTCAGGTGCAGAGTGTCTCTCGCTCAGGTGCAGAGTGTCTCTCTCGCTCAGGTGCAGAGTGTCTCTCTCGCTCAGGTGCAGTTTGTCTCTCGCTCAGGTGCAGAGTGTCTCTCGCTCAGGTGCAGAGTGTGTCTCGCTCAGGTGCAGAGTGTGTCTCGCTCAGGTGCAGAGTGTCTCTCGCTCAGGTGCAGTGTGTCTCTCGCTCAGGTGCAGAGTATCTCTCGCTCAGGTGCAGAGTGTCTCTCGCTCAGGTGCAGACTGTCTCTCTCGCTCAGGTGCAGAGAGTCTCTCGCTCAGGTGCAGAGTGTCTCTCTCGCTCAGGTGCAGAGTGTCTCTATCGCTCAGGTGCAGAGTGTCTCTCGCTCAGGTGCAGAGTGTGTCTCTCGCTCAGGTGCAGAGTGTGTCTCGCTCAGGTGCAGAGTGTCTCTCGCTCAGGTGCAGAGTGTCTCTCGCTCAGGTGCAGTGTGTCTCTCGCTCAGGTGCAGTGTGTCTCTCGCTCAGGTGCAGAGTGTCTCTCGCTCAGGTGCAGAGTGTCTCTCTCGCTCAGGTGCAGAGTGTCTCTCGCTCAGGTGCAGAGTGTCTCTCGCTCAGGTGCAGAGTGTCTCTCGCTCAGGTGCAGAGTGTCTCTCTCGCTCAGGTGCAGAGTGTCTCTCGCTCAGGTGCAGTGTGTCTCTCGCTCAGGTGCAGTTTGTCTCTCGCTCAGGTGCAGAGTGTCTCTCGCTCAGGTGCAGAGTGTCTCTCGCTCAGGTGCAGAGTGTCTCTCGCTCAGGTGCAGAGTGTGTCTCGCTCAGGTGCAGAGTGTGTCTCGCTCAGGTGCAGAGTGTCTCTCGCTCAGGTGCAGTGTGTCTCTCGCTCAGGTGCAGTGTGTCTCTCGCTCAGGTGCAGAGTGTGTCTCGCTCAGGTGCAGTGTGTCTCTCGCTCAGGTGCAGAGTGTCTCTCGCTCAGGTGCAGTGTGTCTCTCGCTCAGGTGTAGAGTGTGTCTCGCTCAGGTGCAGAGTGTCTCTCGCTCAGGTGCAGTGTGTCTCTCGCTCAGGTGCAGTGTGTCTCTCGCTCAGGTGCAGAGTGTGTCTCGCTCAGGTGCAGTGTGTCTCTCGCTCAGGTGCAGAGTGTCTCTCGCTCAGGTGCAGTGTGTCTCTCGCTCAGGTGCAGTGTGTCTCTCGCTCAGGTGCAGAGTGTCTCTCGCTCAGGTGCAGAGTGTCTCTCTCGCTCAGGTGCAGAGTGTCTCTCGTTCAGGTGCAGAGTGTCTCTCGCTCAGGTGCAGAGTGTCTCTTGCTCAGGTGCAGAGTGTCTCTCTAGCTCAGGTGCAGAGTGTCTCTCGCTCAGGTGCAGAGTGTCTCTCGCTCAGGTGCAGAGTGTCTCTCTCGCTCAGGTGCAGAGTGTCTCTCTCGCTCAGGTGCAGTTTGTCTCTCGCTCAGGTGCAGAGTGTCTCTCGCTCAGGTGCAGAGTGTGTCTCGCTCAGGTGCAGAGTGTGTCTCGCTCAGGTGCAGAGTGTCTCTCGCTCAGGTGCAGTGTGTCTCTCGCTCAGGTGCAGAGTATCTCTCGCTCAGGTGCAGAGTGTCTCTCGCTCAGGTGCAGACTGTCTCTCTCGCTCAGGTGCAGAGAGTCTCTCGCTCAGGTGCAGAGTGTCTCTCTCGCTCAGGTGCAGAGTGTCTCTATCGCTCAGGTGCAGAGTGTCTCTCGCTCAGGTGCAGAGTGTGTCTCTCGCTCAGGTGCATAGTGTGTCTCGCTCAGGTGCAGAGTGTCTCTCGCTCAGGTGCAGAGTGTCTCTCGCTCAGGTGCAGTGTGTCTCTCGCTCAGGTGCAGTGTGTCTCTCGCTCAGGTGCAGAGTGTCTCTCGCTCAGGTGCAGAGTGTCTCTCTCGCTCAGGTGCAGAGTGTCTCTCGCTCAGGTGCAGAGTGTCTCTCGCTCAGGTGCAGAGTGTCTCTCGCTCAGGTGCAGAGTGTCTCTCTCGCTCAGGTGCAGAGTGTCTCTCGCTCAGGTCCAGTGTGTCTCTCGCTCAGGTGCAGTGTGTCTCTCGCTCAGGTGCAGAGTATCTCTCGCTCAGGTGCAGAGTGTCTCTCGCTCAGGTGCAGTGTGTCTCTCGCTCAGGTGCAGTGTGTCTCTCGCTCAGGTGCAGAGTGTGTCTCGCTCAGGTGCAGTGTGTCTCTCGCTCAGGTGCAGAGTGTCTCTCGCTCAGGTGCAGTGTGTCTCTCGCTCAGGTGCAGTGTGTCTCTCGCTCAGGTGCAGAGTGTCTCTCGCTCAGGTGCAGAGTGTCTCTCTCGCTCAGGTGCAGAGTGTCTCTCGTTCAGGTGCAGAGTGTCTCTCGCTCAGGTGCAGAGTGTCTCTTGCTCAGGTGCAGAGTGTCTCTCTAGCTCAGGTGCAGAGTGTCTCTCGCTCAGGTGCAGAGTGTCTCTCGCTCAGGTGCAGAGTGTGTCTCGCTCAGGTGCAGAGTGTCTCTCGCTCAGGTGCAGTGTGTCTCTCGCTCAGGTGCAGAGTATCTCTCGCTCAGGTGCAGAGTGTCTCTCGCTCAGGTGCAGACTGTCTCTCTCGCTCAGGTGCAGAGAGTCTCTCGCTCAGGTGCAGAGTGTCTCTCTCGCTCAGGTGCAGAGTGTCTCTATCGCTCAGGTGCAGAGTGTCTCTCGCTCAGGTGCAGAGTGTGTCTCTCGCTCAGGTGCATAGTGTGTCTCGCTCAGGTGCAGAGTGTCTCTCGCTCAGGTGCAGAGTGTCTCTCGCTCAGGTGCAGTGTGTCTCTCGCTCAGGTGCAGTGTGTCTCTCGCTCAGGTGCAGAGTGTCTCTCGCTCAGGTGCAGAGTGTCTCTCTCGCTCAGGTGCAGAGTGTCTCTCGCTCAGGTGCAGAGTGTCTCTCGCTCAGGTGCAGAGTGTCTCTCGCTCAGGTGCAGAGTGTCTCTCTCGCTCAGGTGCAGAGTGTCTCTCGCTCAGGTCCAGTGTGTCTCTCGCTCAGGTGCAGAGTGTCTCTCGCTCAGGTGCAGAGTGTCTCTCTCGCTCAGGTGCAGAGTGTCTCTCTCGCTCAGGTGCAGTTTGTCTCTCGCTCAGGTGCAGAGTGTCTCTCGCTCAGGTGCAGAGTGTCTCTCGCTCAGGTGCAGAGTGTCTCTCGCTCAGGTGCAGAGTGTGTCTCGCTCAGGTGCAGAGTGTGTCTCGCTCAGGTGCAGAGTGTCTCTTGCTCAGGTGCAGTGTGTCTCTTGCTCAGGTGCAGTGTGTCTCTCGCTCAGGTGCAGAGTGTGTCTCGCTCAGGTGCAGTGTGTCTCTCGCTCAGGTGCAGAGTGTCTCTCGCTCAGGTGCAGTGTGTCTCTCGCTCAGGTGCAGTGTGTCTCTCGCTCAGGTACAGAGTGTCTCTCGCTCAGGTGCAGAGTGTCTCTCGCTCAGGTGCAGAGTGTCTCTCGCTCAGGTGCAGAGTGTCTCTCTCGCTCAGGTGCAGAGTGTCTCTCGTTCAGGTGCAGTGTGTCTCTCGCTCAGGTGCAGAGTGTCTCTCGCTCAGGTGCAGAGTTTCTCTCTCGCTCAGGTGCAGAGTGTCTCTCTCGCTCAGGTGCAGTTTGTCTCTCGCTCAGGTGCAGAGTGTCTCTCGCTCAGGTGCAGAGTGTGTCTCGCTCAGGTGCAGAGTGTGTCTCGCTCAGGTGCAGAGTGTCTCTCGCTCAGGTGCAGTGTGTCTCTCGCTCAGGTGCAGAGTATCTCTCGCTCAGGTGCAGAGTGTCTCTCGCTCAGGTGCAGACTGTCTCTCTCGCTCAGGTGCAGAGAGTCTCTCGCTCAGGTGCAGAGTGTCTCTCTCGCTCAGGTGCAGAGTGTCTCTATCGCTCAGGTGCAGAGTGTCTCTCGCTCAGGTGCAGAGTGTGTCTCTCGCTCAGGTGCAGAGTGTGTCTCGCTCAGGTGCAGAGTGTCTCTCGCTCAGGTGCAGATTGTCTCTCGCTCAGGTGCAGACTGTCTCTCTCGCTCAGGTGCAGAGTGTCTCTCGCTCAGGTGCAGAGTGTCTCTCGCTCAGGTGCAGAGTGTCTCTCTCGCTCAGGTGCAGAGTGTGTCTCGCTCAGGTGCAGAGTGTCTCTCGCTCAGGTGCAGAGTGTCTCTCGCTCAGGTGCAGAGTGTCTTTCTCGCTCAGGTGCAGAGTGTCTCTCTCGCTCAGGTGCAGAGTGTCTCTCGCTCAGGTGCAGAGTGTCTCTCGCTCAGGTGCAGAGTGTCTCTCGCTCAGGTGCAGAGTGTCTCTCGCTCAGGTGCAGAGTGTCTCTCGCTCAAGTGCAGAGTGTCTCTCGCTCAGGTTCAGAGTGTCTCTCATGCTCAGGTGCAGAGTGTCTCTCGCTCAGGTGCAGAGTGTGTCTCGCTCAAGTGCAGTGTGTCTCTCGCTCAGGTGCAGTGTGTCTCTCGCTCAGGTGCAGAGTGTGTCTCGCTCAGGTGCAGTGTGTCTCTCGCTCAGGTGCAGAGTGTCTCTCGCTCAGGTGCAGTGTGTCTCTCGCTCAGGTGCAGTGTGTCTCTCGCTCAGGTGCAGAGTGTCTCTCTCGCTCAGGTGCAGAGTGTCTCTCGCTCAGGTGCAGAGTGTCTCTCGCTCAGGTGCAGAGTGTCTCTCTCGCTCAGGTGCAGAGTGTCTCTCTCGCTCAGATGCAGAGTGTCTCTTGCTCAGGTGCAGAGTGTCTCTCGCTCAGGTGCAGAGTGTCTCTCTCGCTCAGGTGCAGAGTGTCTCTCTCGCTCAGATGCAGAGTGTCTCTTGCTCAGGTGCAGAGTGTCTCTCGCTCAGGTGCAGAGTGTCTCTCGCTCAGGTGCAGAGTGTGTCTCTCGCTCAGGTGCAGAGTGCAGTGTGTCTCTCGCTCAGGTGCAGAGAGTGTCTCTCGCTCAGGTGCAGAGTGTGTCTCGCTCAGGTGCAGAGTGTCTCTCTCGCTCAGGTGCAGAGTGTCTCTCTCGCTCAGGTGCAGAGTGTCTCTCTCGCTCAGGTGCAGAGTGTCTCTCGCTCAAGTGCAGAGTGTGTCTCGCTCAGGTGCAGAGTGCAGAGTGTGTCTCTCGCTCAGGTGCAGAGAGTCTCTCGCTCACGTGCAGAGTGTCTCTCGCTAAGGTGCAGAGTGTCTCTCTCGCTCAGATGCAGAGTGTCTCTTGCTCAGGTGCAGAGTGTCTCTCGCTCAGGTGCAATGTGTCTCTCGCTCAGGTGCAGAGTGTCTCTCGCTCAGGTGCAGAGTGTTTCTCTCGCTCAGGTGCAGAGTATGTCTCGCTCAGGTGCAGTGTGTCTCTCGCTCAGGTGCAGAGTGTCTCTCGCTCAGGTGCAGAGTGTGTCTCTCGCTCACGTGCAGAGTGTGTCTCTCGCTCAGGTGCAGTGTGTCTCTCGCTCAGGTGCAGTGTGTCTCTCGCTCAGGTGCAGAGTGTCTCTCTCGCTCAGGTGCAGAGTGTCTCTCGCTCAGGTGCAGAGTGTGTCTCGCTCAGGTGCAGTGTGTCTCTCGCTCAGGTGCAGAGTGTCTCTCGCTCAGGTGCAGAGTGTTTCTCTCGCTCAGGTGCAGAGTATGTCTCGCTCAGGTGCAGTGTGTCTCTCGCTCAGGTGCAGAGTGTCTCTCGCTCAGGTGCAGAGTGTCTCTCGCTCAGGTGCAGAGTGTCTCTCGCTCAGGTGCAGACTGTCTCTCTCGCTCAGGTGCAGAGTGTCTCTCGCTCAGGTGCAGAGTGTCTCTCGCTCAGGTGCAGAGTGTCTCTCTCGCTCAGGTGCAGAGTGTCTCTCTCGCTCAGGTGCAGAGTGTCTCTCTCGCTCAGGTGCAGAGTGTCTCTCTCGCTCAGGTGCAGAGTGTCTCTCGCTCAGGTGCAGAGTGTCTCTCGCTCAGGTGCAGAGTGTCTCTCGCTCAGGTGCAGAGTGTCTCTCGCTCAGGTGCAGAGTGTCTCTCGCTCAAGTGCAGAGTGTCTCTCGCTCAGGTGCAGAGTGTCTCTCATGCTCAGGTGCAGAGTGTCTCTCGCTCAGGTGCAGAGTGTGTCTCGCTCAAGTGCAGTGTGTCTCTCGCTCAGGTGCAGTGTGTCTCTCGCTCAGGTGCAGAGTGTGTCTCGCTCAGGTGCAGTGTGTCTCTCGCTCAGGTGCAGAGTGTCTCTCGCTCAGGTGCAGTGTGTCTCTCGCTCAGGTGCAGTGTGTCTCTCGCTCAGGTGCAGAGTGTCTCTCTCGCTCAGGTGCAGAGTGTCTCTCGCTCAGGTGCAGAGTGTCTCTCGCTCAGGTGCAGAGTGTCTCTCTCGCTCAGGTGCAGAGTGTCTCTCTCGCTCAGATGCAGAGTGTCTCTCGCTCAGGTGCAGAGTGTCTCTCGCTCAGGTGCAGAGTGTCTCTCTCGCTCAGGTGCAGAGTGTCTCTCTCGCTCAGATGCAGAGTGTCTCTTGCTCAGGTGCAGAGTGTCTCTCGCTCAGGTGCAGAGTGTCTCTCGCTCAGGTGCAGAGTGTGTCTCTCGCTCAGGTGCAGAGTGCAGTGTGTCTCTCGCTCAGGTGCAGAGAGTGTCTCTCGCTCAGGTGCAGAGTGTGTCTCGCTCAGGTGCAGAGTGTCTCTCTCGCTCAGGTGCAGAGTGTCTCTCTCGCTCAGGTGCAGAGTGTCTCTCTCGCTCAGGTGCAGAGTGTCTCTCGCTCAAGTGCAGAGTGTGTCTCGCTCAGGTGCAGAGTGCAGAGTGTGTCTCTCGCTCAGGTGCAGAGTGTCTCTCGCTAAGGTGCAGAGTGTCTCTCTCGCTCAGATGCAGAGTGTCTCTTGCTCAGGTGCAGAGTGTCTCTCGCTCAGGTGCAGTGTGTCTCTCGCTCAGGTGCAGAGTGTCTCTCGCTCAGGTGCAGAGTGTTTCTCTCGCTCAGGTGCAGAGTATGTCTCGCTCAGGTGCAGTGTGTCTCTCGCTCAGGTGCAGAGTGTCTCTCGCTCAGGTGCAGAGTGTGTCTCTCGCTCACGTGCAGAGTGTGTCTCTCGCTCAGGTGCAGTGTGTCTCTCGCTCAGGTGCAGAGTGTCTCTCGCTAAGGTGCAGAGTGTCTCTCTCGCTCAGGTGCAGAGTGTCTCTCTCGCTCAGATGCAGAGTGTCTCTTGCTCAGGTGCAGAGTGTCTCTCGCTCAGGTGCAGAGTGTCTCTTGCTCAGGTGCAGACTGTCTCTCGCTCAGGTGCAGAGTGTCTCTCGCTCAGGTGCAGAGTGTCTCTCGCTCAGGTGCAGAGTGTCTCTCGCTCAGATGCAGAGTGTCTCTCGCTCAGGTGCAGAGTGTCTCTCGCTCAGGTGCAGAGTGTCTCTCGCTCAGGTGCAGACTGTCTCTCTCGCTCAGGTGCAGAGTGTCTCTCGCTCAGGTGCAGAGTGTCTCTCGCTCAGGTGCAGAGTGTCTCTCTCGCTCAGGTGCAGAGTGTCTCTCTCGCTCAGGTGCAGAGTGTCTCTCTCGCTCAGGTGCAGAGTGTCTCTCGCTCAGGTGCAGAGTGTCTCTCTCGCTCAGGTGCAGAGTGTCTCTCGCTCAGGTGCAGAGTGTCTCTCGCTCAGGTGCAGTGTGTCTCTCGCTCAGGTGCAAAGTTTCTCTCGCTCAGGTGCAGAGTGTCTCTCGCTCAGGTGCAGACTGTCTCTCTCGCTCAGGTGCAGAGTGTCTCTCGCTCAGGTGCAGACTTTCTCTCGCTCAGGTGCAGAGTGTCTCTCTCGCTCAGGTGCAGAGTGTCTCTCTCGCTCAGGTGCAGAGTGTCTCTCGCTCAGGTGCAGAGTGTCTCTCGCTCAGGTGCAGAGTTTCTCTCGCTCAGGTGCAGACTGTCTCTCGCTCAGGTGCAGAGTGTCTCTCGCTCAGGTGCAGAGTGTCTCTCTCGCTCAGGTGCAGAGTGTCTCTCTTGCTCAGGTGCAGAGTGTCTCTCGCTCAGGTGCAGAGTGTCTCTCGCTCAGGTGCAGAGTGTGTCTCTCGCTCAGGTGTAGAGTGTCTCTCTCGCTCAGGTGCAGAGTGTCTCTCTCGCTCAGGTGCAGAGTGTCTCTCGCTCAGGTGCAGAGTGTCTCTCGCTCAGGTGCAGTGTGTCTCTCGCTCAGGTGCAAAGTGTCTCTCGCTCAGGTGCAGAGTGTCTCTCGCTCAGGTGCAGACTGTCTCTCTCGCTCAGGTGCAGAGTGTCTCTCGCTCAGGTGCAGAGTTTCTCTCGCTCAGGTGCAGAGTGTCTCTCGCTCAGGTGCAGAGTGTCTCTCGCTCAGGTGCAGAGTGTCTCTCGC
This sequence comes from Eucyclogobius newberryi, assembly GCF_026437365.1. NCBI lineage: Eukaryota > Metazoa > Chordata > Actinopteri > Gobiiformes > Gobiidae > Eucyclogobius > Eucyclogobius newberryi. Next base: position 37,137,913 of record NW_027315779.1, read on the forward strand.
TCAAGTGCAGAGTGTCTCTCGCTCAGGTGCAGAGTGTCTCTCATGCTCAGGTGCAGAGTGTCTCTCGCTCAGGTGCAGAGTGTGTCTCGCTCAAGTGCAGTGTGTCTCTCGCTCAGGTGCAGTGTGTCTCTCGCTCAGGTGCAGAGTGTGTCTCGCTCAGGTGCAGTGTGTCTCTCGCTCAGGTGCAGAGTGTCTCTCGCTCAGGTGCAGTGTGTCTCTCGCTCAGGTGCAGTGTGTCTCTCGCTCAGGTGCAGAGTGTCTCTCTCGCTCAGGTGCAGAGTGTCTCTCGCTCAGGTGCAGAGTGTCTCTCGCTCAGGTGCAGAGTGTCTCTCTCGCTCAGGTGCAGAGTGTCTCTCTCGCTCAGATGCAGAGTGTCTCTTGCTCAGGTGCAGAGTGTCTCTCGCTCAGGTGCAGAGTGTCTCTCTCGCTCAGGTGCAGAGTGTCTCTTGCTCAGGTGCAGAGTGTCTCTCGCTCAGGTGCAGAGTGTCTCTCGCTCAGGTGCAGAGTGTGTCTCTCGCTCAGGTGCAGAGTGCAGTGTGTCTCTCGCTCAGGTGCAGAGAGTGTCTCTCGCTCAGGTGCAGAGTGTGTCTCGCTCAGGTGCAGAGTGTCTCTCTCGCTCAGGTGCAGAGTGTCTCTCTCGCTCAGGTGCAGAGTGTCTCTCTCGCTCAGGTGCAGAGTGTCTCTCGCTCAAGTGCAGAGTGTGTCTCGCTCAGGTGCAGAGTGCAGAGTGTGTCTCTCGCTCAGGTGCAGAGAGTCTCTCGCTCACGTGCAGAGTGTCTCTCGCTCAGGTGCAGAGTGTTTCTCTCACTCAGGTGCAGAGTGTCTCTCGCTCAGGTGCAGAGTGTCTCTGGCTCAGGTGCAGAGTGTCTCTCGCTCAGGTGCAGAGTGTCTCTCGCTCAGGTGCAGAGTGTCTCTCGCTCAGGTGCAGAGTGTCTCTCGCTCAGGTGCAGAGTGTCTCTCGCTCAGGTGCAGTGTGTCTCTCGCTCAGGTGCAGAGTGTGTCTCTCGCTCAGGTGCATTGTGTCTCTCGCTCAGGTGCAAAGTGTCTCTCGCTCAGGTGCAGAGTGTCTCTCGCTCAGGTGCAGTGTGTCTCTCGCTCAGGTGCAGTTTGTCTCTCGCTCAGGTGCAGAATGTCTCTCGCTCAGGTGCAGAGTGTCTCTCGCTCAGGTGCAGAGTGTCTCTCGCTCAGGTGCAGAGTGTCTCTCTCGCTCAGGTGCAGAGTGTCTCTCTCGCTCAGGTGCAGAGTGTCTCTCGCTCAGGTGCAGAGTGTCTCTCGCTCAGGTGCAGAGTGTCTCTCGCTCAGGTGCAGAGTGTCTCTCGCTCAGGTGCAGTGTGTCTATCGCTCAGGTGCAGAGTGTCTCTCGCTCAGGTGCAGAGTGTCTCTCTCGCTCAGGTGCAGAGTGTCTCTCGCTCAGGTGCAGTGTGTCTCTCGCTCAGGTGCAGAGTGTCTCTCGCTCAGGTGCAGAGTGTCTCTCTCGCTCAGGTGCAGAGTGTCTCTCGCTCAGGTGCAGTGTGTCTCTCGCTCAGGTGCAGAGTGTCTCTCGCTCAGGTGCAGAGTGTCTCTCGCTCAGGTGCAGAGTGTCTCTCTCGCTCAGGTGCAGAGTGTCTCTCTCGCTCAGGTGCAGTTTGTCTCTCGCTCAGGTGCAGAGTGTCTCTCGCTCAGGTGCAGAGTGTGTCTCTCGCTCAGGTGTAGATTGTCTCTCTCGCTCAGGTGCAGAGTGTCTCTCTCGCTCAGGTGCAGAGTGTCTCTCTCGCTCAGGTGCAGAGTGTCTCTCGCTCAGGTGCAGAGTGTCTCTCTCGCTCAGGTGCAGAGTGTCTCTCGCTCAGGTGCAGAGTGTCTCTCGCTCAGGTGCAGAGTGTCTCTCTCGCTCAGGTGCAGAGTGTTTCTCTCACTCAGGTGCAGAGTGTCTCTCGCTCAGGTGCAGAGTGTCTCTCTCGCTCAGGTGCAGAGTGTCTCTCGCTCAGGTGCAGAGTGTCTCTCGCTCAGGTGCAGAGTGTCTCTCTCGCTCAGGTGCAGAGTGTTTCTCTCACTCAGGTGCAGAGTGTCTGTCGCTCAGGTGCAGAGTGTCTCTGGCTCAGGTGCAGAGTGTCTCTCGCTCAGGTGCAGGGTGTCTCTCGCTCAGGTGCAGAGTGTCTGTCGCTCAGGTGCAGAGTATCTCTCGCTCAGGTGCAGAGTGTCTCTCGCTCAGGTGCAGTGTGTCTCTCGCTCAGGTGCAGAGTGTGTCTCGCTCAGGTGCAGAGTGTCTCTCGCTCAGGTGCAGAGTGTCTCTCTCGCTCAGGTGCAGAGTGTCTCTCGCTCAGGTGCAGAGTGTGTCTCGCTCAGGTGCAGTGTGTCTCTCGCTCAGGTGCAGTGTGTCTCTCGCTCAGGTGCAGAGTGTCTCTCGCTCAGGTGCAGAGTGTCTCTCGCTCAGGTGCAGACTGTCTATCTCGCTCAGGTGCAGAGTGTCTCTCGCTCAGGTGCAGAGTGTGTCTCTCGCTCAGGTGTAGAGTGTCTCTCTCGCTCAGGTGCAGAGTGTCTCTCTCGCTCAGGTGCAGAGTGTCTCTCGCTCAGGTGCAGAGTGTCTCTCGCTCAGGTGCAGAGTGTCTCTCGCTCAGGTGCAGTGTGTCTCTCGCTCAGGTGCAAAGTGTCTCTCGCTCAGGTGCAGAGTGTCTCTCTCGCTCAGGTGCAGAGTGTCTCTCGCTCAGGTGCAGTGTGTCTCTCGCTCAGGTGCAGTTTGTCTCTCGCTCAGGTGCAGAATGTCTCTCGCTCAGGTGCAGAGTGTCTCTCGCTCAGATGCAGAGTGTCTCTCGCTCAGGTGCAGAGTGTCTCTCGCTCAGGTGCAGAGTGTCTCTCGCTCAGGTGCAGAGTGTCTCTCTCGCTCAGGTGCAGAGTGTCTCTCGCTCAGGTGCAGAGTGTCTCTCGCTCAGGTGCAGAGTGTCTCTCTCGCTCAGGTGCAGAGTGTCTCTCTCGCTCAGGTGCAGAGTGTCTCTCTCGCTCAGGTGCAGAGTGTCTCTCGCTCAGGTGCAGAGTGTCTTTCGCTTATGTGCAGAGTGTCTCTCGCTCAGGTGCAGAGTGTCTCTCGCTCAGGTGCAGAGTTTCTCTCGCTCAGGTGCAGAGTGTCTCTCGCTCAAGTGCAGTGTGTCTATCGCTCAGGTGCAGAGTGTCTCTCTCGCTCAGGTGCAGAGTGTCTCTCTCGCTCAGGTGCAGAGTGTCTCTCGCTCAGGTGCAGTTTGTCTCTCGCTCAGGTGCAGAGTGTCTCTCGCTCAGGTGCAGAGTGTCTCTCTCGCTCAGGTGCAGAGTGTCTCTCGCTCAGGTGCAGTGTGTCTCTCGCTCAGGTGCAGAGTGTCTCTCGCTCAGGTGCAGAGTGTCTCTCGCTCAGGTGCAGAGTGTCTCTCGCTCAGGTGCAGACTGTCTCTCTCGCTCAAGTGCAGAGTGTCTCTCGCTCAGGTGCAGAGTGTCTCTCTCGCTCAGGTGCAGAGTGTCTCTCTCGCTCAGGTGCAGAGTGTCTCTCGCTCAGGTGCAGAGTGTCTCTTGCTCAGGTGCAGAGTGTGTCTCTCGCTCAGGTGTAGAGTGTCTCTCTCGCTCAGGTGCAGAGTGTCTCTCTCGCTCAGGTGCAGAGTGTCTCTCTCGCTCAGGTGCAGAGTGTCTCTCGCTCAGGTGCAGAGTGTCTCTCGCTCAGGTGCAGTGTGTCTCTCGCTCAGGTGCAGAGTGTGTCTCGCTCAGGTGCAGAGTGTCTCTCGCTCAGGTGCAGAGTGTCTCTCTCGCTCAGGTGCAGAGTGTGTCTCGCTCAGGTGCAGTGTGTCTCTCGCTCAGGTGCAGTGTGTCTCTCGCTCAGGTGCAGAGTGTCTCTCGCTCAGGTGCAGAGTGTCTCTCGCTCAGGTGCAGAGTGTCTCTCGCTCAGGTGCAGAGTGTCTCTCGCTCAGGTGCAGAGTGTGTCTCGCTCAGGTGCAGTGTGTCTCTCGCTCAGATGCAGAGTGTCTCTCGCTCAGGTGCAGAGTGTCTCTCTCGCTCAGGTGCAGAGTGTCTCTCGCTCAGGTGCAGAGTGTCTCTCGCTCAGGTGCAGAGTGTGTCTCTGGCTCAGGTGCAGTGTGTCTCTCGCTCAGGTGCAGAGTGTCTCTCTCGCTCAGGTGCAGAGTGTCTCTCTCGCTCAGGTGCAGAGTGTCTCTCGCTCAGGTGCAGAGTGTCTCTCGCTCAGGTGCAGAGTGTGTCTCTCGCTCAGGTGTAGAGTGTCTCTCTCGCTCAGGTGCAGAGTGTCTCTCTCGCTCAGGTGCAGAGTGTCTCTCGCTCAGGTGCAGAGTGTCTCTCGCTCAGGTGCAGTGTGTCTCTCGCTCAGGTGCAAAGTGTCTCTCGCTCAGGTGCAGAGTGTCTCTCGCTCAGGTGCAGACTGTCTCTCTCGCTCAGGTGCAGAGTGTCTCTCGCTCAGGTGCAGAGTGTCTCTCGCTCAGGTGCAGAGTGTGTCTCGCTCAGGTGCAGTGTGTCTCTCGCTCAGATGCAGAGTGTCTCTCGCTCAGGTGCAGAGTGTCTCTCTCGCTCAGGTGCAGAGTGTCTCTCGCTCAGGTGCAGAGTGTCTCTCGCTCAGGTGCAGAGTGTGTCTCTGGCTCAGGTGCAGTGTGTCTCTCGCTCAGGTGCAGAGTGTCTCTCGCTCAGGTGCAGAGTGTCTCTCGCTCAGGTGCAGAGTGTCTCTCGCTCAGGTGCAGAGTGTCTCTCGCTCAGGTGCAGAGTGTCTCTCGCTCAGGTGCAGAGTGTCTCTCGCTCAGGTGCAGAGTGTCTCTCGCTCAGGTGCAGAGTGTCTTTCTCGCTCAGGTGCAGAGTGTCTCTCTCGCTCAGGTGCAGAGTGTCTCTCTCGCTCAGGTGCAGAGTGTCTCTCGCTCAGGTGCAGAGTGTCTCTCGCTCAGGTGCAGAGTGTCTCTCGCTCAGGTGCAGAGTGTCTCTCTCGCTCAGGTGCAGAGTGTCTCTCTCGCTTAGGTGCAGAGTGTCTCTCGCTCAGGTGCAGAGTGTCTCTCGCTCAGGTGCAGAGTGTGTCTCTCGCTCAGGTGTAGAGTGTCTCTCTCGCTCAGGTGCAGAGTGTCTCTCTCGCTCAGGTGCAGAGTGTCTCTCGCTCAGGTGCAGAGTGTCTCTCGCTCAGGTGCAGTGTGTCTCTCGCTCAGGTGCAAAGTGTCTCTCGCTCAGGTGCAGAGTGTCTCTCGCTCAGGTGCAGACTGTCTCTCTCGCTCAGGTGCAGAGTGTCTCTCGCTCAGGTGCAGAGTGTCTCTCTCGCTCAGGTGCAGAGTGTCTCTCTCGCTCAGGTGCAGAGTGTCTCTCGCTCAGGTGCAGAGTGTCTCTCGCTCAGGTGCAGAGTGTCTCTCTCGCTCAGGTGCAGAGTGTCTCTCTCGCTCAGGTGCAGAGTGTCTCTCTCGCTCAGATGCAGAGTGTCTCTCGCTCAGGTGCAGAGTGTCTCTCTCTCAGGTGCAGAGTGTCTCTCGCTCAGGTGCAGAGTGTCTCTCGCTCAGGTGCAGAGTGTCTCTCGCTCAGGTGCAGAGTGTGTCTCTCGCTCAGGTGCATTGTGTCTCTCGCTCAGGTGCAAAGTGTCTCTCGCTCAGGTGCAGAGTGTCTCTCGCTCAGGTGCAGTGTGTCTCTCGCTCAGGTGCAGTTTGTCTCTCGCTCAGGTGCAGAATGTCTCTCGCTCAGGTGCAGAGTGTCTCTCGCTCAGATGCAGAGTGTCTCTCGCTCAGATGCAGAGTGTCTCTCTCGCTCAGGTGCAGAGTGTCTCTCTCGCTCAGGTGCAGAGTGTCTCTCGCTCAGGGTGCAGAGTGTCTCTCGCTCAGGTGCAGAGTGTCTCTCTCGCTCAGGTGCAGAGTGTCTCTCTCGCTCAGGTGCAGAGTGTCTCTCGCTCAGGTGCAGAGTGTCTCTCGCTCAGGTGCAGAGTGTCTCTCGCTCAGGTGCAGAGTGTCTCTCGCTCAGGTGCAGTGTGTCTATCGCTCAGGTGCAGAGTGTCTCTCGCTCAGGTGCAGAGTGTCTCTCGCTCAGGTGCAGAGTGTCTCTCGCTCAGGTGCAGTGTGTCTCTCGCTCAGGTGCAGAGTAGTCTCTCGCTCAGGTGCAGAGTGTCTCTCTCGCTCAGGTGCAGAGTGTCTCTCGCTCAGGTGCAGTGTGTCTCTCGCTCAGGTGCAGAGTGTCTCTCGCTCAGGTGCAGAGTGTCTCTCGCTCAGGTGCAGAGTGTCTCTCTCGCTCAGGTGCAGAGTGTCTCTCTCGCTCAGGTGCAGTGTGTCTCTCGCTCAGGTGCAGAGTGTCTCTCGCTCAGGTGCAGAGTGTCTCTCTCGCTCAGGTGCAGAGTGTCTCTCGCTCAGGTGCAGTGTGTCTCTCGCTCAGGTGCAGAGTGTCTCTCGCTCAGGTGCAGAGTGTCTCTCTCGCTCAGGTGCAGAGTGTCTCTCGCTCAGGTGCAGTGTGTCTCTCGCTCAGGTGCAGAGTGTCTCTCGCTCAGGTGCAGAGTGTCTCTCGCTCAGGTGCAGAGTGGTCTCTCGCTCAGGTGTAGAGTGTCTCTCTCGCTCAGGTGCAGAGTGTCTCTCTCGCTCAGGTGCAGAGTGTCTCTCTCGCTCAGGTGCAGAGTGTCTCTCGCTCAGGTGCAGAGTGTCTCTCGCTCAGGTGCAGAGTGTCTCTCGCTCAGGTGCAGAGTGTCTCTCGCTCAGGTGCAGAGTGTCTCTCGCTCAGGTGCAGAGTGTCTCTCGCTCAGCTGCAGAGTGTCTCTCGCTCAGGTGCAGGTGTCTCTCGCTCAGGTGCAGAGTGTGTCTCTCGCTCAGGTGCAGAGTGTCTCTCGCTCAGGTGCAGAGTGTCTCTCGCTCAGGTGCAGAGTGTCTCTCTCGCTCAGGTGCAGAGTGTCTCTCGCTCAGGTGCAGAGTGTCTCTCGCTCAGGTGCAGAGTGTCTCTCTCGCTCAGGTGCAGAGTGTCTCTCGCTCAGGTGCAGAGTGTCTCTCGCTCAGGTGCAGAGTGTCTCTCGCTCAGGTGCAGAGTGTCTCTCTCGCTCAGGTGCAGAGTGTCTCTCTCGCTCAGGTGCAGAGTGTCCTCTCGCTCAGGTGCAGTGTGTCTCTCGCTCAGGTGCAGAGTGTCTCTCGCTCAGGTGCAGAGTGTCTCTCGCTCAGGTGCAGAGTGTGTCTCTCGCTCAGGTGTAGATTGTCTCTCTCGCTCAGGTGCAGAGTGTCTCTCTCGCTCAGGTGCAGGTCTCTCTCGCTCAGGTGCAGAGTGTCTCTCGCTCAGGTGCAGAGTGTCTCTCTCGCTCAGGTGCAGAGTGTCTCTCGCTCAGGTGCAGAGTGTCTCTCGCTCAGGTGCAGAGTGTCTCTCTCGCTCAGGTGCAGAGTGTTTCTCTCACTCAGGTGCAGAGTGTCTCTCGCTCAGGTGCAGAGTGTCTCTCTCGCTCAGGTGCAGAGTGTCTCTCGCTCAGGTGCAGAGTGTCTCTCGCTCAGGTGCAGAGTGTCTCTCTCGCTCAGGTGCAGAGTGTTTCTCTCACTCAGGTGCAGAGTGTCTGTCGCTCAGGTGCAGAGTGTCTCTCTCTCAGGTGCAGAGTGTCTCTCGCTCAGGTGCAGAGTGTCTCTCTCGCTCAGGTGCAGAGTGTTTCTCTCACTCAGGTGCAGAGTGTCTCTCGCTCAGGTGCAGAGTGTCTCTCTCTCAGGTGCAGAGTGTCTCTCGCTCAGGTGCAGAGTGTCTCTCTCGCTCAGGTGCAGAGTGTTTCTCTCACTCAGGTGCAGAGTGTCTCTCGCTCAGGTGCAGAGTGTCTCTGGCTCAGGTGCAGAGTGTCTCTCGCTCAGGTGCAGAGTGTCTCTCGCTCAGGTGCAGAGTGTCTCTCGCTCAGGTGCAGAGTGTCTCTCGCTCAGGTGCAGAGTGTCTCTCGCTCAGGTGCAGTGTGTCTCTCGCTCAGGTGCAGAGTGTGTCTCTCGCTCAGGTGCATTGTGTCTCTCGCTCAGGTGCAAAGTGTCTCTCGCTCAGGTGCAGAGTGTCTCTCGCTCAGGTGCAGTGTGTCTCTCGCTCAGGTGCAGTTTGTCTCTCGCTCAGGTGCAGAATGTCTCTCGCTCAGGTGCAGAGTGTCTCTCGCTCAGATGCAGAGTGTCTCTCGCTCAGATGCAGAGTGTCTCTCGCTCAGGTGCAGAGTGTCTCTCTCGCTCAGGTGCAGAGTGTCTCTCGCTCAGGTGCAGAGTGTCTCTCGCTCAGGTGCAGAGTGTCTCTCTCGCTCAGGTGCAGAGTGTCTCTCTCGCTCAGGTGCAGAGTGTCTCTCGCTCAGGTGCAGAGTGTCTCTCGCTCAGGTGCAGTGTGTCTCTCGCTCAGGTGCAGAGAGTGTCTCTCGCTCAGGTGCAGAGTGTGTCTCGCTCAGGTGCAGAGTGTCTCTCTCGCTCAGGTGCAGAGTGTCTCTCGCTCAGGTGCAGAGTGTTTCTCTCGCTCAGGTGCAGAGTATGTCTCGCTCAGGTGCAGTGTGTCTCTCGCTCAGGTGCAGAGTGTCTCTCGCTCAGGTGCAGAGTGTGTCTCTCGCTCACGTGCAGAGTGTGTCTCTCGCTCAGGTGCAGTGTGTCTCTCGCTCAGGTGCAGTGTGTCTCTCGCTCAGGTGCAGAGTGTCTCTCTCGCTCAGGTGCAGAGTGTCTCTCGCTCAGGTGCAGAGTGTGTCTCGCTCAGGTGCAGTGTGTCTCTCGCTCAGGTGCAGAGTGTCTCTCGCTCAGGTGCAGAGTGTTTCTCTCGCTCAGGTGCAGAGTATGTCTCGCTCAGGTGCAGTGTGTCTCTCGCTCAGGTGCAGAGTGTCTCTCGCTCAGGTGCAGAGTGTCTCTCGCTCAGGTGCAGAGTGTCTCTCGCTCAGGTGCAGACTGTCTCTCTCGCTCAGGTGCAGAGTGTCTCTCGCTCAGGTGCAGAGTGTCTCTCGCTCAGGTGCAGAGTGTCTCTCTCGCTCAGGTGCAGAGTGTCTCTCTCGCTCAGGTGCAGAGTGTCTCTCTCGCTCAGGTGCAGAGTGTCTCTCTCGCTCAGGTGCAGAGTGTCTCTCGCTCAGGTGCAGAGTGTCTCTCGCTCAGGTGCAGAGTGTCTCTCGCTCAGGTGCAGAGTGTCTCTCGCTCAGGTGCAGAGTGTCTCTCGCTCAAGTGCAGAGTGTCTCTCGCTCAGGTGCAGAGTGTCTCTCATGCTCAGGTGCAGAGTGTCTCTCGCTCAGGTGCAGAGTGTGTCTCGCTCAAGTGCAGTGTGTCTCTCGCTCAGGTGCAGTGTGTCTCTCGCTCAGGTGCAGAGTGTGTCTCGCTCAGGTGCAGTGTGTCTCTCGCTCAGGTGCAGAGTGTCTCTCGCTCAGGTGCAGTGTGTCTCTCGCTCAGGTGCAGTGTGTCTCTCGCTCAGGTGCAGAGTGTCTCTCTCGCTCAGGTGCAGAGTGTCTCTCGCTCAGGTGCAGAGTGTCTCTCGCTCAGGTGCAGAGTGTCTCTCTCGCTCAGGTGCAGAGTGTCTCTCTCGCTCAGATGCAGAGTGTCTCTCGCTCAGGTGCAGAGTGTCTCTCGCTCAGGTGCAGAGTGTCTCTCTCGCTCAGGTGCAGAGTGTCTCTCTCGCTCAGATGCAGAGTGTCTCTTGCTCAGGTGCAGAGTGTCTCTCGCTCAGGTGCAGAGTGTCTCTCGCTCAGGTGCAGAGTGTGTCTCTCGCTCAGGTGCAGAGTGCAGTGTGTCTCTCGCTCAGGTGCAGAGAGTGTCTCTCGCTCAGGTGCAGAGTGTGTCTCGCTCAGGTGCAGAGTGTCTCTCTCGCTCAGGTGCAGAGTGTCTCTCTCGCTCAGGTGCAGAGTGTCTCTCTCGCTCAGGTGCAGAGTGTCTCTCGCTCAAGTGCAGAGTGTGTCTCGCTCAGGTGCAGAGTGCAGAGTGTGTCTCTCGCTCAGGTGCAGAGAGTCTCTCGCTCACGTGCAGAGTGTCTCTCGCTAAGGTGCAGAGTGTCTCTCTCGCTCAGATGCAGAGTGTCTCTTGCTCAGGTGCAGAGTGTCTCTCGCTCAGGTGCAGTGTGTCTCTCGCTCAGGTGCAGAGTGTCTCTCGCTCAGGTGCAGAGTGTTTCTCTCGCTCAGGTGCAGAGTATGTCTCGCTCAGGTGCAGTGTGTCTCTCGCTCAGGTGCAGAGTGTCTCTCGCTCAGGTGCAGAGTGTGTCTCTCGCTCACGTGCAGAGTGTGTCTCTCGCTCAGGTGCAGTGTGTCTCTCGCTCAGGTGCAGTTTGTCTCTCGCTCAGGTGCAGAGTGTCTCTCTCGCTCAGGTGCAGAGTGTCTCTCGCTCAGGTGCAGAGTGTCTCTCGCTAAGGTGCAGAGTGTCTCTCTCGCTCAGGTGCAGAGTGTCTCTCTCGCTCAGATGCAGAGTGTCTCTTGCTCAGGTGCAGAGTGTCTCTCGCTCAGGTGCAGAGTGTCTCTTGCTCAGGTGCAGAGTGTCTCTCGCTCAGGTGCAGAGTGTCTCTCGCTCAGGTGCACAGTGTCTCTCGCTCAGGTGCAGAGTGTCTCTCGCTCAGATGCAGAGTGTCTCTCGCTCAGGTGCAGAGTGTCTCTCGCTCAGGTGCAGAGTGTCTCTCGCTCAGGTGCAGACTGTCTCTCTCGCTCAGGTGCAGAGTGTCTCTCGCTCAGGTGCAGAGTGTCTCTCGCTCAGGTGCAGAGTGTCTCTCTCGCTCAGGTGCAGAGTGTCTCTCTCGCTCAGGTGCAGAGTGTCTCTCTCGCTCAGGTGCAGAGTGTCTCTCGCTCAGGTGCAGAGTGTCTCTCTCGCTCAGGTGCAGAGTGTCTCTCGCTCAGGTGCAGAGTGTCTCTCGCTCAGGTGCAGTGTGTCTCTCGCTCAGGTGCAAAGTGTCTCTCGCTCAGGTGCAGAGTGTCTCTCGCTCAGGTGCAGACTGTCTCTCTCGCTCAGGTGCAGAGTGTCTCTCGCTCAGGTGCAGACTTTCTCTCGCTCAGGTGCAGAGTGTCTCTCTCGCTCAGGTGCAGAGTGTCTCTCTCGCTCAGGTGCAGAGTGTCTCTCGCTCAGGTGCAGAGTGTCTCTCGCTCAGGTGCAGAGTTTCTCTCGCTCAGGTGCAGACTGTCTCTCGCTCAGGTGCAGAGTGTCTCTCGCTCAGGTGCAGAGTGTCTCTCTCGCTCAGGTGCAGAGTGTCTCTCTTGCTCAGGTGCAGAGTGTCTCTCGCTCAGGTGCAGAGTGTCTCTCGCTCAGGTGCAGAGTGTGTCTCTCGCTCAGGTGTAGAGTGTCTCTCTCGCTCAGGTGCAGAGTGTCTCTCTCGCTCAGGTGCAGAGTGTCTCTCGCTCAGGTGCAGAGTGTCTCTCGCTCAGGTGCAGTGTGTCTCTCGCTCAGGTGCAAAGTGTCTCTCGCTCAGGTGCAGAGTGTCTCTCGCTCAGGTGCAGACTGTCTCTCTCGCTCAGGTGCAGAGTGTCTCTCGCTCAGGTGCAGAGTTTCTCTCGCTCAGGTGCAGAGTGTCTCTCGCTCAGGTGCAGAGTGTCTCTCGCTCAGGTGCAGAGTGTCTCTCGCTCAAGTGCAGAGTGTCTCTCGCTCAGGTGCAGAGTGTCTCTCATGCTCAGGTGCAGAGTGTCTCTCGCTCAGGTGCAGAGTGTGTCTCGCTCAAGTGCAGTGTGTCTCTCGCTCAGGTGCAGTGTGTCTCTCGCTCAGGTGCAGAGTGTGTCTCGCTCAGGTGCAGTGTGTCTCTCGCTCAGGTGCAGAGTGTCTCTCGCTCAGGTGCAGTGTGTCTCTCGCTCAGGTGCAGTGTGTCTCTCGCTCAGGTGCAGAGTGTCTCTCTCGCTCAGGTGCAGAGTGTCTCTCGCTCAGGTGCAGAGTGTCTCTCGCTCAGGTGCAGAGTGTCTCTCTCGCTCAGGTGCAGAGTGTCTCTCTCGCTCAGATGCAGAGTGTCTCTTGCTCAGGTGCAGAGTGTCTCTCGCTCAGGTGCAGAGTGTCTCTCTCGCTCAGGTGCAGAGTGTCTCTTGCTCAGGTGCAGAGTGTCTCTCGCTCAGGTGCAGAGTGTCTCTCGCTCAGGTGCAGAGTGTGTCTCTCGCTCAGGTGCAGAGTGCAGTGTGTCTCTCGCTCAGGTGCAGAGAGTGTCTCTCGCTCAGGTGCAGAGTGTGTCTCGCTCAGGTGCAGAGTGTCTCTCTCGCTCAGGTGCAGAGTGTCTCTCTCGCTCAGGTGCAGAGTGTCTCTCTCGCTCAGGTGCAGAGTGTCTCTCGCTCAAGTGCAGAGTGTGTCTCGCTCAGGTGCAGAGTGCAGAGTGTGTCTCTCGCTCAGGTGCAGAGAGTCTCTCGCTCACGTGCAGAGTGTCTCTCGCTCAGGTGCAGAGTGTTTCTCTCACTCAGGTGCAGAGTGTCTCTCGCTCAGGTGCAGAGTGTCTCTGGCTCAGGTGCAGAGTGTCTCTCGCTCAGGTGCAGAGTGTCTCTCGCTCAGGTGCAGAGTGTCTCTCGCTCAGGTGCAGAGTGTCTCTCGCTCAGGTGCAGAGTGTCTCTCGCTCAGGTGCAGTGTGTCTCTCGCTCAGGTGCAGAGTGTGTCTCTCGCTCAGGTGCATTGTGTCTCTCGCTCAGGTGCAAAGTGTCTCTCGCTCAGGTGCAGAGTGTCTCTCGCTCAGGTGCAGTGTGTCTCTCGCTCAGGTGCAGTTTGTCTCTCGCTCAGGTGCAGAATGTCTCTCGCTCAGGTGCAGAGTGTCTCTCGCTCAGGTGCAGAGTGTCTCTCGCTCAGGTGCAGAGTGTCTCTCTCGCTCAGGTGCAGAGTGTCTCTCTCGCTCAGGTGCAGAGTGTCTCTCGCTCAGGTGCAGAGTGTCTCTCGCTCAGGTGCAGAGTGTCTCTCGCTCAGGTGCAGAGTGTCTCTCGCTCAGGTGCAGTGTGTCTATCGCTCAGGTGCAGAGTGTCTCTCGCTCAGGTGCAGAGTGTCTCTCTCGCTCAGGTGCAGAGTGTCTCTCGCTCAGGTGCAGTGTGTCTCTCGCTCAGGTGCAGAGTGTCTCTCGCTCAGGTGCAGAGTGTCTCTCTCGCTCAGGTGCAGAGTGTCTCTCGCTCAGGTGCAGTGTGTCTCTCGCTCAGGTGCAGAGTGTCTCTCGCTCAGGTGCAGAGTGTCTCTCGCTCAGGTGCAGAGTGTCTCTCTCGCTCAGGTGCAGAGTGTCTCTCTCGCTCAGGTGCAGTTTGTCTCTCGCTCAGGTGCAGAGTGTCTCTCGCTCAGGTGCAGAGTGTCTCTCTCGCTCAGGTGCAGAGTGTCTCTCGCTCAGGTGCAGTGTGTCTCTCGCTCAGGTGCAGAGTGTCTCTCGCTCAGGTGCAGAGTGTCTCTCTCGCTCAGGTGCAGAGTGTCTCTCGCTCAGGTGCAGTGTGTCTCTCGCTCAGGTGCAGAGTGTCTCTCGCTCAGGTGCAGAGTGTCTCTCGCTCAGGTGCAGAGTGTGTCTCTCGCTCAGGTGTAGAGTGTCTCTCTCGCTCAGGTGCAGAGTGTCTCTCTCGCTCAGGTGCAGAGTGTCTCTCTCGCTCAGGTGCAGAGTGTCTCTCGCTCATGTGCAGAGTCTCTCTCGCTCAGGTGCAGAGTGTCTCTCGCTCAGGTGCAGAGTGTCTCTCGCTCAGGTGCAGAGTGTCTCTCGCTCAGGTGCAGAGTGTCTCTCGCTCAGGTGCAGAGTGTCTCTCTCGCTCAGGTGCAGAGTGTCTCTCGCTCAGATGCAGAGTGTCTCTCGCTCAGATGCAGAGTGTCTCTCGCTCAGGTGCAGAGTGTCTCTCGCTCAGGTGCAGAGTGTCTCTCTCGCTCAGGTGCAGAGTGTCTCTCGCTCAGGTGCAGTGTGTCTCTCGCTCAGGTGCAGAGTGTCTCTCGCTCAGGTGCAGAGTGTCTCTCGCTCAGGTGCAGAGTGTGTCTCTCGCTCAGGTGTAGATTGTCTCTCTCGCTCAGGTGCAGAGTGTCTCTCTCGCTCAGGTGCAGAGTGTCTCTCTCGCTCAGGTGCAGAGTGTCTCTCGCTCAGGTGCAGAGTGTCTCTCTCGCTCAGGTGCAGAGTGTCTCTCGCTCAGGTGCAGAGTGTCTCTCGCTCAGGTGCAGAGTGTCTCTCTCGCTCAGGTGCAGAGTGTTTCTCTCACTCAGGTGCAGAGTGTCTCTCGCTCAGGTGCAGAGTGTCTCTCTCGCTCAGGTGCAGAGTGTCTCTCGCTCAGGTGCAGAGTGTCTCTCGCTCAGGTGCAGAGTGTCTCTCTCGCTCAGGTGCAGAGTGTTTCTCTCACTCAGGTGCAGAGTGTCTGTCGCTCAGGTGCAGAGTGTCTCTGGCTCAGGTGCAGAGTGTCTCTCGCTCAGGTGCAGGGTGTCTCTCGCTCAGGTGCAGAGTGTCTGTCGCTCAGGTGCAGAGTATCTCTCGCTCAGGTGCAGAGTGTCTCTCGCTCAGGTGCAGTGTGTCTCTCGCTCAGGTGCAGAGTGTGTCTCGCTCAGGTGCAGAGTGTCTCTCGCTCAGGTGCAGAGTGTCTCTCTCGCTCAGGTGCAGAGTGTCTCTCGCTCAGGTGCAGAGTGTGTCTCGCTCAGGTGCAGTGTGTCTCTCGCTCAGGTGCAGTGTGTCTCTCGCTCAGGTGCAGAGTGTCTCTCGCTCAGGTGCAGAGTGTCTCTCGCTCAGGTGCAGACTGTCTATCTCGCTCAGGTGCAGAGTGTCTCTCGCTCAGGTGCAGAGTGTGTCTCTCGCTCAGGTGTAGAGTGTCTCTCTCGCTCAGGTGCAGAGTGTCTCTCTCGCTCAGGTGCAGAGTGTCTCTCGCTCAGGTGCAGAGTGTCTCTCGCTCAGGTGCAGAGTGTCTCTCGCTCAGGTGCAGTGTGTCTCTCGCTCAGGTGCAAAGTGTCTCTCGCTCAGGTGCAGAGTGTCTCTCTCGCTCAGGTGCAGAGTGTCTCTCGCTCAGGTGCAGTGTGTCTCTCGCTCAGGTGCAGTTTGTCTCTCGCTCAGGTGCAGAATGTCTCTCGCTCAGGTGCAGAGTGTCTCTCGCTCAGATGCAGAGTGTCTCTCGCTCAGGTGCAGAGTGTCTCTCGCTCAGGTGCAGAGTGTCTCTCGCTCAGGTGCAGAGTGTCTCTCTCGCTCAGGTGCAGAGTGTCTCTCGCTCAGGTGCAGAGTGTCTCTCGCTCAGGTGCAGAGTGTCTCTCTCGCTCAGGTGCAGAGTGTCTCTCTCGCTCAGGTGCAGAGTGTCTCTCTCGCTCAGGTGCAGAGTGTCTCTCGCTCAGGTGCAGAGTGTCTTTCGCTTATGTGCAGAGTGTCTCTCGCTCAGGTGCAGAGTGTCTCTCGCTCAGGTGCAGAGTTTCTCTCGCTCAGGTGCAGAGTGTCTCTCGCTCAAGTGCAGTGTGTCTATCGCTCAGGTGCAGAGTGTCTCTCTCGCTCAGGTGCAGAGTGTCTCTCTCGCTCAGGTGCAGAGTGTCTCTCGCTCAGGTGCAGTTTGTCTCTCGCTCAGGTGCAGAGTGTCTCTCGCTCAGGTGCAGAGTGTCTCTCTCGCTCAGGTGCAGAGTGTCTCTCGCTCAGGTGCAGTGTGTCTCTCGCTCAGGTGCAGAGTGTCTCTCGCTCAGGTGCAGAGTGTCTCTCGCTCAGGTGCAGAGTGTCTCTCGCTCAGGTGCAGACTGTCTCTCTCGCTCAAGTGCAGAGTGTCTCTCGCTCAGGTGCAGAGTGTCTCTCTCGCTCAGGTGCAGAGTGTCTCTCTCGCTCAGGTGCAGAGTGTCTCTCGCTCAGGTGCAGAGTGTCTCTTGCTCAGGTGCAGAGTGTCTCTCGCTCAGGTGCAGAGTGTGTCTCTGGCTCAGGTGCAGTGTGTCTCTCGCTCAGGTGCAGAGTGTCTCTCGCTCAGGTGCAGAGTGTCTCTCGCTCAGGTGCAGAGTGTCTCTCGCTCAGGTGCAGAGTGTCTCTCGCTCAGGTGCAGAGTGTCTTTCTCGCTCAGGTGCAGAGTGTCTCTCTCGCTCAGGTGCAGAGTGTCTCTCTCGCTCAGGTGCAGAGTGTCTCTCGCTCAGGTGCAGAGTGTCTCTCGCTCAGGTGCAGAGTTTCTCTCGCTGAGGTGCAGACTGTCTCTCGCTCAGGTGCAGAGTGTCTCTCGCTCAGGTGCAGAGTGTCTCTCTCGCTCAGGTGCAGAGTGTCTCTCTCGCTCAGGTGCAGAGTGTCTCTCGCTCAGGTGCAGAGTGTCTCTCGCTCAGGTGCAGAGTGTGTCTCTCGCTCAGGTGTAGAGTGTCTCTCTCGCTCAGGTGCAGAGTGTCTCTCTCGCTCAGGTGCAGAGTGTCTCTCGCTCAGGTGCAGAGTGTCTCTCGCTCAGGTGCAGTGTGTCTCTCGCTCAGGTGCAAAGTGTCTCTCGCTCAGGTGCAGAGTGTCTCTCGCTCAGGTGCAGACTGTCTCTCTCGCTCAGGTGCAGAGTGTCTCTCGCTCAGGTGCAGAGTGTCTCTCGCTCAGGTGCAGAGTGTGTCTCGCTCAGGTGCAGTGTGTCTCTCGCTCAGATGCAGAGTGTCTCTCGCTCAGGTGCAGAGTGTCTCTCTCGCTCAGGTGCAGAGTGTCTCTCGCTCAGGTGCAGAGTGTCTCTCGCTCAGGTGCAGAGTGTGTCTCTGGCTCAGGTGCAGTGTGTCTCTCGCTCAGGTGCAGAGTGTCTCTCGCTCAGGTGCAGAGTGTCTCTCGCTCAGGTGCAGAGTGTCTCTCGCTCAGGTGCAGAGTGTCTCTCGCTCAGGTGCAGAGTGTCTCTCGCTCAGGTGCAGAGTGTCTCTCGCTCAGGTGCAGAGTGTCTCTCGCTCAGGTGCAGAGTGTCTTTCTCGCTCAGGTGCAGAGTGTCTCTCTCGCTCAGGTGCAGAGTGTCTCTCTCGCTCAGGTGCAGAGTGTCTCTCGCTCAGGTGCAGAGTGTCTCTCGCTCAGGTGCAGAGTGTCTCTCGCTCAGGTGCAGAGTGTCTCTCTCGCTCAGGTGCAGAGTGTCTCTCTCGCTCAGGTGCAGAGTGTCTCTCGCTCAGGTGCAGAGTGTCTCTCGCTCAGGTGCAGAGTGTGTCTCTCGCTCAGGTGTAGAGTGTCTCTCTCGCTCAGGTGCAGAGTGTCTCTCTCGCTCAGGTGCAGAGTGTCTCTCGCTCAGGTGCAGAGTGTCTCTCGCTCAGGTGCAGTGTGTCTCTCGCTCAGGTGCAAAGTGTCTCTCGCTCAGGTGCAGAGTGTCTCTCGCTCAGGTGCAGACTGTCTCTCTCGCTCAGGTGCAGAGTGTCTCTCGCTCAGGTGCAGAGTGTCTCTCTCGCTCAGGTGCAGAGTGTCTCTCTCGCTCAGGTGCAGAGTGTCTCTCGCTCAGGTGCAGAGTGTCTCTCGCTCAGGTGCAGAGTGTCTCTCTCGCTCAGGTGCAGAGTGTCTCTCTCGCTCAGGTGCAGAGTGTCTCTCTCGCTCAGGTGCAGAGTGTCTCTCGCTCAGGTGCAGAGTGTCTCTCTCTCAGGTGCAGAGTGTCTCTCGCTCAGGTGCAGAGTGTCTCTCGCTCAGGTGCAGAGTGTCTCTCGCTCAGGTGCAGAGTGTGTCTCTCGCTCAGGTGCATTGTGTCTCTCGCTCAGGTGCAAAGTGTCTCTCGCTCAGGTGCAGAGTGTCTCTCGCTCAGGTGCAGTGTGTCTCTCGCTCAGGTGCAGTTTGTCTCTCGCTCAGGTGCAGAATGTCTCTCGCTCAGGTGCAGAGTGTCTCTCGCTCAGATGCAGAGTGTCTCTCGCTCAGATGCAGAGTGTCTCTCGCTCAGGTGCAGAGTGTCTCTCTCGCTCAGGTGCAGAGTGTCTCTCGCTCAGGTGCAGAGTGTCTCTCGCTCAGGTGCAGAGTGTCTCTCTCGCTCAGGTGCAGAGTGTCTCTCTCGCTCAGGTGCAGAGTGTCTCTCGCTCAGGTGCAGAGTGTCTCTCGCTCAGGTGCAGAGTGTCTCTCTCGCTCAGGTGCAGAGTGTCTCTCGCTCAGGTGCAGAGTGTCTCTCGCTCAGGTGCAGAGTGTGTCTCTCGCTCAGGTGTAGAGTGTCTCTCTCGCTCAGGTGCAGAGTGTCTCTCTCGCTCAGGTGCAGAGTGTCTCTCGCTCAGGTGCAGAGTGTCTCTCGCTCAGGTGCAGTGTGTCTCTCGCTCAGGTGCAAAGTGTCTCTCGCTCAGGTGCAGAGTGTCTCTCGCTCAGGTGCAGACTGTCTCTCTCGCTCAGGTGCAGAGTGTCTCTCGCTCAGGTGCAGAGTGTCTCTCTCGCTCAGGTGCAGAGTGTCTCTCTCGCTCAGGTGCAGAGTGTCTCTCGCTCAGGTGCAGAGTGTCTCTCGCTCAGGTGCAGAGTGTCTCTCTCGCTCAGGTGCAGAGTGTCTCTCTCGCTCAGGTGCAGAGTGTCTCTCTCGCTCAGGTGCAGAGTGTCTCTCGCTCAGGTGCAGAGTGTCTCTCTCTCAGGTGCAGAGTGTCTCTCGCTCAGGTGCAGAGTGTCTCTCGCTCAGGTGCAGAGTGTGTCTCTCGCTCAGGTGCATTGTGTCTCTCGCTCAGGTGCAAAGTGTCTCTCGCTCAGGTGCAGAGTGTCTCTCGCTCAGGTGCAGTGTGTCTCTCGCTCAGGTGCAGTTTGTCTCTCGCTCAGGTGCAGAATGTCTCTCGCTCAGGTGCAGAGTGTCTCTCGCTCAGATGCAGAGTGTCTCTCGCTCAGATGCAGAGTGTCTCTCGCTCAGGTGCAGAGTGTCTCTCTCGCTCAGGTGCAGAGTGTCTCTCGCTCAGGTGCAGAGTGTCTCTCGCTCAGGTGCAGAGTGTCTCTCTCGCTCAGGTGCAGAGTGTCTCTCTCGCTCAGGTGCAGAGTGTCTCTCGCTCAGGTGCAGAGTGTCTCTCGCTCAGGTGCAGAGTGTCTCTCTCGCTCAGGTGCAGAGTGTCTCTCGCTCAGGTGTAGAGTGTCTCTCTCGCTCAGGTGCAGAGTGTCTCTCTCGCTCAGGTGCAGAGTGTCTCTCGCTCAGGTGCAGAGTGTCTCTCGCTCAGGTGCAGAGTGTGTCTCTCGCTCAGGTGTAGAGTGTCTCTCTCGCTCAGGTGCAGAGTGTCTCTCTCGCTCAGGTGCAGAGTGTCTCTCGCTCAGGTGCAGAGTGTCTCTCGCTCAGGTGCAGTGTGTCTCTCGCTCAGGTGCAAAGTGTCTCTCGCTCAGGTGCAGAGTGTCTCTCGCTCAGGTGCAGACTGTCTCTCTCGCTCAGGTGCAGAGTGTCTCTCGCTCAGGTGCAGAGTGTCTCTCTCGCTCAGGTGCAGAGTGTCTCTCTCGCTCAGGTGCAGAGTGTCTCTCGCTCAGGTGCAGAGTGTCTCTCGCTCAGGTGCAGAGTGTCTCTCTCGCTCAGGTGCAGAGTGTCTCTCTCGCTCAGGTGCAGAGTGTCTCTCTCGCTCAGGTGCAGAGTGTCTCTCGCTCAGGTGCAGAGTGTCTCTCTCTCAGGTGCAGAGTGTCTCTCGCTCAGGTGCAGAGTGTCTCTCGCTCAGGTGCAGAGTGTCTCTCGCTCAGGTGCAGAGTGTGTCTCTCGCTCAGGTGCATTGTGTCTCTCGCTCAGGTGCAAAGTGTCTCTCGCTCAGGTGCAGAGTGTCTCTCGCTCAGGTGCAGTGTGTCTCTCGCTCAGGTGCAGTTTGTCTCTCGCTCAGGTGCAGAATGTCTCTCGCTCAGGTGCAGAGTGTCTCTCGCTCAGATGCAGAGTGTCTCTCGCTCAGATGCAGAGTGTCTCTCGCTCAGGTGCAGAGTGTCTCTCTCGCTCAGGTGCAGAGTGTCTCTCGCTCAGGTGCAGAGTGTCTCTCGCTCAGGTGCAGAGTGTCTCTCTCGCTCAGGTGCAGAGTGTCTCTCTCGCTCAGGTGCAGAGTGTCTCTCGCTCAGGTGCAGAGTGTCTCTCGCTCAGGTGCAGAGTGTCTCTCGCTCAGGTGCAGAGTGTCTCTCGCTCAGGTGCAGTGTGTCTATCGCTCAGGTGCAGAGTGTCTCTCGCTCAGGTGCAGAGTGTCTCTCTCGCTCAGGTGCAGAGTGTCTCTCGCTCAGGTGCAGTGTGTCTCTCGCTCAGGTGCAGAGTATCTCTCGCTCAGGTGCAGAGTGTCTCTCTCGCTCAGGTGCAGAGTGTCTCTCGCTCAGGTGCAGTGTGTCTCTCGCTCAGGTGCAGAGTGTCTCTCGCTCAGGTGCAGAGTGTCTCTCGCTCAGGTGCAGAGTGTCTCTCTCGCTCAGGTGCAGAGTGTCTCTCTCGCTCAGGTGCAGTTTGTCTCTCGCTCAGGTGCAGAGTGTCTCTCGCTCAGGTGCAGAGTGTCTCTCTCGCTCAGGTGCAGAGTGTCTCTCGCTCAGGTGCAGTGTGTCTCTCGCTCAGGTGCAGAGTGTCTCTCGCTCAGGTGCAGAGTGTCTCTCTCGCTCAGGTGCAGAGTGTCTCTCGCTCAGGTGCAGTGTGTCTCTCGCTCAGGTGCAGAGTGTCTCTCGCTCAGGTGCAGAGTGTCTCTCGCTCAGGTGCAGAGTGTGTCTCTCGCTCAGGTGTAGAGTGTCTCTCTCGCTCAGGTGCAGAGTGTCTCTCTCGCTCAGGTGCAGAGTGTCTCTCTCGCTCAGGTGCAGAGTGTCTCTCGCTCAGGTGCAGAGTCTCTCTCGCTCAGGTGCAGAGTGTCTCTCGCTCAGGTGCAGAGTGTCTCTCGCTCAGGTGCAGAGTGTCTCTCGCTCAGGTGCAGAGTGTCTCTCGCTCAGCTGCAGAGTGTCTCTCGCTCAGGTGCAGTGTCTCTCTCGCTCAGGTGCAGAGTGTGTCTCGCTCAGGTGCAGAGTGTCTCTCGCTCAGGTGCAGAGTGTCTCTCGCTCAGGTGCAGAGTGTCTCTCTCGCTCAGGTGCAGAGTGTCTCTCGCTCAGGTGCAGAGTGTCTCTCGCTCAGGTGCAGAGTGTCTCTCTCGCTCAGGTGCAGAGTGTCTCTCGCTCAGATGCAGAGTGTCTCTCGCTCAGATGCAGAGTGTCTCTCGCTCAGGTGCAGAGTGTCTCTCGCTCAGGTGCAGAGTGTCTCTCTCGCTCAGGTGCAGAGTGTCTCTCGCTCAGGTGCAGTGTGTCTCTCGCTCAGGTGCAGAGTGTCTCTCGCTCAGGTGCAGAGTGTCTCTCGCTCAGGTGCAGAGTGTGTCTCTCGCTCAGGTGTAGATTGTCTCTCTCGCTCAGGTGCAGAGTGTCTCTCTCGCTCAGGTGCAGAGTGTCTCTCTCGCTCAGGTGCAGAGTGTCTCTCGCTCAGGTGCAGAGTGTCTCTCTCGCTCAGGTGCAGAGTGTCTCTCGCTCAGGTGCAGAGTGTCTCTCGCTCAGGTGCAGAGTGTCTCTCTCGCTCAGGTGCAGAGTGTTTCTCTCACTCAGGTGCAGAGTGTCTCTCGCTCAGGTGCAGAGTGTCTCTCTCGCTCAGGTGCAGAGTGTCTCTCGCTCAGGTGCAGAGTGTCTCTCGCTCAGGTGCAGAGTGTCTCTCTCGCTCAGGTGCAGAGTGTTTCTCTCACTCAGGTGCAGAGTGTCTGTCGCTCAGGTGCAGAGTGTCTCTCTCTCAGGTGCAGAGTGTCTCTCGCTCAGGTGCAGAGTGTCTCTCTCGCTCAGGTGCAGAGTGTTTCTCTCACTCAGGTGCAGAGTGTCTCTCGCTCAGGTGCAGAGTGTCTCTCTCTCAGGTGCAGAGTGTCTCTCGCTCAGGTGCAGAGTGTCTCTCTCGCTCAGGTGCAGAGTGTTTCTCTCACTCAGGTGCAGAGTGTCTCTCGCTCAGGTGCAGAGTGTCTCTGGCTCAGGTGCAGAGTGTCTCTCGCTCAGGTGCAGAGTGTCTCTCGCTCAGGTGCAGAGTGTCTCTCGCTCAGGTGCAGAGTGTCTCTCGCTCAGGTGCAGAGTGTCTCTCGCTCAGGTGCAGTGTGTCTCTCGCTCAGGTGCAGAGTGTGTCTCTCGCTCAGGTGCATTGTGTCTCTCGCTCAGGTGCAAAGTGTCTCTCGCTCAGGTGCAGAGTGTCTCTCGCTCAGGTGCAGTGTGTCTCTCGCTCAGGTGCAGTTTGTCTCTCGCTCAGGTGCAGAATGTCTCTCGCTCAGGTGCAGAGTGTCTCTCTCGCTCAGGTGCAGAGTGTCTCTCGCTCAGGTGCAGTGTGTCTCTCGCTCAGGTGCAGAGTGTCTCTCGCTCAGGTGCAGAGTGTCTCTCGCTCAGGTGCAGAGTGTGTCTCTCGCTCAGGTGTAGATTGTCTCTCTCGCTCAGGTGCAGAGTGTCTCTCTCGCTCAGGTGCAGAGTGTCTCTCTCGCTCAGGTGCAGAGTGTCTCTCGCTCAGGTGCAGAGTGTCTCTCTCGCTCAGGTGCAGAGTGTCTCTCGCTCAGGTGCAGAGTGTCTCTCGCTCAGGTGCAGAGTGTCTCTCTCGCTCAGGTGCAGAGTGTTTCTCTCACTCAGGTGCAGAGTGTCTCTCGCTCAGGTGCAGAGTGTCTCTCTCGCTCAGGTGCAGAGTGTCTCTCGCTCAGGTGCAGAGTGTCTCTCGCTCAGGTGCAGAGTGTCTCTCTCGCTCAGGTGCAGAGTGTTTCTCTCACTCAGGTGCAGAGTGTCTGTCGCTCAGGTGCAGAGTGTCTCTCTCTCAGGTGCAGAGTGTCTCTCGCTCAGGTGCAGAGTGTCTCTCTCGCTCAGGTGCAGAGTGTTTCTCTCACTCAGGTGCAGAGTGTCTCTCGCTCAGGTGCAGAGTGTCTCTCTCTCAGGTGCAGAGTGTCTCTCGCTCAGGTGCAGAGTGTCTCTCTCGCTCAGGTGCAGAGTGTTTCTCTCACTCAGGTGCAGAGTGTCTCTCGCTCAGGTGCAGAGTGTCTCTGGCTCAGGTGCAGAGTGTCTCTCGCTCAGGTGCAGAGTGTCTCTCGCTCAGGTGCAGAGTGTCTCTCGCTCAGGTGCAGAGTGTCTCTCGCTCAGGTGCAGAGTGTCTCTCGCTCAGGTGCAGTGTGTCTCTCGCTCAGGTGCAGAGTGTGTCTCTCGCTCAGGTGCATTGTGTCTCTCGCTCAGGTGCAAAGTGTCTCTCGCTCAGGTGCAGAGTGTCTCTCGCTCAGGTGCAGTGTGTCTCTCGCTCAGGTGCAGTTTGTCTCTCGCTCAGGTGCAGAATGTCTCTCGCTCAGGTGCAGAGTGTCTCTCGCTCAGATGCAGAGTGTCTCTCGCTCAGATGCAGAGTGTCTCTCGCTCAGGTGCAGAGTGTCTCTCTCGCTCAGGTGCAGAGTGTCTCTCGCTCAGGTGCAGAGTGTCTCTCGCTCAGGTGCAGAGTGTCTCTCTCGCTCAGGTGCAGAGTGTCTCTCTCGCTCAGGTGCAGAGTGTCTCTCGCTCAGGTGCAGAGTGTCTCTCGCTCAGGTGCAGAGTGTCTCTCGCTCAGGTGCAGAGTGTCTCTCGCTCAGGTGCAGTGTGTCTATCGCTCAGGTGCAGAGTGTCTCTCGCTCAGGTGCAGAGTGTCTCTCTCGCTCAGGTGCAGAGTGTCTCTCGCTCAGGTGCAGTGTGTCTCTCGCTCAGGTGCAGAGTATCTCTCGCTCAGGTGCAGAGTGTCTCTCTCGCTCAGGTGCAGAGTGTCTCTCGCTCAGGTGCAGTGTGTCTCTCGCTCAGGTGCAGAGTGTCTCTCGCTCAGGTGCAGAGTGTCTCTCGCTCAGGTGCAGAGTGTCTCTCTCGCTCAGGTGCAGAGTGTCTCTCTCGCTCAGGTGCAGTTTGTCTCTCGCTCAGGTGCAGAGTGTCTCTCGCTCAGGTGCAGAGTGTCTCTCTCGCTCAGGTGCAGAGTGTCTCTCGCTCAGGTGCAGTGTGTCTCTCGCTCAGGTGCAGAGTGTCTCTCGCTCAGGTGCAGAGTGTCTCTCTCGCTCAGGTGCAGAGTGTCTCTCGCTCAGGTGCAGTGTGTCTCTCGCTCAGGTGCAGAGTGTCTCTCGCTCAGGTGCAGAGTGTCTCTCGCTCAGGTGCAGAGTGTGTCTCTCGCTCAGGTGTAGAGTGTCTCTCTCGCTCAGGTGCAGAGTGTCTCTCTCGCTCAGGTGCAGAGTGTCTCTCTCGCTCAGGTGCAGAGTGTCTCTCGCTCAGGTGCAGAGTCTCTCTCGCTCAGGTGCAGAGTGTCTCTCGCTCAGGTGCAGAGTGTCTCTCGCTCAGGTGCAGAGTGTCTCTCGCTCAGGTGCAGAGTGTCTCTCGCTCAGCTGCAGAGTGTCTCTCGCTCAGGTGCAGTGTCTCTCTCGCTCAGGTGCAGAGTGTGTCTCGCTCAGGTGCAGAGTGTCTCTCGCTCAGGTGCAGAGTGTCTCTCGCTCAGGTGCAGAGTGTCTCTCTCGCTCAGGTGCAGAGTGTCTCTCGCTCAGGTGCAGAGTGTCTCTCGCTCAGGTGCAGAGTGTCTCTCTCGCTCAGGTGCAGAGTGTCTCTCGCTCAGATGCAGAGTGTCTCTCGCTCAGATGCAGAGTGTCTCTCGCTCAGGTGCAGAGTGTCTCTCGCTCAGGTGCAGAGTGTCTCTCTCGCTCAGGTGCAGAGTGTCTCTCGCTCAGGTGCAGTGTGTCTCTCGCTCAGGTGCAGAGTGTCTCTCGCTCAGGTGCAGAGTGTCTCTCGCTCAGGTGCAGAGTGTGTCTCTCGCTCAGGTGTAGATTGTCTCTCTCGCTCAGGTGCAGAGTGTCTCTCTCGCTCAGGTGCAGAGTGTCTCTCTCGCTCAGGTGCAGAGTGTCTCTCGCTCAGGTGCAGAGTGTCTCTCTCGCTCAGGTGCAGAGTGTCTCTCGCTCAGGTGCAGAGTGTCTCTCGCTCAGGTGCAGAGTGTCTCTCTCGCTCAGGTGCAGAGTGTTTCTCTCACTCAGGTGCAGAGTGTCTCTCGCTCAGGTGCAGAGTGTCTCTCTCGCTCAGGTGCAGAGTGTCTCTCGCTCAGGTGCAGAGTGTCTCTCGCTCAGGTGCAGAGTGTCTCTCTCGCTCAGGTGCAGAGTGTTTCTCTCACTCAGGTGCAGAGTGTCTGTCGCTCAGGTGCAGAGTGTCTCTGGCTCAGGTGCAGAGTGTCTCTCGCTCAGGTGCAGGGTGTCTCTCGCTCAGGTGCAGAGTGTCTCTCGCTCAGGTGCAGAGTATCTCTCGCTCAGGTGCAGAGTGTCTCTCGCTCAGGTGCAGTGTGTCTCTCGCTCAGGTGCAGAGTGTGTCTCGCTCAGGTGCAGAGTGTCTCTCGCTCAGGTGCAGAGTGTCTCTCTCGCTCAGGTGCAGAGTGTCTCTCGCTCAGGTGCAGAGTGTGTCTCGCTCAGGTGCAGTGTGTCTCTCGCTCAGGTGCAGAGTGTCTCTCGCTCAGGTGCAGACTGTCTCTCTCGCTCAGGTGCAGAGTGTCTCTCGCTCAGGTGCAGAGTGTGTCTCTCGCTCAGGTGTAGAGTGTCTCTCTCGCTCAGGTGCAGAGTGTCTCTCTCGCTCAGGTGCAGAGTGTCTCTCGCTCAGGTGCAGAGTGTCTCGCGCTCAGGTGCAGAGTGTCTCTCGCTCAGGTGCAGTGTGTCTCTCGCTCAGGTGCAAAGTGTCTCTCGCTCAGGTGCAGAGTGTCTCTCTCGCTCAGGTGCAGAGTGTCTCTCGCTCAGGTGCAGTGTGTCTCTCGCTCAGGTGCAGTTTGTCTCTCGCTCAGGTGCAGAATGTCTCTCGCTCAGGTGCAGAGTGTCTCTCGCTCAGATGCAGAGTGTCTCTCGCTCAGGTGCAGAGTGTCTCTCGCTCAGGTGCAGAGTGTCTCTCGCTCAGGTGCAGAGTGTCTCTCTCGCTCAGGTGCAGAGTGTCTCTCGCTCAGGTGCAGAGTGTCTCTCGCTCAGGTGCAGAGTGTCTCTCTCGCTCAGGTGCAGAGTGTCTCTCTCGCTCAGGTGCAGAGTGTCTCTCTCGCTCAGGTGCAGAGTGTCTCTCGCTCAGGTGCAGAGTGTCTTTCGCTTATGTGCAGAGTGTCTCTCGCTCAGGTGCAGAGTGTCTCTCGCTCAGGTGCAGAGTTTCTCTCGCTCAGGTGCAGAGTGTCTCTCGCTCAAGTGCAGTGTGTCTATCGCTCAGGTGCAGAGTGTCTCTCTCGCTCAGGTGCAGAGTGTCTCTCTCGCTCAGGTGCAGAGTGTCTCTCGCTCAGGTGCAGTTTGTCTCTCGCTCAGGTGCAGAGTGTCTCTCGCTCAGGTGCAGAGTGTCTCTCTCGCTCAGGTGCAGAGTGTCTCTCGCTCAGGTGCAGTGTGTCTCTCGCTCTGGTGCAGAGTGTCTCTCGCTCAGGTGCAGAGTGTCTCTCGCTCAGGTGCAGAGTGTCTCTCGCTCAGGTGCAGACTGTCTCTCTCGCTCAAGTGCAGAGTGTCTCTCGCTCAGGTGCAGAGTGTCTCTCTCGCTCAGGTGCAGAGTGTCTCTCTCGCTCAGGTGCAGAGTGTCTCTCGCTCAGGTGCAGAGTGTCTCTTGCTCAGGTGCAGAGTGTGTCTCTCGCTCAGGTGTAGAGTGTCTCTCTCGCTCAGGTGCAGAGTGTCTCTCTCGCTCAGGTGCAGAGTGTCTCTCTCGCTCAGGTGCAGAGTGTCTCTCGCTCAGGTGCAGAGTGTCTCTCGCTCAGGTGCAGTGTGTCTCTCGCTCAGGTGCAGAGTGTGTCTCGCTCAGGTGCAGAGTGTCTCTCGCTCAGGTGCAGAGTGTCTCTCTCGCTCAGGTGCAGAGTGTGTCTCGCTCAGGTGCAGTGTGTCTCTCGCTCAGGTGCAGTGTGTCTCTCGCTCAGGTGCAGAGTGTCTCTCGCTCAGGTGCAGAGTGTCTCTCGCTCAGGTGCAGAGTGTCTCTCGCTCAGGTGCAGAGTGTCTCTCGCTCAGGTGCAGAGTGTGTCTCGCTCAGGTGCAGTGTGTCTCTCGCTCAGATGCAGAGTGTCTCTCGCTCAGGTGCAGAGTGTCTCTCTCGCTCAGGTGCAGAGTGTCTCTCGCTCAGGTGCAGAGTGTCTCTCGCTCAGGTGCAGAGTGTGTCTCTGGCTCAGGTGCAGTGTGTCTCTCGCTCAGGTGCAGAGTGTCTCTCGCTCAGGTGCAGAGTGTCTCTCGCTCAGGTGCAGAGTGTCTCTCGCTCAGGTGCAGAGTGTCTCTCGCTCAGGTGCAGGGTCTCTCTCGCTCAGGTGCAGAGTGTCTCTCTCGCTCAGGTGCAGAGTGTCTCTCGCTCAGGTGCAGAGTGTCTCTCGCTCAGGTGCAGAGTGTCTCTCTCGCTCAGGTGCAGAGTGTCTCTCGCTCAGGTGCAGAGTGTCTCTCGCTCAGGTGCAGAGTGTCTCTCGCTCAGGTGCAGACTGTCTCTCTCGCTCAAGTGCAGAGTGTCTCTCGCTCAGGTGCAGAGTGTCTCTCTCGCTCAGGTGCAGAGTGTCTCTCTCGCTCAGGTGCAGAGTGTCTCTCGCTCAGGTGCAGAGTGTCTCTTGCTCAGGTGCAGAGTGTGTCTCTCGCTCAGGTGTAGAGTGTCTCTCTCGCTCAGGTGCAGAGTGTCTCTCTCGCTCAGGTGCAGAGTGTCTCTCTCGCTCAGGTGCAGAGTGTCTCTCGCTCAGGTGCAGAGTGTCTCTCGCTCAGGTGCAGTGTGTCTCTCGCTCAGGTGCAGAGTGTGTCTCGCTCAGGTGCAGAGTGTCTCTCGCTCAGGTGCAGAGTGTCTCTCTCGCTCAGGTGCAGAGTGTGTCTCGCTCAGGTGCAGTGTGTCTCTCGCTCAGGTGCAGTGTGTCTCTCGCTCAGGTGCAGAGT
The DNA here is from genome assembly GCF_026437365.1 of Eucyclogobius newberryi. NCBI lineage: Eukaryota > Metazoa > Chordata > Actinopteri > Gobiiformes > Gobiidae > Eucyclogobius > Eucyclogobius newberryi. Next base: position 37,165,308 of record NW_027315779.1, read on the forward strand.
GTCTCTCGCTCAGGTGCAGAGTGTCTCTCGCTCAGGTGCAGAGTGTCTCTCGCTCAGGTGCAGAGTGTCTCTCGCTCAGGTGCAGAGTGTGTCTCGCTCAGGTGCAGTGTGTCTCTCGCTCAGGTGCAGAGTGTCTCTCGCTCAGGTGCAGAGTGTCTCTCTCGCTCAGGTGCAGAGTGTCTCTCGCTCAGGTGCAGAGTGTCTCTCGCTCAGGTGCAGAGTGTGTCTCTGGCTCAGGTGCAGTGTGTCTCTCGCTCAGGTGCAGAGTGTCTCTCGCTCAGGTGCAGAGTGTCTCTCGCTCAGGTGCAGAGTGTCTCTCGCTCAGGTGCAGAGTGTCTCTCGCTCAGGTGCAGGGTCTCTCTCGCTCAGGTGCAGAGTGTCTCTCGCTCAGGTGCAGAGTGTCTCTCGCTCAGGTGCAGAGTGTCTCTCGCTCAGGTGCAGAGTGTCTCTCGCTCAGGTGCAGAGTGTCTCTCGCTCAGTTGCAGTGTGTCTCTCGCTCAGGTGCAGAGTGTGTCTCGCTCAGGTGCAGTGTGTCTCTCGCTCAGGTGCAGAGTGTCTCTCGCTCAGGTGCAGAGTGTCTCTCTCGCTCAGGTGCAGAGTGTCTCTCGCTCAGGTGCAGAGTGTCTCTCGCTCAGGTGCAGAGTGTCTCTCGCTCAGGTGCAGAGTGTCTCTCGCTCAGGTGCAGACTGTCTCTCGCTCAGGTGCAGAGTGTCTCTCGCTCAGGTGCAGAGTGTCTCTCGCTCAGGTGCAGAGTGTCTCTCGCTCAGGTGCAGAGTGTCTCTCGCTCAGGTGCAGAGTGTCTCTCGCTCAGGTGCAGAGTGTCTCTCGCTCAGGTGCAGAGTGTCTCTCGCTCAGGTGCAGAGTGTCTCTCGCTCAGGTGCAGAGTGTCTCTCGCTCAGGTGCAGAGTGTCTCTCGCTCAGGTGCAGAGTGTCTCTCGCTCAGGTGCAGAGTGTCTCTCGTTCAGGTGCAGAGTGTCTCTCGCTCAGGTGCAGAGTGTCTCTCGCTCAGGTGCAGAGTGTCTCTCGCTCAGGTGCAGACTGTCTCTCGCTCAGGTGCAGAGTGTCTCTCGCTCAGGTGCAGACTGTCTCTCGCTCAGGTGCAGAGTGTCTCTCGCTCAGGTGCAGAGTGTCTCTCGCTCAGGTGCAGAGTGTCTCTCGCTCAGGTGCAGAGTGTCTCTCGCTCAGGTGCAGACTGTCTCTCGCTCAGGTGCAGAGTGTCTCTCGCTCAGGTGCAGAGTGTCTCTCGCTCAGGTGCAGAGTGTCTCTCGCTCAGGTGCAGAGTGTGTCTCTGGCTCAGGTGCAGTGTGTCTCTCGCTCAGGTGCAGAGTGTCTCTCGCTCAGGTGCAGAGTGTCTCTCGCTCAGGTGCAGAGTGTCTCTCGCTCAGGTGCAGAGTGTCTCTCGCTCAGGTGCAGGGTCTCTCTCGCTCAGGTGCAGAGTGTCTCTCGCTCAGGTGCAGAGTGTCTCTCGCTCAGGTGCAGAGTGTCTCTCGCTCAGGTGCAGAGTGTCTCTCGCTCAGGTGCAGAGTGTCTCTCGCTCAGTTGCAGTGTGTCTCTCGCTCAGGTGCAGAGTGTGTCTCGCTCAGGTGCAGTGTGTCTCTCGCTCAGGTGCAGAGTGTCTCTCGCTCAGGTGCAGAGTGTCTCTCTCGCTCAGGTGCAGAGTGTCTCTCGCTCAGGTGCAGAGTGTCTCTCGCTCAGGTGCAGAGTGTCTCTCGCTCAGGTGCAGAGTGTCTCTCGCTCAGGTGCAGACTGTCTCTCGCTCAGGTGCAGAGTGTCTCTCGCTCAGGTGCAGAGTGTCTCTCGCTCAGGTGCAGAGTGTCTCTCGCTCAGGTGCAGAGTGTCTCTCGCTCAGGTGCAGAGTGTCTCTCGCTCAGGTGCAGAGTGTCTCTCGCTCAGGTGCAGAGTGTCTCTCGCTCAGGTGCAGAGTGTCTCTCGCTCAGGTGCAGAGTGTCTCTCGCTCAGGTGCAGAGTGTCTCTCGCTCAGGTGCAGAGTGTCTCTCGCTCAGGTGCAGAGTGTCTCTCGTTCAGGTGCAGAGTGTCTCTCGCTCAGGTGCAGAGTGTCTCTCGCTCAGGTGCAGAGTGTCTCTCGCTCAGGTGCAGACTGTCTCTCGCTCAGGTGCAGAGTGTCTCTCGCTCAGGTGCAGACTGTCTCTCGCTCAGGTGCAGAGTGTCTCTCGCTCAGGTGCAGAGTGTCTCTCGCTCAGGTGCAGAGTGTCTCTCGCTCAGGTGCAGAGTGTCTCTCGCTCAGGTGCAGACTGTCTCTCGCTCAGGTGCAGAGTGTCTCTCGCTCAGGTGCAGAGTGTTTTGCAGGTTTTATTTAACTATTGAGGTTGATTAGATGATTTAATGATGCTGTAATTTCACAAATAGATTGCCAGTTATGAAGATGATGTTTTCCCTGCTCAGATAAGAATCAGGGGCCCCGTTGTTCAAAGGAGGGAGCTGCATAGAAGCAGGGGCCCCGTTGTTCAAAGGGGGGAGCTGCATAGAAGCAGGGGCCCCGTTGTTCAAAGGGGCCCGGTTGTTCATGTTGATGTAAAGCACATTCAAGATGCGTTATTGCATTGAACATTGCACATTAGTGGCTGTCCATGATCGCACTCGCTGTGTTGACAATGTCTCCGTCTCTCACTCCGGGACGGGAGCGATGTCTCCGTCTCTCACTCCGGGACGGGAGCGATGTCTCCGTCTCTCACTCCGGGACGGGAGCGATGTCTCCGTCTCTCACTCCGGGACGGGAGCGATGTCTCCGTCTCTCACTCCGGGACGGGAGTGATGTAGGAGGGAAATCATTGGATGTGGGAAGAGAACATTTCTAATTGTCTCTCATTGTCTTATTGTCCTGACCATAAACACCTGACCATAAACACCTGACCATAAACACCTGACCATAAACACCTGACCATAAACACCTGACCATAAACACCTGACCATAAACACCTGACCATAAACACCTGACCATAAACACCTGACCATAAACACCTGACCATAAACACCTGACCATAAACACCTGACCATAAACACCTGACCATAAACACCTGACCATAAACACCTGACCAAGAACAGAATCAAACCAAAGCGTTGGCTTGAAGAATGTTCTGCTGCTGTTTCCTGTACAATGCATCTTAAATAGGTCACATACTGTACTCTGCAGCGCTGCATTAAGCACAACATGCAGAAAAAGAGCTTAAGGAGGCGGCTTTTACTGACCTGGGATCAGTCTGAAGACTCCAAAGGGACTCTATAGAGCCTTTCAAATGCTCTGTCATCAGAATGTTAAAGATTCCAGACGTGGAGGTGACTGGAGGCGGCGAAGGGAAGTGGAACAAAAAATGTTCAAAGACGAAATGACATTCGATGTAAATGCTCATGGTTTTGAACATAAAAAATAATAAACAATTTTGAATTTCCAGGGCAGAAATGTCAGTTGGTTTGCTTCCTTGTTCATGGTGTTACACCCCTGTGTTGTTAGCATGCTAACGTTTGTTTTGACAACTGCAGACAGTTTAAATTGAACATGAAAATAATAATATTTTAGTCTTGATGCGAGTGCCGTGTGTGTCGTCTGATGCTATCATGTGCTAGCTTTGCTTAACTCAGCATGTGGACTCAACATATATGTTAGCACTGGAAATACAATCTTGTTTGTCACAAGATCAAGGCAACGTTTGGTGAAAAATGATCATTATCTTCTCTTTGTATGTACTTTGTCCAATCATGTCATGTTAAAGCTTTCCAGGAGCTCTCAGGGTCTGCTTTAAATCACTGAAGTTGCTCACTTAAGACAGGATTGTACCACTTGACTCCAAAGTGAACCAGTGGAAACAAGGCCAATGTGACCTCTGGTGGGAGGCCTCTGGTGGGGGGCCTTTCACCTGCTGGTCTCCATGGAGATCCTATTGCGAGCTGACTCTGTTCACTGAACCAATGCAGATTTTTCAAAGGATTTTAAGTAACAAAAGCATCTGTAATAAACTAAATGCAAGATACTATACATAGGTTAAATGCAATGGAGCATTCTGCTGCTCATGACAGGTTGCCATAGCAACACTGAAGGATAGGTCAAATGCAGAGATGAATTTCCCTCACTCACTAATAAAGCATACCTATTCAAAGAAAAGCCAAAACATGAAGTTACAGAGCAGCCTCCTCTGACTCGACACACTGCTGTTCCTGCCTCTTTCAGCACCTTAAATGGAAGTGTGTTTGGGCGTCACTCACAGGGGCCAGGTTCTCAGCTGCAGAGAGGCTGTGGACTAAGCATTTTCCCTGTGTGTTCTGTAAGCCTCTCAGCCTTAGCTGCAGCTGCACGCCCTTTCTCCTCACCGGCACCAAGCTTCTGTCGCTGTGGGAATAGGCCAGTCAGGGAATGATGAGCTGGCACTTCTGCAGGCTCACATGTGCAGCAAAATCAAGGATGTCCTATGCTGTAGTGACCTCTGATGACGAGGGAGTAGCCAAAATGAAAAAAAAAAGATGCAAATTCCTCACCTGTCAGCAAGTTAAGAGCAGATGTTTGTATGAGAGTGCAGAAGGAATAAAGTGTTGTATTGCTTCATGCTCTTCATACTTGGTCTTGATGAAGTTTGTGTGTGTTTACAGAAAGCGGAAATCGCTGTGGCCCCTTTAACAATCACGCTGGTCCGGGAGGAGGTGATAGACTTCTCAAAGCCCTTTATGTCTCTGGGCATCTCCATCATGATCAAAAAGCCCCAGAAGTCCAAACCGGGCGTCTTCTCCTTCCTGGACCCGCTGGCCTACGAGATCTGGATGTGCATCGTGTTCGCCTACATCGGCGTTAGCGTGGTGCTCTTCCTGGTCAGCCGCTTCAGCCCGTACGAGTGGCACACCGAGGAGCCCGAGGAGGGCACCGACGGTCCGCCCAGCGACCAGCCCCCCAATGAGTTTGGCATCTTCAACTCCCTCTGGTTCTCCCTGGGCGCCTTCATGCAGCAGGGCTGTGACATCTCCCCCAGGTACAGCCCACACTTCAATTTACAAGACCGTCTATGTCTGACACACATGCTCTTGAAGGGAGGGTATGTAGCCTGCCTGCACATGCTCTTGAAGGAAGGGTATGTAGCCTGCACATGCTCTTGAAGGGAGGGTATGTAGCCTGCACATGCTCTTGAAGGGAGGGTATGTAGCCTGCACATGCTCTTGAAGGGAGGGTATGTAGCCTGCACATGCTCTTGAAGGGAGGGTATGTAGCCTGCACGTGCTCTTGAAGGAAGGGTATGTAGCCTGCACATGCTCTTGAAGGAAGGGTATGTAGCCTGCACATGCTCTTGAAGGAAGGGTATGTAGCCTGCACATGCTCTTGAAGGGAGGGTATGTAGCCTGCACATGCTCTTGAAGGGAGGGTATGTAGCCTGCACATGCTCTTGAAGGGAGGGTATGTAGCCTGCACATGCTCTTGAAGGGAGGGTATGTAGCCTGCACATGCTCTTGAAGGAAGGGTATGTAGCCTGCACATGCTCTTGAAGGAAGGGTATGTAGCCTGCACATGCTCTTGAAGGAAGGGTATGTAGCCTGCACATGCTCTTGAAGGGAGGGTATGTAGCCTGCACATGCTCTTGAAGGGAGGGTATGTAGCCTGCACATGCTCTTGAAGGAAGGGTATGTAGCCTGCACATGCTCTTGAAGGGAGGGTATGTAGCCTGCACATGCTCTTGAAGGGAGGGTATGTAGCCTGCACATGCTCTTGAAGGAAGGGTATGTAGCCTGCACATGCTCTTGAAGGGAGGGTATGTAGCCTGCACATGCTCTTGAAGGGAGGGTATGTAGCCTGCACATGCTCTTGAAGGGAGGGTATGTAGCCTGCACATGCTCTTGAAGGGAGGGTATGTAGCCTGCACATGCTCTTGAAGGAAGGGTATGTAGCCTGCACATGCTCTTGAAGGGAGGGTATGTAGCCTGCACATGCTCTTGAAGGGAGGGTATGTAGCCTGCACATGCTCTTGAAGGGAGGGTATGTAGCCTGCACATGCTCTTGAAGGGAGGGTATGTAGCCTGCACATGCTCTTGAAGGAAGGGTATGTAGCCTGCACATGCTCTTGAAGGGAGGGTATGTAGCCTGCACATGCTCTTGAAGGGAGGGTATGTAGCCTGCACATGCTCTTGAAGGGAGGGTATGTAGCCTGCACATGCTCTTGAAGGGAGGGTATGTAGCCTGCACATGCTCTTGAAGGGAGGGTATGTAGCCTGCACATGCTCTTGAAGGAAGGGTATGTAGCCTGCACATGCTCTTGAAGGAAGGGTATGTAGCCTGCACATGCTCTTGAAGGGAGGGTATGTAGCCTGCACATGCTCTTGAAGGGAGGGTATGTAGCCTGCACATGCTCTTGAAGGGAGGGTATGTAGCCTGCACATGCTCTTGAAGGGAGGGTATGTAGCCTGCCTGCACATGCTCTTGAAGGGAGGGTATGTAGCCTGCACATGCTCTTGAAGGAAGGGTATGTAGCCTGCACATGCTCTTGAAGGGAGGGTATGTAGCCTGCACATGCTCTTGAAGGGAGGGTATGTAGCCTGCACATGCTCTTGAAGGGAGGGTATGTAGCCTGCACATGCTCTTGAAGGGAGGGTATGTAGCCTGCACATGCTCTTGAAGGAAGGGTATGTAGCCTGCACATGCTCTTGAAGGGAGGGTATGTAGCCTGCACATGCTCTTGAAGGGAGGGTATGTAGCCTGCACATGCTCTTGAAGGGAGGGTATGTAGCCTGCACATGCTCTTGAAGGGAGGGTATGTAGCCTGCACATGCTCTTGAAGGAAGGGTATGTAGCCTGCACATGCTCTTGAAGGGAGGGTATGTAGCCTGCACATGCTCTTGAAGGAAGGGTATGTAGCCTGCCTGCACATGCTCTTGAAGGGAGGGTATGTAGCCTGCCTGCACATGCTCTTGAAGGGAGGGTATGTAGCCTGCACATGCTCTTGAAGGGAGGGTATGTAGCCTGCACATGCTCTTGAAGGAAGGGTATGTAGCCTGCACATGCTCTTGAAGGAAGGGTATGTAGCCTGCACATGCTCTTGAAGGAAGGGTATGTAGCCTGCACATGCTCTTGAAGGGAGGGTATGTAGCCTGCACATGCTCTTGAAGGGAGGGTATGTAGCCTGCACATGCTCTTGAAGGAAGGGTATGTAGCCTGCACATGCTCTTGAAGGAAGGGTATGTAGCCTGCACATGCTCTTGAAGGAAGGGTATGTAGCCTGCACATGCTCTTGAAGGGAGGGTATGTAGCCTGCACATGCTCTTGAAGGGAGGGTATGTAGCCTGCACATGCTCTTGAAGGAAGGGTATGTAGCCTGCACATGCTCTTGAAGGAAGGGTATGTAGCCTGCACATGCTCTTGAAGGAAGGGTATGTAGCCTGCACATGCTCTTGAAGGAAGGGTATGTAGCCTGCACATGCTCTTGAAGGGAGGGTATGTAGCCTGCACATGCTCTTGAAGGGAGGGTATGTAGCCTGGGCTCCTGCTGCTGTAAACATGTCCTGGAGTGATCTACTGGAGGCTGCACTAGCACTGATTGAAGATCGGTGCAGATGCTGGGCTTTAGGTAGTGACCGTTCAGATCAGCCAGGTTCAGACGCACTGGTTATATTCATAGGACCAAGCAGCTCATTCTGCTTTCTGATTGGATCATTTGATAAAAAACATTAACTGCTTTTTGATCAACCCATGTATGGTTCGTTCTCAGTTTTTTTCCGTTCTGAAATCAAATCCAAAAAACAATATTTCCTAAAAAGTGCATTTTTAAACGTAATCTGAGATTTATTTTATTAGTATTAGTATTTGTATTTATTTATTTATTTATTAGTTTTTTTATTTGTTTATTTTTGGGGGGCCCGGAGGCATTATTTAACATGACAGTGTGAAGTGGGGATGAGACTGGGGAGAAAAATTGTCAGAGCTGGATTCAAACTATCCACTCGTCCATGGGGGGTTTCCATGGCAATGCACTGTGTAGCCGCAGGTTCACACATGTTGCCTGGTTACCAGCACAGCCGGCTAAGCCCCTCCCAGTGTCTTCTTAGGTTATGGGGAACAAACCGAAGAACGAACCATACACATAGTATAATATATATGATGATATATATTATATATATATGATGATATATATATAATATATATGATGATATCAAATGTGTTGGGAGTTATGATTAAATCAATCAAATGAATAAATATTGACTTCATATCTGGGGACATACATTTATTTTAAAAATCATACATACCCTGCCTTTAATTTCATCTACAAAGTCGATAATCTGAAGAAAAGTTGACTTTTGTCTTTTTTATCCCCCTTATGTTTTTGTCTCGTGGACTTTCCCCTGACTACAGCCTTTGTGAGGAGCCGAGTACTGCGTTCTATTGCATGCAGAGAACGCATTTGTGGTTCATAAAAGAAGTATTAAGTAGTATTATGTAGAAGTATTATGCTTAAGTAGTAGTTATGCTATAGATAAGCTGTATGTTCCACGTTTAGAATGTGTTTAAGGTCTTCTGAAGAGGGGCCCTAACATGTGTCCTCACAGTGACCAATCATGACATAAACTGCACTGAAGTGTGTGAAGTCTCATTGTGAATGTGGCTTTGGAGGACGCTGAAGGGTCTAGCCTGGCTTGCCGGACTGACTCTTTTCCTATTCTATACAAAGTCAGATTGGTATTTCTCCACTGGAAATGAATTACTTGGAGCAGATTCTTTGGTGAATGAACCAAGCAAAGATACAATAGCCATGTTTGGACTGGTTGGGTTTGGTCTCATGATCAGGTCCTGACTGTTCCTCAGAGGCGGAGCTGTGGCTCAGAGGCGGAGCTGTGGCTCAGAGGCGGAGCTGTGGCTCAGAGGCGGAGCTGTGGCTCAGAGGCGGAGCTGTGGCTCAGAGGCGGAGCTGTGGCTCAGAGGCGGAGCTCTGCCTCATGAGCAACTGACATCACCTAAACGTAACTAATGTTTCCTATGTCTGTTTGCTGTAACCCGACCGACCCGGTTAGAAACTAGCCGACTGAAAAAAACATATCAGCATTTTGTTTAAAAAACGTAAAAATCTTTTATTTTTTAATTATTTCACCGACTTTCCGACTGGTCTTTCCTAAACCGCCGAGTCAAATATTTTTATAACGCTGGCAAATCAATCTTTCATGTGCGTCTTCATATTCAGTCCTCCACATGCGTCTGTGACAAAACAGAATGTGCATGAGTGACGTTATATTGCCTTTTACAAGTTGGTTTGCCTCTGTCGGCGCCACTGAAGTGTCCATAGGACATGTCACGCTCCAACACGGTGTGAAATTTGACTTTACGCAATGCATTCTGGGATTGAAACACGCCCAGCAGCGTCATCACAACAAACATGGCGGCGCCCGTGTCCCCCGGAATGTTCCCCCCGCTCGCCTTCACTACCAAAATAAAGGAGAGCGGCTACAAAAGGTCCATTGAAATGTCTTAAAATCGTGAGATTTAGTCTCTTGATTGGGTTGAAGCCTCTGACCCCTGGACTGTTGAAGCCCGATCCCTGGACTGTTGAAGCCACTGACCCCTGGACTGTTGAAGCCTTACCCCTGGACTGTTGAAGCCACTGACCCCTGGACTGTTGAATCCTGACCCCTGGACTGTTGAAGCCTCTGACCCCTGGACTGTTGAAGCCTGACCCCTGGACTGTTGAAGCCTCCGACCCCTGGACTGTTGAAGCCTCTGACCCCTGGACTGTTGAAGCCTGACCCCTGGACTGTTAAAGCCTGACCCCTGGACTGTTAAAGCCTGACCCCTGGACTGTTGAAGCCTCTGACCCCTGGACTGTTGAAGCCTCTGACCCCTGGACTATTGAAGCCTGACCCCTGGACTGTTAAAGCCTGACCCCTGGACTGTTGAAGCCTCTGACCCCTGGACTGTTAAAGCCTGACCCCTGGACTGTTAAAGCCTGACCCCTGGACTGTTGAATCCTGACCCCTGGACTGTTAAAGCCTGACCCCTGGACTGTTAAAGCCTGACCCCTGGACTGTTGAAGCCTCTGACCCCTGGACTGTTGAAGCCTCTGACCCCTGGACTATTGAAGCCTGACCCCTGGACTGTTAAAGCCTGACCCCTGGACTGTTGAAGCCTCTGACCCCTGGACTGTTAAAGCCTGACCCCTGGACTGTTAAAGCCTGACCCCTGAACTGTTGAAGCCTCTGACCCCTGGACTGTTAAAGCCTGACCCCTGGACTGTTGAAGCCTCTGACCCTTGGACTGTTGAAGCCTCTGACCCCTGGACTGTTGAAGCCTGACCCCTGAACTGTTGAAGCCTCTGACCCCTGGACTGTTAAAGCCTGACCCCTGGACTGTTGAAGCCTGACCCCTGGACTGTTGAAGCCTCTGACCCCTGGACTGTTGAAGCCTCTGACCCCTGGACTGTTGAAGCCTGACCCCTGGACTGTTGAAGCCTCTGACCCCTGGACTGTTGAAGCCTGACCCCTGGACTGTTAAAGCCTGACCCCTGGACTGTTGAAGCCTCTGACCCCTGGACTGTTAAAGCCTGACCCCTGGACTGTTAAAGCCTGACCCCTGGACTGTTGAAGCCTGACCCCTGGACTGTTGGCTCTGGTTACAACAAACAGACAATTCATTCGGGGCTAATTTAAAAAAAGTCTTAATCGTACTTGAATTATAATTATTATCGCATTTCACAAAAACCTCAAGTTTGTGGCGCTGTGAAGCTGGAACTAACAAGAAACTACTTCTGGTTTAGTCTCATCTTTTTCTGCATTTAATTCACTTCTCTGTGTCTCTACTCTTTATGTCATGCACTGGAGTCGTATAATGTTTGATGCATTATGTAGTGGAAATATAATATTTGACATCTTGATGGACTGAGCCCCGCTAACACGTGCTAACTTAGCAATAACAGTGGTTTATCACGCGTTTGATGAGAAAGTATCTGCTTTTTGCCATCTTGTTTTGAGTCTGGGTTCTGTTCTTACGCCTCAGCTTAGCTGGAGGGTTCTGGATCCGAAGAGAAACCAAAGCACTTTGGAAGCTTGGACCACTGTGCCTTTAACTTAGGACACTTTCATACTGCTCCACTCCAAAGTGAACCAGTCAAAACATGGCTACTGTACGTGTCTCGCATCAGAACTAAATCTGAAACAATAATGATCAGCTCGACTTGAATGGTCCAAACTGAGGTTCTCTGTATAGAATACAATAAGAATGTGTGTGGCCAGCCAGACTAGAGGGACACATGCTAATGCTAAGCTAATGCTGTGAGTTATAAATGTCTCTGAAGTGATCCATACGTCTTGTTGTTGCTTGTACACTTTAGTTTTCAAAAACACGGTAAAGCTAAGAATTGTCTTCACTGTCATGTCATATTATCATCTTATGATATGATTAAGACTTGTAAATATGTCTCTGTTCATAAGGACGTGCATGCTGAGCGTGGAGAGGAATAGTGCTTTCTCTATGTCTCACTGGTAGAACCTGTGTTGAGTATACTGTAATATATACTGTAATATATATATATAGTGTGTACAAGTGTGTGCTGTGTGTCTGTGTGTCAGCTCGGCTCTGCGGAGAGGTGGCCTCATCTTTCCTTTGGACAAAACCATAGATGCTTTGAAGTACAGATGAGGTCAAATAATCACAATGAAGAAGCAGCACAGGTTTCTTTCATAAACGGGATCATGGCTCTTGTGGAGAGCACCAGATTCTCCAGGAATAAACCGTGTGTTCATGTCATCAGCATCATGGGGGTTTTCACTTGTAGGGAGAATGCAATAAAAGACACATTTTATCACAATACGTAACTAGATACAGTCAACAACCACATCCTGGAGCTCAGGAATCTGATCTTTGTGAAAGCTGCAGGTTTGTTTTGACATTGCGTTCTAAGAGAAATGCATTGTGGGCTGTGGCTGCAGTACCACAGACAGCGACACCCAGCAACATGTATGTAAGAAACATCATATACATTTATACAGTCAGCAACGCATCGGACTTTTTTTTGGGCCTTGCTCAGTATCGACAAATATCGGCAACAGCAGCGAGCCAAATATGAGAGAATGAAAAAGATTCATAACTCCAACTAATTCATGTCGAGTCACAAAGACTTACGTAGGTTGTTGACGTGGTTACCTCAGAAAAGTAATCACACCGTTCTGTAGATGTAAAAATGCGGCAGGCGGCGCTAGCATTGCATGTAGCGCACACGCACCGTTAGCATTTTGAGATCACTAAAACCAATTAGTTTTTCCAAATCCTAAGGCTGCATTTGCTCTTGTAGCTGTTGAACGGAGGGTGAGAAAGCAGCTCTTACAAATGATTTCTATTTACGAATATTTCTAATGATTACAATATCAAACTTTTAGAGCCCAAGCTCAGCTCGTCAGTCTCATTAATGAAGCTCTGTCTCTGCAACAAACGATGGAAGATTCTGTCCCAATTACTGTAGAATTAACATTCATTTACCAAGAGTTCAAACTAACATCTAAATGTAATTAAATGATGAATACATTGGACTCTACAGACATTTGAGTGTGTTTTGGAGACTATATTTTGACCCGTCTGATATGGTTACGTTAGATGATGGATGATCGCTCGACACTTTATAAATCCTGATTATCCTCTTTATATAAAGCCTTAAAATGTCATCAGGATCTTCAACATTCCACAATGGGGTTAAGTGGAGCAGACCATAACACACTTGAAATGTTTCACTGATATCAAATGAAAATGCTTCTGATTAAGTATGTATTAATAAAATAAGCCATAAAGTTACACTGTATAAATGTCAGTTAGTTTGCTTCTGTGTTATGAAGGACTTAAAGTATGTACTATATCTGTGGATGAAATGAAAAACAATTGTATGTAATTATATGTCCAGTAAAACCTAAACATGGAACTCTAAGTCTTTCCTAATCTCCAAAGACATAAACAAATCATGTCAAATTCAATAGTAAATGTGTCTCTGATATTCACATGTTTCCTTGACAAAACCATCTTGATATCTTCATAATACTTTGTCTTATTCTGTGGTTCATTCTCTTCACTTTTAACTTCACTTGTCTCCTTTCCCGAGTTAAGAAGGTTTTTCTTTGGGTTCTATCGTCTCAAACTCCTTAGTCCTCGAAACCTCCTTCTGAAGGTCACCCTCACCCCTCTATAACAGCTCTATAACCCTCACCCCTCTATAACAGCTCTATAACCCTCACCCCTCTATAACAGCTCTATAACCCTCACCCCTCTATAACAGCTCTATAACCCTCACCCCTCTATAACAGCTCTATAACCCTCACCCCTCTATAACAGCTCTATAACCCTCACCCCTCTATAACAGCTCTATAACCCTCACCCCTCTATAACAGCTCTATAACCCTCACCCCTCTATAACAGCTCTATAACCCTCACCCCTCTATAACAGCTCTATAACCCTAACCCCTCTATAACAGCTCTATAACCCTCACCCCTCTATAACAGCTCTATAACCCTCACCCCTCTATAACAGCTCTATAACCCTCACCCCTCTATTACAGCTCTATAACCCTCACCCCTCTATAACAGCTCTATAACCCTCACCCCTCTATAACAGCTCTATAACCCTAACCCCTCTATAACAGCTCTATAACCCTAACCCCTCTATAACAGCTCTATAACCCTCACCCCTCTATAACAGCTCTATAACCCTCACCCCTCTATAACAGCTCTATAACCCTCACCCCTCTATAACAGCTCTATAACCCTCACCCCTCTATTACAGCTCTATAACCCTCACCCCTCTATAACAGCTCTATAACCCTCACCCCTCTATTACAGCTCTATAACCCTCACCCCTCTATAACAGCTCTATAACCCTCACCCCTCTATAACAGCTCTATAACCCTCACCCCTCTATAACAGCTCTATAACCCTCACCCCTCTATAACAGCTCTATAACCCTCATCTGTGCGCCGGAGCAGAGCTGTTGTAGTGAGATGAAAGACCAAACTGGCCTGTGTGTTTCAGCCTCTCTCACTCTGCCTCGCCCCTCGCTCTGCCTCGCTCCTCGCTCCTCGCTCCTCGCCCCTCGCCCCTCGCCCCTCGCCCCTCGCTCTGCCTCGCTCCTCGCCCCTCGCCCCTCGCCCCTCGCCCCTCGCCCGTCGCCCCTCGCTCTGCCTCGCTCCTCGCCCCTCGCCCCTCGCCCCTCGCCCCTCGCTCTGCCTCGCTCCTCGCCCCTCGCCCCTCGCCCCTCGCCCCTCGCCCGTCGCCCCTCGCTCTGCCTCGCTCCTCGCCCCTCGCCCCTCGCCCCTCGCCCCTCGCCCCTCGCCCCTCGCCCCTCGCCCCTCGCCCCTCGCCCCTCGCCCCCTTGCCCCTCGCCCGTCGCCCCTCGCTCTGCCTCGCTCCTCGCCCCTCGCCCCTCGCCCCTCGCCCCTCGCCCCTCGCTCTGCCTCGCTCCTCGCCCCTCGCCTCTCGCCCCTCGCCCCTCGCCCCTCGCCCCCTCGCCCCTCGCCCGTCGCCCCTCGCTCTGCCTCGCTCCTCGCCCCTCGCCCCTCGCCCCTCGCCCCTCGCCCCTCGCCCCTCGCCCCTCGCTCTGCCTCGCTCCTCGCCCCTCGCTCCTCGCTCTGCCTCGTTCTGCCTGAGGAGAGTCAGAAGATGGAGAATGGCCCCCTGCAGTGGCTCTGTGGTACAGACTGTGCTGAAGAAGAAGAACGATGCATAACATTTACATTGTGCTGTTGGACACAGTATTTGAGCGTTTTGCACTGTCAGAGGGTGTTTAAAGGACGCGGCTGGTGCTGACCGCTGTTGACCGCTGCTGACCGCTGCTGACCGCTGTTGACCGCTGCTGACCGCTGCTGACCGCTGCTGACCGCTGCTGACCGCTGCTGGAGTCACAAGTGCTTTTAGAGCTGTGCAATTAAGACCGTTTCCATTACAATTCTGATTATTGCTCTAATTAGTACCAAAACACATGAAATGAGTCAACACCATTATTAACATTGACTCCTAAGTACTTCACCCATTGACTTAATCATGTCTGGGGTTTGAAATGTGCTTATGGGGATTGTTTTGCTTTCTCGTTTTTGAGTTAGAGGTTTGCTCAGATACAATGTTATTAAATCCATGTGTGAATAATTAAATTCACATTTGGCAAAACCTGAACACACTAGTGTTCCCTGGAACACTAGATCAGGGCTATTCAACTTTATTATCCTGTTTTATATTTTTAAACTACCATCACTAACACAGAATTAAACCAGGACTAAACCTTTTGAATATTGTGAATATTTTCAAATTTTAGACCATTTTGAGGACCAGGTTTTTTCCCAAGGGCCGTAAATTGAGTGGAGCTGTTTGGATGAGCTGTCCCAGTGGTGTCCCACGCCTGGGAATGTCCACACCAGGATTTGACAGCTCACTATCACACTTTTCTAGGCAGTATACACTCTACATCCTCCAGGTTCCACTCTCCTCTTCATATTCATACATGTTTGGCACTTACACGATCATTTCTACCGTAGTTGACCAACAGTTGTGGTGTTTCTGCTGAAGTTACAGCCTCCTCAAAGCCGCTTTCTCCATTGTTCCGCTTACACTGGGTTAATTCTCCACCCTCGAGGCAGCCCGTAATAATTAATTCAGTGATTAATACCCCGCTCCCCGATGGAAGTGTCTCCGTGGAAACCAAGGAGAACGAGGGGCTTAGCTAAAGCAGTGACATGACGGTACGCCTTGAATACCAATCCCACGTGAATGAAGAGGAGGAGGTGCTGCAGGTGCTGCAGGAGGGCTGGTGCATGTAGGTGTGTCCCAGCATGCATCACTCACCTCCACTCTGGCAGTGATGGTGACGGGGATCGAGTCACAGTCATTCTGCAGTCATTTTTAATTGGTATATAAATCCAAATGTAATTATTTAAATTACTACATAACATAAAATAATTTCTACATAAAATAGAATACGTTTCCATCAGGTCCTCCAGAGTGTTAGAAACGCGCCCTGAACACCTCTGAATATTATAATACAGGGTTTTATGTTTGTAAATCGCTGACTGACAAAGGCAATAAAGCTGATATTTCAGGCGTGACACAAAAGCAGGAGGTGTGAGCAGTAACATCCTCACTCAAGTCACTTTACCTCTCATTACTTGTCCACACCCAAAGCCTCTTATTGTACATAATATTATAATACACTTAAGTCACTTTAACTGCTATTTATCTGCTTATTATTCTGTCCATATGCTGCAACCGTAGTCGAGAGTGGGTAGAACACTATGCATTTTAAAACCTCGGGCATTGTGGACTTGAAGATAACATTGTGTTTGTTTTTTGGGGAGCTATTTTGATCATGTCATTTTAATTCTTTTTTTTTTCTTAAATGCTCAAATAAACCTGAAGAGTTTTTGTATGTTGTATGTAACATGCAAAACATGCTACATTTTTAGAACTGCACACTCCTCTACAGTCACAGCAGACGCAGCAGTGGGTTGTGTTTGACCCGTGGGCTGGTCTGAGCGGCTCATGAATGTAAGTGCACTAGAACCATAACAAAGGAGCACCAGAGATTTGACTCTATAGCTATCTTCAGGTAAATCATGCTCGTGAAGCTCGTGAAGCTCGTGAAGCTCGTGAAGCTCGTGAAGCTCGTGAAGCTCGTGAAGCTCGTGAAGCTCGTGAAATCTGAAGGGAGAGAAAGGTTCAAGTTCAGATCAGCCGTGTTCAAAACAGCATTAAAATACCAAACAAGCTATGGCACATTAAACTTAAGCAGATTGTTGGTAGTAGATGGTTGATTGGCGGCAGGAGAGTCTGATGGTGATGTGGCTCCAGCTGCACTGCTGTCCTGTTGGCGTGAGAGGATGTGTAATATGGAGGTCGGTTTAAAGAATATAAAACGCAAGAAAAGCCAACAAAAGTTGGATCCTTATCTCAATTCAATGTATTTTTGTAACGCCCAAAATCACAACTGCAGTTTCCTCGAGGGGCGACGGTGAAAAACAGATGAAACATGTTCATGGGGCCTTGGCCCAGCATCCTGTGTCCTTAGACAAATGTCCCAAGCTCCTGTGTCCTTAGACAAATGTCCCAAGCTCCTGTGTCCTTAGACAAATGTCCCAAGCTCCTGTGTCCTTAGACAAATGTCCCAAGCTCCAATGTCCTTAGACAAATGTCCCAAGCTCCAATGTCCTTAGACAAATGTCCCAAGCTCCTGTGTCCTTAGACAAATGTCCCAAGCTCCAATGTCCTTAGACAAATGTCCCAAGCTCCTGTGTCCTTACTCAATGTCCCAAGCTCCTGTGTCCTTAGACCCTCCTTCTCAGCCAGGAAAAACTACAACTACTACAAAAGTTATCTGTTTTTTATTATTTACTTCTGTGCCTAATCTGTGTTGCAACACTGGAATTACCCCATAGTGAGACAAATAAAGGTTACCAGAAACCTGGAGGAGTTCCACAGTGAAGGAGAGATCCTTCAGACGGACAGACGGACGTGAGATAGACAGTGGAGCTGGAGCCACTCAGGAGGAGATCCAGTTCTTCAGGAGGAGAACCAGCTCTTCAGGAGGAGAACAAGCTCTTCAGGAGGAGAACAAGCTCTTCAGGAGGAGAACCAGCTCTTCAGGAGGAGAACCAGCTCTTCAGGAGGAGAACAAGCTCTTCAGGAGGAGGACCAGTTCTTCCAGGCAAGTGAAGAACCGTTCATATGGAGTAGAGACCGCTTCTCCAGGGACTCCAGGAGCATCTGGGCCTCTTTGACATGGACAAGAGCTGATTCCATAACACAGGAGCTTGGGAGCTAAACGCTCTACCTCCTACTGTGCTTTTAGAGACTCTTGGGACCACCAGAAGGCTCTACCTCCTACTGTGCTTTTAGAGACTCTTGGGACCACCAGAAGGCTCTACCTCCTACTGTGCTTTTAGAGACTCTTGGGACCACCAGAAGGCTCTACCTCCTACTGTGCTTTTAGAGACTCTTGGGACCAACAGAAGGCTCTACCTCCTACTGTGCTTTTAGAGACTCTTGGGACCACCAGAAGGCTCTACCTCCTACTGTGCTTTTAGAGACTCTTGGGACCAACAGAAGGCTCTACCTCCTACTGTGCTTTTAGAGACTCTTGGGACCACCAGAAGGCTCTACCTCCTACTGTGCTTTTAGAGACTCTTGGGACCAACAGAAGGCTCTACCTCCTACTGTGCTTTTAGAGACTCTTGAGACCACCAGAAGGCTCTACCTACTACTGTGCTTTTAGAGACTCTTGGGACCAACAGAAAGCTCTACCTCCTACTGTGCTTTTAGAGACTCTTGGGACCACCAGAAGGCTCTACCTCCTACTGTGCTTTTAGAGACTCGTGGGACCACCAGAAGGTTCTACCTCCTACTGTGCTTTTAGAGACTCTTGGGACCACCAGAAGGCTCTACCTACTACTGTGCTTTTAGAGACTCGTGGGACCACCAGAAGGTTCTACCTCCTACTGTGCTTTTAGAGACTCTTGGGACCACCAGAAGGCCAGCATTTTGAGAGCCAAGAGCTCTGTTTGGATGATGTGGCACTATAGCATCTTCGAGGTAGAAACGAGCCATATCCAGCTCTTGTCATAATTAAAATGGCCTGCACTAGTGAGGGAGAAGTTAAACAAGTTCTGGCCACGGCTTTGAATAACACATGCGTTTGAGTCTAGATAAGGTCAAAAATGTCTTCTCCACTGTCTTCTGGATAATGTTCGCTTTAGTTAGAAACTCCAGTTGAAACAAAATTACAGCACATCAGAGCTTCATTTAAGAAACAAGTATGTTTGACCCAAAATGTTAGTCATCACATCATAACAGAGAACTTTAGCTTTGTAAATGCAATGCAACTGCTCTGTGAATAAAACACAATGATAATAATGGACACAGGACGTTCCCACACTCCCGAGCTTTTAACAGATGATGTCCAGCTTAGTGAAGAAACTTCCCTTATAGTTTGAGATGGTCCCAAATATTTAAAAAACTGTCTGTCTGTCTGGGGGGACAATCCACAGAAGCCCCTTTTGTTCTTAGTCTGTTGACTGGTGATGCAGCCTTGTTTTCTGCAGGAGGTCAATCAAAAGGACACATGATGGTGGCACGTCACGTTTAAGCCAGGACTGGGCTACTGGTCTCTGAGAAATGGACTCTGATCAGACCATTCAGGGAGAGAGGGTTTTCCTACTCTTGTGTCTCCGCAGCAGTGCACTTTTGAATTAGGCACGTCCCTAATTAGACTTGTTTCTCCATGAATATGGGCCACATTATAATGAAGCATGCATCATTTTACAGATCAACAGGCAGTCCCCAATATCTCCATACAAAGTTTGACCCAGCAGCTTTCTAATGGCAGTGGACTGTCAAATCCTTCTACCTGGTCCTTCGTGTCAGTGACTGGGATTGCCGCAGCTGCTCCGCTTTAATGTGGAGGTATTTCAGTCTGACTTGTGCTCAGGCCAGGACTTGCTGTTTGGAGCCGGTGATATCTGTCCATAGTTCTTAAGTAATCACCCATGGGATAATTTTTCTCCATTCAAAACTCTCCTGCGATCCATCAGCACTTCAGACACCTGGAAAACCCAGACATTCAGAGCGAGCTTTCAGAAACACAGGGTGAACTGGATTTCCGCCACTGGTCTGTCTGTGGGCCCCCCCCAGCTCCGCCACTGGTCTGTGGGCCCCCCCCAGCTCCGCCACTGGTCTGTGGGCCCCCCCCAGCTCCGCCACTGGTCTGTGGGCCCCCCCCAGCTCCGCCACTGGTCTGTGGGCCCCTTCCAGCTCCGCCACTGGTCTGTGGGCCCCCCCAGCTCCGCCACTGGTCTGTGGGCCCCCCCCCAGCTCCGCCACTGGTCTGTGGGCCCCCCCCAGCTCCGCCACTGGTCTGTGGGCCCCTCCCAGCTCCGCCACTGGTCTGTGGGCCCCTCCCAGCTCCGCCACTGGTCTGTGGGCCCCCCCCAGCTCCGCCACTGGTCTGTGGGCCCCCCCCAGCTCCGCCACTGGTCTGTGGGCCCCCCCCCAGCTCCGCCACTGGTCTGTGGGCCCCCCCCAGCTCCGCCACTGGTCTGTGGGCCTGCAATGAACTAGAGCCAAGCATAGGAAGAGAAAAGCTGATTGAAATTGGGCCATTGATGTGATATCAGAACTCTTTGTTGTGTTGCACAATTCTGACAGTGCCTGGCCCAAAAGTGCAAAGGCCCAAATGTGCACTGGCCCAAAAGTGCACTGGCCCAAAAGTGCACAGGCCCAAATGTGCACTGGCCCAAAAGTGCACAGGCCCAAATGTGCACTGGCCCAAAAGTGCACTGGCCCAAAAGTGCACTGGCCCAAAAGTGCACTGGCCCACCGGAAACCGATGCTCTCGATGGGCCGTCCAGGCCTGGGTTAGTTTTAATTTTGATTGATTCCTGCATGTTTGAGTAATAATGTATTGTCCTGCAATTGAGGCACGAGTGCTCGGAAAATGTCTGTTTTCACCTACCCCCTATCAACGCCCACATTCCTGCCCACATAACTGTACTAAATTGTGATTATTTGGAAAACTAAGACACTGAAGTGACGTTTTGACGGACAAAGAATGGGAACTGATAACATTCGTCTCAAAGGAGAATCACAAAAGGATTTTGTTGGAAAAATGTATCCGGATATTTTATAACACCGTGTCAAATATGTCAAATATGTTAGATCTTAGAGAAACTGTCCAGTGGCTCATCATACTACCATGTGTTTTGGGACTGCCCTATTCATAAATACTGGGCTGAGATGAAAGAGGCATTGCGGATATTCTTTGATACCAATATTCGATTTGTCTTTAAGCCAACATAGCTCGGATGTAAAACTCCAACAATGCAAGTGATTGATGGATACTTTACGTCAAGGACTGGACTGAAACAACTTCAAACATTTGCAAAATGATTTGACTTTGAAGTTAACCAATGACATATTGAAAAGTTTAGATACGTACAGAGTTGTAAAATGTCAGGTAGCTTCTTTTCAATCCACTGCTTGTTACGGGGAAATGTCACCATGGCGACACATGCTTCTCTCAGCGGAGCAGCGTGGCAGTAACAATCAATTGCAGCTGACCCGCACATGGTGGAACAGCTGGGAGTTTGATATATATCGCACCTTTTGGCGATACAGTATTCTGATATGTTCCATCCCTGGTACACACATGCTCTGGACTCTGCTGTGATTGGCCACAACAGTTCCAGGTGTGTCTGTCAGCTTCTTCTCATCGCTCACATTAGCTCCGCCTCCTCCGCGCTCTGTGTCCCTCTTGATTAGCCTGATAAGCTTTAGCGTGCATGCTGACACTTCCTGATGGCCAACTTTTGATTGGCCGTGCTGATTTGAGGCATTGTGTGAGCAGAAATGACTTTCAAGTAGGGACGTGTTATATTCCCATTATTCTATTAATCTGACGCCAATTACTCAGTCCTGCCTGTGTCAGCGCTCTGCACACTGAGCTGATTTGTCACACTCTTCTTGCCATTTTGTGTCCCCACCGGAGGCAGCTGCTCCCCCAAGTCTCAAAGTCAAGCCACTGTTTGCTTTAACCTTGTTTTGACACGCGTGCTAAAGCTATTAACATGCTATTCATCACTGCAGCGTTTTCAGAAGCTTAGCTTTGATTATACCAGAACAATGCATCAATGACTTTGGGCTGTATCCACATATACCTTTATCTTTTCTGTTTGTTTAGAGATTGTGATAGTCTGGAGACAGGAATGCTGATTGTAGCGCTCACACAACTGCAAGAATCTAAAGCCAGACAGGGTCATTCTACAAAAATGCATATTTAACATATTCACAGTGTAAATGCTACTTTTAACTTAATAAAACACTTTTTGCTACCTCAGATACAAAATACTTCTGCCTCTCAAGCTCTGAGGACTCAAAAAGCACTGGTTTCGCAGAATGACCCACTGGTTGTTGTAGTCGTAATCTATAATGAGAGGACCAATAACAAGGCAATAAAGCAACCAAAATGTTGCTAGTGCACTCTGTCTTAAGTTTTATGGCCTTATGTTTATTTAATTTATGAAAGACTACATTCAGACAAGCTACATGAAAAAATATTCACATTTATATAACCCTTTGTACGTACTCATTGACACACTTTCCTCCTCAAAGTTGCTTTAAGCAGCAGAAATCTGTGCACACGAGGCCAATGCACAGTGAGTTCTGAATTCCATTGACATAAACATGAGCTGATAATGAGCAGGTTTGACTGGCAAAGACAATACAAAGATGTGTTCTGACCGGACGTGGGGATTGGCCGGTGTGGTGCGTGTGACCACAGCGCCACACATCCACCATGGATCAGTGTCACACATCATTTTAGGCAAAGCAATAACATCTTCAAGGAGACATTGGGGCCTGAACCTCAAGTTGAGTCACCACCCTCAGAAAATACAAGTCCGATTACTGCAGCTACACTTGAAAGTCTTACTGCCTCATCATTGTCCTGCTCTCTCCCTGCACTGTGCAAATACGGAGATAGCAAACCCTTGTCAGAGCCGGAGCTGTGCAGCGCTTGGTGAAGATGAGAATATCGTGGATTAAAGTCAACCCTATTAACCCACAAACACTGCCTTTTGTGCTCCCTACCCACAATCCACCTCTGCCGAGCGAAGAGCAGTGGAGCGGATTAGATGGAGCGATAGAGGAGGCCGTCATCGGAGGAGATAGAGACAACACCAACGGCTGGAACGTCTTATCGTGTGGTTTTCCCTCGGAGCAGAGAGTCATTCACATTCAAATCCAAAGCTAATACGTCGTCAGCTGAGTGGATTTCATGGGCCGAGATTCTGAGCGTGGAGGAGCCTGCGGGGCCGGGGCCCGGGGCCCGGCTCCTGTGGTGACGAGCGGAGAGAGGAAACAGCACGAGGAAACTCAATGCTGCTTTTATTAGGGAGGCACCGAAATGCACGTTTTCGGTTGATACCAAAACTGATGTTCTGATATTCGGCTGATATTTGGCATTTAGCAGCACATTGTTTGTTCACTGTTCTGACAGTATCACATTCAAATATTATACAGTATCAATTCCTTGTGCATAAATACAATAATACATACAGTGAGGAATGTAAGTATTTGAACATCCTGCAATTTTGCATAAATTAGAAATGATGGATGGGTCTGAAATTCCCTTGAGAGAGACAGAGTCTAAAGAAGAAATCTGGAACGCTGATGGTGTGAACGATGGTGTGGACGATGATGGTGTGAACGCTGATGGTGTGAACGCTGATGGTGTGGACGCTGATGGTGTGAACGATGGTGTGAACGCTGATGGTGTGGACGCTGATGGTGTGGACGCTGATGGTGTGGACGCTGATGGTGTGAACGCTGATGGTGTGGACGCTGATGGTGTGAACGATGGTGTGAACGCTGATGGTGTGAACGCTGATGGTGTGAACGATGGTGTGGACGCTGATGGTGTGGACGCTGATGGTGTGGACGCTGATGGTGTGGACGCTGATGGTGTGAACGATGGTGTGAACGCTGATGGTGTGAACGCTGATGGTGTGGACGCTGATGGTGTGGACGCTGATGGTGTGGACGCTGATGGTGTGGACGCTGATGGTGTGGACGCTGATGGTGTGGACGATGATGGTGTGGACGCTGATGGTGTGGACGCTGATGGTGTGGACGCTGATGGTGTGGACGCTGATGGTGTGAACGATGGTGTGAACGCTGATGGTGTGGACGCTGATGGTGTGAACGATGGTGTGAACGCTGATGGTGTGGACGATGATGGTGTGAACGCTGATGGTGTGGACGCTGATGGTGTGAACGATGGTGTGAACGCTGATGGTGTGGACGATGATGGTGTGGACGATGATGGTGTGGACGCTGATGGTGTGGACGCTGATGGTGTGAACGCTGATGGTGTGGACGCTGATGGTGTGAACGATGGTGTGAACGCTGATGGTGTGAACGCTGATGGTGTGGACGATGGTGTGAACGCTGATGGTGTGGACGCTGATGGTGTGGACGCTGATGGTGTGGACGCTGATGGTGTGGACGCTGATGGTGTGGACGCTGATGGTGTGGACGCTGATGGTGTGGACGCTGATGGTGTGGACGCTGATGGTGTGGACGCTGATGGTGTGGACGCTGATGGTGTGAACGATGGTGTGAACGCTGATGGTGTGGACGCTGATGGTGTGGACGCTGATGGTGTGGACGCTGATGGTGTGGACGCTGATGGTGTGAATGATGGTGTGAACGCTGATGGTGTGGACGCTGATGGTGTGGACGCTGATGGTGTGGACGCTGATGGTGTGGACGCTGATGGTGTGGACGCTGATGGTGTGAACGATGGTGTGAACGCTGATGGTGTGGACGATGATGGTGTGGACGATGATGGTGTGGACGCTGATGGTGTGGACGCTGATGGTGTGAACGCTGATGGTGTGGACGCTGATGGTGTGAACGATGGTGTGAACGCTGATGGTGTGAACGCTGATGGTGTGGACGATGGTGTGAACGCTGATGGTGTGGACGCTGATGGTGTGGACGCTGATGGTGTGGACGCTGATGGTGTGGACGCTGATGGTGTGGACGCTGATGGTGTGGACGCTGATGGTGTGGACGCTGATGGTGTGGACGCTGATGGTGTGGACGCTGATGGTGTGGACGCTGATGGTGTGAACGATGGTGTGAACGCTGATGGTGTGGACGCTGATGGTGTGGACGCTGATGGTGTGGACGCTGATGGTGTGGACGCTGATGGTGTGAATGATGGTGTGAACGCTGATGGTGTGGACGCTGATGGTGTGGACGCTGATGGTGTGGACGCTGATGGTGTGGACGCTGATGGTGTGGACGCTGATGGTGTGAACGATGGTGTGAACGCTGATGGTGTGGACGCTGATGGTGTGGACGCTGATGGTGTGAACGATGGTGTGAACGCTGATGGTGTGAACGCTGATGGTGTGAACGCTGATGGTGTGGACGCTGATGGTGTGGACGCTGATGGTGTGGACGCTGATGGTGTGGACGCTGATGGTGTGGACGATGGTGTGGACGCTGATGGTGTGGACGCTGATGGTGTGGACGCTGATGGTGTGAACGCTGATGGTGTGAACGATGGTGTGAACGCTGATGGTGTGAACGCTGATGGTGTGGACGATGGTGTGAACGCTGATGGTGTGAACGCTGATGGTGTGGACGATGGTGTGAACGCTGATGGTGTGGACGCTGATGGTGTGGACGCTGATGGTGTGAACGATGGTGTGAACGCTGATGGTGTGAACGCTGATGGTGTGAACGCTGATGGTGTGGACGCTGATGGTGTGAACGATGGTGTGAACGCTGATGGTGTGAACGCTGATGGTGTGGACGATGGTGTGAACGCTGATGGTGTGGACGCTGATGGTGTGAACGATGGTGTGAACGCTGATGGTGTGGACGCTGATGGTGTGGACGCTGATGGTGTGGACGCTGATGGTGTGAACGCTGATGGTGTGAACGCTGATGGTGTGGACGATGGTGTGAACGCTGATGGTGTGGACGCTGATGGTGTGGACGCTGATGGTGTGGACGCTGATGGTGTGAACGATGGTGTGAACGCTGATGGTGTGAACGCTGATGGTGTGAACGCTGATGGTGTGGACGCTGATGGTGTGGACGATGGTGTGGACGCTGATGGTGTGGACGCTGATGGTGTGGACGCTGATGGTGTGAAGGATGGTGTGAACGCTGATGGTGTGAACGCTGATGGTGTGGACGATGGTGTGAACGCTGATGGTGTGGACGCTGATGGTGTGAACGATGGTGTGAACGCTGATGGTGTGGACGCTGATGGTGTGGACGCTGATGGTGTGGACGCTGATGGTGTGAACGATGGTGTGAACGCTGATGGTGTGAACGCTGATGGTGTGGACGATGGTGTGAACGCTGATGGTGTGGACGCTGATGGTGTGGACGCTGATGGTGTGAACGTTGGCGTGAACGCTGATGGTGTGAACGCTGATGGTGTGAACGATGGTGTGGACGCTGATGGTGTGGACGCTGATGGTGTGAACGATGGTGTGAACGCTGATGGTGTGAACGCTGATGGTGTGGACGCTGATGGTGTGGACGCTGATGGTGTGGACGCTGATGGTGTGGACGCTGATGGTGTGAACGATGGTGTGAACGCTGATGGTGTGGACGCTGATGGTGTGGACGCTGATGGTGTGGACGCTGATGGTGTGGACGCTGATGGTGTGAACGATGGTGTGAACGCTGATGGTGTGAACGCTGATGGTGTGGACGCTGATGGTGTGAACGCTGATGGTGTGGACGCTGATGGTGTGGACGCTGATGGTGTGGACGCTGATGGTGTGAACGCTGATGGTGTGGACGCTGATGGTGTGGACACTGATGGTGTGGACGCTGATGGTGTGAACGCTGATGGTGTGGACGCTGATGGTGTGAACGATGGTGTGAACGCTGATGGTGTGAACGCTGATGGTGTGGACGATGGTGTGAACGCTGATGGTGTGGTTGCTGATGGTGTGAACGATGGTGTGAACGCTGATGGTGTGGACGCTGATGGTGTGGACGCTGATGGTGTGAACGATGGTGTGAACGCTGATGGTGTGAACGCTGATGGTGTGGACGATGGTGTGAACGCTGATGGTGTGGACGCTGATGGTGTGGACGCTGATGGTGTGGACGCTGATGGTGTGAACGATGGTGTGAACGCTGATGGTGTGAACGCTGATGGTGTGAACGCTGATGGTGTGGACGCTGATGGTGTGGACGATGGTGTGGACGCTGATGGTGTGGACGCTGATGGTGTGGACGCTGATGGTGTGGACGCTGATGGTGTGAACGATGGTGTGAACGCTGATGGTGTGAACGCTGATGGTGTGGACGATGGTGTGAACGCTGATGGTGTGGACGCTGATGGTGGTAACGATGGTGTGAACGCTGATGGTGTGGACGCTGATGGTGTGGACGCTGATGGTGTGGACGCTGATGGTGTGAACGATGGTGTGAACGCTGATGGTGTGAACGCTGATGGTGTGGACGATGGTGTGAACGCTGATGGTGTGGACGCTGATGGTGTGGACGCTGATGGTGTGAACGATGGTGTGAACGCTGATGGTGTGAACGCTGATGGTGTGAACGCTGATGGTGTGGACGCTGATGGTGTGAACGATGGTGTGAACGCTGATGGTGTGAACGCTGATGGTGTGAACGATGGTGTGGACGCTGATGGTGTGGACGCTGATGGTGTGGACGCTGATGGTGTGGACGCTGATGGTGTGAACGATGGTGTGAACGCTGATGGTGTGAACGCTGATGGTGTGAACGATGGTGTGAACGCTGATGGTGTGAACGCTGATGGTGTGAACGCTGATGGTGTGGACGCTGATGGTGTGGACGCTGATGGTGTGGACGCTGATGGTGTGGACGCTGATGGTGTGAACGCTGATGGTGTGGACGCTGATGGTGTGAACGATGGTGTGAACGCTGATGGTGTGGACGATGATGGTGTGGACGCTGATGGTGTGGACGCTGATGGTGTGGACGCTGATGGTGTGGACGCTGATGGTGTGAACGATGGTGTGAACGCTGATGGTGTGAACGCTGATGGTGTGAACGCTGATGGTGTGGACGCTGATGGTGTGAACACTGATGGTGTGAACGATGGTGTGGACGCTGATGGTGTGGACGCTGATGGTGTGGACGCTGATGGTGTGGACGCTGATGGTGTGGACGCTGATGGTGTGAACGATGGTGTGAACGCTGATGGTGTGAACGCTGATGGTGTGAACGCTGATGGTGTGGACGCTGATGGTGTGAACACTGATGGTGTGAACGATGGTGTGGACGCTGATGGTGTGGACGCTGATGGTGTGGACGCTGATGGTGTGGACGCTGATGGTGTGAACGATGGCGTGAACGCTGATGGTGTGAACGCTGATGGTGTGAACGATGGTGTGGACGCTGATGGTGTGGACGCTGATGGTGTGGACGCTGATGGTGTGAACGATGGTGTGAACGCTGATGGTGTGAACGCTGATGGTGTGGACGCTGATGGTGTGAACGCTGATGGTGTGGACGCTGATGGTGTGGACGCTGATGGTGTGGACGCTGATGGTGTGAACGTTGATGGTGTGGACGCTGATGGTGTGGACGCTGATGGTGTGGACGCTGATGGTGTGGACGCTGATGGTGTGGACGCTGATGGTGTGAACGATGGTGTGAACGCTGATGGTGTGAACGCTGATGGTGTGGACGATGGTGTGAACGCTGATGGTGTGGACGCTGATGGTGTGGACGCTGATGGTGTGAACGATGGTGTGAACGCTGATGGTGTGGACGCTGATGGTGTGAACGCTGATGGTGTGGACGCTGATGGTGTGGACGCTGATGGTGTGGACGCTGATGGTGTGGACGCTGATGGTGTGAACGCTGATGGTGTGAACGCTGATGGTGTGAACGCTGATGGTGTGGACGATGGTGTGAACGCTGATGGTGTGGACGCTGATGGTGTGGACGCTGATGGTGTGAACGATGGTGTGAACGCTGATGGTGTGAACGATGGTGTGAACGCTGATGGTGTGAACGCTGATGGTGTGAACGATGGTGTGGACGCTGATGGTGTGGACGCTGATGGTGTGGACGCTGATGGTGTGGACGCTGATGGTGTGAACGATGGTGTGAACGCTGATGGTGTGAACGCTGATGGTGTGAACGATGGTGTGGACGCTGATGGTGTGGACGCTGATGGTGTGGACGCTGATGGTGTGGACGCTGATGGTGTGAACGATGGTGTGAACGCTGATGGTGTGAACGCTGATGGTGTGGACGCTGATGGTGTGGACGCTGATGGTGTGGACGCTGATGGTGTGGACGCTGATGGTGTGGACGCTGATGGTGTGGACGCTGATGGTGTGAACGATGGTGTGAACGCTGATGGTGTGGACGATGATGGTGTGGACGCTGATGGTGTGGACGCTGATGGTGTGGACGCTGATGGTGTGAACGCTGATGGTGTGGACGATGATGGTGTGGACGCTGATGGTGTGGACGCTGATGGTGTGGACGCTGATGGTGTGAACGCTGATGGTGTGGACGCTGATGGTGTGAACGATGGTGTGAACGCTGATGGTGTGGACGATGATGGTGTGCACGCTGATGGTGTGGACGCTGATGGTGTGGACGCTGATGGTGTGAACGCTGATGGTGTGGACGCTGATGGTGTGAACGATGGTGTGAACGCTGATGGTGTGGACGATGATGGTGTTAACGCTGATGGTGTGGACGCTGATGGTGTGAACGATGGTGTGAACGCTGATGGTGTGGACGATGATGGTGTGGACGCTGATGGTGTGGACGCTGATGGTGTGGACGCTGATGGTGTGAACGCTGATGGTGTGGACGCTGATGGTGTGAACGATGGTGTGAACGCTGATGGTGTGGACGCTGATGGTGTGGACGCTGATGGTGTGGACGCTGATGGTGTGGACGCTGATGGTGTGAACGCTGATGGTGTGGACGCTGATGGTGTGAACGCTGATGGTGTGGACGCTGATGGTGTGGACGATGGTGTGAACGCTGATGGTGTGGACGATGATGGTGTGGACGCTGATGGTGTGGACGCTGATGGTGTGGACGCTGATGGTGTGAACGCTGATGGTGTGGACGCTGATGGTGTGAACGATGGTGTGAACGCTGATGGTGTGGACGATGATGGTGTTAACGCTGATGGTGTGGACGCTGATGGTGTGAACGATGGTGTGAACGCTGATGGTGTGGACGATGATGGTGTGGACGCTGATGGTGTGGACGCTGATGGTGTGGACGCTGATGGTGTGAACGCTGATGGTGTGGACGCTGATGGTGTGAACGATGGTGTGAACGCTGATGGTGTGGACGCTGATGGTGTGGACGCTGATGGTGTGGACGCTGATGGTGTGAACGCTGATGGTGTGGACGCTGATGGTGTGAACGCTGATGGTGTGGACGCTGATGGTGTGGACGATGGTGTGGACGCTGATGGTGTGGACGCTGATGGTGTGGACGCTGATGGTGTGAACGATGGTGTGAACGCTGATGGTGTGGACGCTGATGGTGTGGACGCTGATGGTGTGAACGCTGATGGTGTGGACGCTGATGGTGTGGACGCTGATGGTGTGGACGCTGATGGTGTGAACGATGGTGTGAACGCTGATGGTGTGGACGCTGATGGTGTGGACGCTGATGGTGTGGACGCTGATGGTGTGGACGCTGATGGTGTGGACGCTGATGGTGTGAACGATGGTGTGAACGCTGATGGTGTGGACGCTGATGGTGTGGACGCTGATGGTGTGGACGCTGATGGTGTGAACGATGGTGTGAACGCTGATGGTGTGGACGCTCATGGTGTGGACGCTGATGGTGTGAACGATGGTGTGAACGCTGATGGTGTGAACGCTGATGGTGTGAACGCTGATGGTGTGGACGCTGATGGTGTGGACGCTGATGGTGTGGACGCTGATGGTGTGGACGCTGATGGTGTGGACGATGGTGTGGACGCTGATGGTGTGGACGCTGATGGTGTGGACGCTGATGGTGTGGACGCTGATGGTGTGAACGATGGTGTGAACGCTGATGGTGTGAACGCTGATGGTGTGGACGATGGTGTGAACGCTGATGGTGTGGACGCTGATGGTGTGAACGATGGTGTGAACGCTGATGGTGTGGACGCTGATGGTGTGGACGCTGATGGTGTGAACGATGGTGTGAACGCTGATGGTGTGAACGCTGATGGTGTGGACGATGGTGTGAACGCTGATGGTGTGGACGCTGATGGTGTAGACGCTGATGGTGTGAACGATGGTGTGAACGCTGATGGTGTGAACGCTGATGGTGTGAACGCTGATGGTGTGGACGCTGATGGTGTGAACGATGGTGTGAACGCTGATGGTGTGAACGCTGATAGTGTGGACGATGGTGTGAACGCTGATGGTGTGGATGCTGATGGTGTGAACGATGGTGTGAACGCTGATGGTGTGGACGCTGATGGTGTGGACGCTGATGGTGTGAACGCTGATGGTGTGAACGCTGATGGTGTGAACGCTGATGGTGTGGACGATGGTGTGAACGCTGATGGTGTGGACGCTGATGGTGTGGACGCTGATGGTGTGAACGATGGTGTGAACGCTGATGGTGTGAACGCTGATGGTGTGAACGCTGATGGTGTGGACGCTGATGGTGTGGACGCTGATGGTGTGGACGCTGATGGTGTGGACGCTGATGGTGTGGACGCTGATGGTGTGGACGCTGATGGTGTGGACGCTGATGGTGTGGACGATGGTGTGAACGCTGATGGTGTGGACGCTGATGGTGTGAACGATGGTGTGAACGCTGATGGTGTGGACGCTGATGGTGTGGACGCTGATGGTGTGAACGATGGTGTGAACGCTGATGGTGTGAACGCTGATGGTGTGGACGCTGATGGTGTGGACGATGATGGTGTGAACGATGGTGTGAACGCTGATGGTGTGGACGCTGATGGTGTGAACGCTGATGGTGTGAACGCTGATGGTGTGGACGCTGATGGTGTGGACGATGATGGTGTGAACAATGGTGTGAACGCTGATGGTGTGAACGCTGATGGTGTGGACGATGGTGTGAACGCTGATGGTGTGGACGCTGATGGTGTGGACGCTGATGGTGTGAACGATGGTGTGAACGCTGATGGTGTGAACGCTGATGGTGTGAACGCTGATGGTGTGGACGCTGATGGTGTGGACGCTGATGGTGTGAACGATGGTGTGAACGCTGATGGTGTGAACGCTGATGGTGTGGACGCTGATGGTGTGGACGATGATGGTGTGAACGATGGTGTGAACGCTGATGGTGTGAACGCTGATGGTGTGGACGCTGATGGTGTGGACGCTGATGGTGTGGACGCTGATGGTGTGAACGCCATAGGTGGAGCTGAAACAGGATCATGCAGAACTTTCACTGACATGTGATAATAGGTGATCAATGTTCCACCACAATTAGGCGTTCTTCAAAGGCGTTCTTCAAAGGCGTTCTTCTTTTACATTGTAGTTAAGACGATCATCTTTTGCTTCTTCTTGTGATGCTCATTGTTTGTTGTTATCGGGAGAACGACACAGAACGCTTCTGATAGTTTGGTCCTGATCTTTAGCTCTGGCTCTTATACGTTCCCTTCCATCTGTGAGGCTTCTGCGGCGTCCATGAAAACGCCGGCTCATATTTCTCTAGGAGCACCAGCCCCACCCTGCCGCTCCTGCCGCTCCTACCGCTCCTGCCGCTCCTGCCGCTCCTGCCGCTCCTGCCGCTCCTGCCGCTGCTCTGTCAGGGGCCTGGAGGGTGGGGGGGGGGGCTGTTTGTTCTCCTCAATGCAGCATTTACGCTTTGAGATTCTCCTCACGACCTTCCTCCTTCTAGTGCTCCGGAGCCCCCCCCCCTCCTCGTGCTGTTGTGGAGGGACAGAAAGACAGGGACAGAAAGACAGGGACAGAAAGACAGGGACAGCAGAAGGACAGAAGGACCAGGCTTTAAACTGTCAATATGCTCAACAACACGTGGTGATATGAGGAAACGTGTGATGGTGAGAGCACAGTGTGACAGGGCTGTGCTCTCAGCGCCCCCTGGTGGTGCGCCAGAGTCACTTCTGAAGAAACACAAATAATTAGTAGAAAAATGGCTTGAAGTGAGAATGTTAATATGAATTATTATAATTTTTTTAGTGTATCATGCTTTTGTCTGCTATGTAGTAATATTTATAACACATACATTTGTTTAACTAGTTCTAATTTCACACATTTAAAGTATATACATAAAAAAGCACAATAAAACTGACCAGAGTGAGAACAGCAGACATAGAAAAGAAACAAAACCAAACGTTCCATTTAGTCCATAAATGATCACCAGATCCATTTTGAGCATTTCTGCCTCAAATTGCATTCATCATAAGTGCATGCTTAAAATAACATGTCGGGGCAAGCTAGCTTATGTTTAGTTCCCCATGCTGATTCCTTCAGCTGCCATTATATAGAGTGTCGACAAAAATCCTGATGATGGAACACCTTATTGATAGTAATGTGTGCTTTTTAATACTTACATTATTTTAAGTTCTAAAATACGAGCTGCGAAAGGATGTTTAAAGGCCAATAACTATACAAATACTGCAAAATATGTGCCATTTTACCAGCATCGACAAAAATACATCTATTTATGAATTACCCAGTGCCAAATTTAATTTAGCTTTGACTACCATATTTTTTCTTTATAGTTTAAATTTGGTCAATGAAAAACAATCAAATATCTTGTGTTTTTCTGTCTAAAGCTGCTAAACTCAATTAGACTTTTACAAACATGTTTTGAAATGATTGGAATTCTTACATTTTGATACTAAGTAAAAGACTCAATAGAACAACACCACTTTCCAACACAAAGGCCAATGTCGTCATGTGATTTTTAAACATCAACACTGGATATAATGAGTAACTAGTTTCAATACCAATTTTAATATCAATTAGTATTGCTGTTTTGACAACCCTAGATTTAACCATTTTGAAACTTTAAGGCTGAGGAGGCTGAGGAGGCTGAGGAGGCTGAGGAGGATGAGGAGGCTGAGGAGGATGAGGAGGCTGAGGAGGATGAGGAGGCTGAGGAGGCTGAGGAGGAGGCTGAGGAGGAGGCTGAGGAGGATGAGGAGGATGAGGAGGATGAGGAGGATGAGGAGGCTGAGGAGGAGGCTGAGGAGGCTGAGGAGGATGAGGAGGATGAGGAGGATGAGGAGGATGAGGAGGCTGAGGAGGATGAGGAGGATGAGGAGGATGAGGAGGCTGAGGAGGCTGAGGAGGATGAGGAGGCTGAGGAGGCTGAGGAGGATGAGGAGGCTGAGGAGGATGAGGAGGATGAGGAGGCTGAGGAGGATGAGGAGGATGAGGAGGCTGAGGAGGCTGAGGAGGCTGAGGAGGATGAGGAGGATGAGGAGGCTGAGGAGGCTGAGGAGGCTGAGGAGGCTGAGGAGGCTGAGGAGGATGAGGAGGCTGAGGAGGATGAGGAGGCTGAGGAGGATGAGGAGGCTGAGGAGGATGAGGAGGCTGAGGAGGATGAGGAGGCTGAGGAGGCTGAGGAGGAGGCTGAGGAGGCTGAGGAGGCTGAGGAGGATGAGGAGGATGAGGAGGATGAGGAGGATGAGCAGGATGAGGAGGCTGAGGAGGAGGCTGAGGAGGCTGAGGAGGATGAGGAGGATGAGGAGGATGAGGAGGCTGAGGAGGATGAGGAGGATGAGGAGGATGAGGAGGCTGAGGAGGCTGAGGAGGATGAGGAGGCTGAGGAGGCTGAGGAGGCTGAGGAGGCTGAGGAGGATGAGGAGGCTGAGGAGGATGAGGAGGATGAGGAGGATGAGGAGGATGAAGAGGCTGAGGAGGCTGAGGAGGCTGAGGAGGCTGAGGAGGCTGAGGAGGATGAGGAGGCTGAGGAGGATGAGGAGGCTGAGGAGGATGAGGAGGCTGAGGAGGATGAGGAGGCTGAGGAGGAGGCTGAGGAGGAGGCTGAGGAGGCTGAGGAGGATGAGGAGGATGAGGAGGCTGAGGAGGATGAGGAGGATGAGGAGGCTGAGGAGGATGAGGAGGATGAGGAGGATGAGGAGGCTGAGGAGGCTGAGGAGGATGAGGAGGCTGAGGAGGCTGAGGAGGATGAGGAGGCTGAGGAGGATGAGGAGGATGAGGAGGATGAGGAGGATGAGGAGGCTGAGGAGGCTGAGGAGGCTGAGGAGGCTGAGGAGGCTGAGGAGGATGAGGAGGCTGAGGAGGCTGAGGAGGATGAGGAGGCTGAGGAGGATGAGGAGGATGAGGAGGATGAAGAGGCTGAGGAGGCTGAGGAGGCTGAGGAGGCTGAGGAGGCTGAGGAGGCTGAGGAGGATGAGGAGGCTGAGGAGGATGAGGAGGCTGAGGAGGATGAGGAGGCTGAGGAGGCTGAGGAGGAGGCTGAGGAGGAGGCTGAGGAGGATGAGGAGGATGAGGAGGATGAGGAGGCTGAGGAGGCTGAGGAGGCTGAGGAGGCTGAGGAGGCTGAGGAGGCTGAGGAGGCTGAGGAGGCTGAGGAGGCTGAGGAGGATGAGGAGGCTGAGGAGGCTGAGGAGGCTGAGGAGGCTGAGGAGGCTGAGGAGGATGAGGAGGCTGAGGAGGCTGAGGAGGATGAGGAGGCTGAGGAGGCTGAGGAGGCTGAGGAGGCTGAGGAGGCTGAGGAGGCTGAGGAGGATGAGGAGGCTGAGGAGGATGAGGAGGCTGAGGAGGCTGAGGAGGCTGAGGAGGCTGAGGAGGAGGCTGAGGAGGATGAGGAGGCTGAGGAGGATGAGGAGGCTGAGGAGGCTGAGGAGGATGAGGAGGATGAGGAGGATGAGGAGGCTGAGGAGGCTGAGGAGGCTGAGGAGGCTGAGGAGGCTGAGGAGGCTGAGGAGGATGAGGAGGCTGAGGAGGATGAGGAGGCTGAGGAGGATGAGGAGGATGAGGAGGCTGAGGAAGATGAGGAGGATGAGGAGGCTGAGGAGGCTGAGGAGGCTGAGGAGGATGAGGAGGCTGAGGAGGCTGAGGAGGCTGAGGAGGATGAGGAGGCTGAGGAGGATGAGGAGGATGAGGAGGATGAGGAGGCTGAGGAGGCTGAGGAGGCTGAGGAGGCTGAGGAGGCTGAGGAGGCTGAGGAGGCTGAGGAGGATGAGGAGGCTGAGGAGGATGAGGAGGCTGAGGAGGCTGAGGAGGCTGAGGAGGATGAGGAGGCTGAGGAGGATGAGGAGGATGAGGAGGATGAGGAGGCTGAGGAGGCTGAGGAGGCTGAGGAGGCTGAGGAGGCTGAGGAGGCTGAGGAGGATGAGGAGGCTGAGGAGGATGAGGAGGCTGAGGAGGCTGAGGAGGATGAGGAGGCTGAGGAGGCTGAGGAGGATGAGGAGGCTGAGGAGGATGAGGAGGATGAGGAGGCTGAGGAGGATGAGGAGGCTGAGGAGGCTGAGGAGGCTGAGGAGGCTGAGGAGGCTGAGGAGGATGAGGAGGCTGAGGAGGCTGAGGAGGCTGAGGAGGATGAGGAGGATGAGGAGGATGAGGAGGATGAAGAGGCTGAGGAGGCTGAGGAGGCTGAGGAGGCTGAGGAGGATGAGGAGGCTGAGGAGGATGAGGAGGCTGAGGAGGATGAGGAGGCTGAGGAGGCTGAGGAGGCTGAGGAGGAGGCTGAGGAGGAGGCTGAGGAGGCTGAGGAGGATGAGGAGGATGAGGAGGATGAGGAGGCTGAGGAGGCTGAGGAGGCTGAGGAGGCTGAGGAGGATGAGGAGGATGAGGAGGATGAGGAGGCTGAGGAGGATGAGGAGGCTGAGGAGGCTAAGGAGGCTGAGGAGGCTGAGGAGGATGAGGAGGATGAGGAGGCTGAGGAGGCTGAGGAGGCTGAGGAGGCTGAGGAGGCTGAGGAGGATGAGGAGTCTGAGGAGGAGGCTGAGGAGGATGAGGAGGCTGAGGAGGATGAGGAGGATGAGGAGGCTGAGGAGGCTGAGGAGGCTGAGGAGTTACATACCCATATGAATACACGGGTATGGAACCCCTAACCCGTATGAATACACGGGTATGGAACCCCTAACCCGTGTACCCCTAACCCGTATGAATACACGGGTATGGAACCCCTAACCCGTATGAATACACGGGTATGGAACCCCTAACCCGCATGAATACACGGGTATTTAACCCCTAACCCGTATGAATACACGGGTATGGAACCCCTAACCCGTATGAATACACGGGTATGGAACCCCTAACCCGTATGAATACACGGGTATGGAACCCCTAACCCGTATGAATACACGGGTATGGAACCCCTAACCCGTATGAATACACGGGTATGGAACCCCTAACCCGTATGAATACACGGGTATGGAACCCCTAACCCGTATGAATACACGGGTATTTAACCCTAACCCGTATGAATACACGGGTATGGAACCCCTAACCCGTATGAATACACGGGTATGGAACCCCTAACCCGTATGAATACACGGGTATGGAACCCCTAACCCGTATGAATACACGGGTATGGAACCCCTAACCCGTATGAATACACGGGTATGGAACCCCTAACCCGTATGAATACACGGGTATGGAACCCCTAACCCGTATGAATACACGGGTATGGAACCCCTAACCCGTATGAAAACACGGGTATGGAACCCCTAACCCGTATGAATACACGGGTATGGAACCCCTAACCCGTATGAATACACGGGTATGGAACCCCTAACCCGTATGAATACACGGGTATGGAACCCCTAACCCGTATGAATACACGGGTATGGAACCCCTAACCCGTATGAATACACGGGTATGGAACCCCTAACCCGTGTACCCCTAACCCGTATGAATACACGGGTATGGAACCCCTAACCCGTATGAATACACGGGTATGGAACCCCTAACCCGTATGAATACACGGGTATGGAACCCCTAACCCGTATGAATACACGGGTATGGAACCCCTAACCCGTATGAATACACGGGTATGGAACCCCTAACCCGTATGAATACACGGGTATGGAACCCCTAACCCGTATGAATACACGGGTATGGAACCCCTAACCCGTATGAATACACGGGTATGGAACCCCTAACCCGTATGAATACACGGGTATGGAACCCCTAACCCGTGTACCCCTAACCCGTATGAATACACGGGTATGGAACCCCTAACCCGTATGAATACACGGGTATGGAACCCCTAACCCGTATGAATACACGGGTATGGAACCCCTAACCCGTATGAATACACGGGTATGGAACCCCTAACCCGTATGAATACACGGGTATGGAACCCCTAACCCGTATGAATACACGGGTATGGAACCCCTAACCCGTATGAATACACGGGTATGGAACCCCTAACCCGTATGAATACACGGGTATGGAACCCCTAACCCGTATGAATACACGGGTATGGAACCCCTAACCCGTGTACCCCTAACCCGTATGAATACACGGGTATGGAACCCCTAACCCGTATGAATACACGGGTATGGAACCCCTAACCCGTATGAATACACGGGTATGGAACCCCTAACCCGTATGAATACACGGGTATGGAACCCCTAACCCGTATGAACACATGTTCAAGCCACATCTTGCTTTTTTTCCATTTCAGGTGTTTTTAATTGCTCAAAAATCCCTTGAATTTTCATATTGGGCAGGGTCACCTTTCCACAGATCTGACCTGTAACGTTGCCTGTTGGCGTCACCTGCTTGTTTTAGGCCATATTTCTTAAATTATTCAACCTTTATTCATCCATGTAGTTCGACAACAATGGCGTTCTGGAAACTGTGGAACAATAACATCTCCATGGAGACAAGCAGGCGGCTGAAGTTCCCCAGCACCTTTAAAGGATGTATATGTTTGCATATTGACTTTCACGAGCTACAACATTGGTCCCTCACCAAAAATAAACTTGGAAATGTTTTCAGCGTCATTCAGACTTGATGAATCATCCTCTCACTCTGAGCCTCAGATGATGAGATCGTGATTTCATGTCAAAGTAGAGCTCTGAGATCTCCTGCTGTTTTTTGTGCCCATAACTCATAAGTCTCGTTTTGAGATCACGTTCATGACAACTGCATGCCTGCATTAGCATGTCAGGGGCAAGCTAGGTTTGTTTAGCTCCTCTTTTGATTCCCTCTGCTGCCAGTAGATGGAGCCAAAAGTCAATGACTGATGTGGGAAATGCTGAATTCCTGTGTGTTGTTTGTATGCACATTGTAAGATACCACATTAAAGGTACAGGGACATGTTTAAAGGACATTACAAATAATGCATAATATTTGTCCTTTAAATAAACGTTACCCTCTGAATCCCAGGTCTGACCGGTCTGTCCCTCCTCAGGTCGCTGTCCGGCCGCATCGTGGGAGGTGTGTGGTGGTTCTTCACGCTCATCATCATCTCCTCCTACACGGCCAACCTGGCGGCCTTTCTCACCGTGGAGAGGATGGTTTCGCCCATAGAGAGCGCCGAGGACCTGGCCAAGCAGACGGACATCGCCTACGGGACGCTGGACTCTGGGTCTACCAAGGAGTTCTTCAGGGTGAGCAGACCAGGTTCTGTAAAGAGTCCTCAGAGTCTTCACGAGAGTGTCCACGTAGTGTCCACGTAGTGTCCACGTAATGTCCGCATAGTGTCCACGTAGTGTCCACGTAATGTCCACGTAATGTCCACGTAGTGTCCACGTAGTGTCCACGTAATGTCCGCATAGTGTCCACGTAGTGTCCACGTAATGTCCACGTAGTGTCCACGTAATGTCCACGTAGTGTCCACGTAATGTCCACGTAATGTCCACGTAGTGTCCACGTAGTGTCCACGTAGTGTCCACGTAATGTCCACGTAGTGTCCACGTAATGTCCACGTAATATCCACGTAGTGTCCACTTAATGTCCACGTAGTGTCCACGTAATGTCCACGTAGTGTCCACGTAATGTCCACGTAATGTCCACGTAGTGTCCACGTAATGTCCACGTAATGTCCACGTAGTGTCCACGTAGTGTCCACGTAATGTCCACGTAATGTCCACATAGTGTCCACGTAGTGTCCACGTAATGTCCACGTAGTGTCCACGTAGTGTCCACGTAATGTCCACGTAATGTCCACATAGTGTCCACGTAGTGTCCACGTAATGTCCACGTAATGTCCACGTAAAGTCCACGTAATGTCCACGTAATGTCCACGTAGTGTCCACGTAATGTCCACGTAGTGTCCACGTAGTGTCCACGTAGTGTCCACGTAATGTCCACGTAGTGTCCACGTAGTGTCCACGTAGTGTCCACGTAGTGTCCACGTAATGTCCACGTAGTGTCCACGTAAAGTCCACGTAATGTCCACGTAGTGTCCACGTAATGTCCATGTAATGTCCACGTAGTGTCCACGTAGTGTCCACGTAATGTCCACGTAGTGTCCACGTAAAGTCCACGTAATGTCCACGTAGTGTCCACGTAATGTCCACGTAGTGTCCACATAAAGTCCACATAATGTCCACGTAGTGTCCACGTAAT
Source organism: Eucyclogobius newberryi (assembly GCF_026437365.1). Classification (NCBI taxonomy): domain Eukaryota; kingdom Metazoa; phylum Chordata; class Actinopteri; order Gobiiformes; family Gobiidae; genus Eucyclogobius; species Eucyclogobius newberryi. The sequence continues at coordinate 37,205,298 of NW_027315779.1, forward strand.
GTCCACGTAGTGTCCATAATGTTCGGTTGGAGCCAATTGAACAGTTTTAGGGGCTGATGTGCGCGTCTCATGGAAACCAAAAAGCCAATCAGGAGTGAGGTTGTAGGAGGTACATGCCCCTGAACGGCGAAGGTACTTAGCAACAAGCTGTGCTAGTTGTCAATCAAACTTGCTGCTAGCCGGAGTGAAAGAAGGTTCACTCCGAGGTGAGGTTTCACGAGTGAAAAAGTGTTAATGTCACAGATAAATCACTGCATCGTTTCAGAAACAAACGTCCCACTGCACAACACTGTTGTGTGTACAGTCTACGGGCTGAGCAGAAGAGCGTATCCAAGGTGATGTATCTAAAGCCCTGTTCACACACTTCAGTCCCAGAACATTGCCAGGTCGGTTCTGTTCACACTTAACCTGGCATTTGTCTCTGTATTCTATCGCTATAGGAACGTGTGGCATTAACTGCATTAACTGCATTAACTGTGTAACCCAGGAAACCAAAGAAACAAGCTGTGTTACTGGCTTTATGTCTTAGTCAGGGCAATTTACCAGGCACAAAACACAAAAAAGAGAATTTAATGGCACCACTTTATAATAACTGCACCTTAATTAGACTTAATACATTTAATGAAAAAACTCAGTTCATAATGAATAAAGAGTTTATTAAGAATGATTCAGGTAAGTTTCATTAAAGGGGTTTGGGCAGGGTGTCAAAACTATGGCCCTAGGACCAAGTTTCATTGGCTCTCAGGCGTCCTGTGAAATTGGAAGTCTGCCATCATAACCTAAATAGCAACCATTTTAATTATAGACCTAATATTCTTGTTCCAAGCCTCATTAAAGGTGAAGCCCCTGGGTTATTGTACTGAAGCGATCATCTCTTGATTATGAGTTCTTAATAAACAAGTTGTTCATTATGAATTCAATATATAAAGATTCACTTGTCTTTCTTCATGCATTATTAAGGCTAATTAAGGTGTAGTTGTTATAAACTGGTACAAATTTGACTGAATTTGAACTCTGTCTGGAACTTAATATAGATTTTTGATGACCAAATGTCATGAGTTGCCCAGAAGTGTCTGATCCACGTTCTTTATACACGACGTGAACTGTCCATACACGACGTTACCGGGACGTTACCGGGACGTTACCGGGACGTTACCGGGACGTTACCGGGACCCTTCCACAGCTCCTTTGGTAAAACAGAAATAGAACTAACGAAGCGCAGGCCTGATTAGGGAAGCTGAGTGAGCTGGAATGTGGACGTGATGTTATTTTATACAGTATATAAGACTTATATACATAATATATAAGACTATTACTTTCACTGATGCTATTGTGTATTATTTGCAAGGTTGGGAAGAAATTAATTTAGAGTAATTGTATTTGGTACAGTACTCTTTTATTTCCAAAACCAAAGGAATTAATTGTGTTACTTGTTTCACGCAATTTAGGTAGTGAGTGATAAAGACGTGTTAAGCTCTATGTGGACTACACAATACTGTACTCTGATTGGACCGTGTAACAGAATACATTTTAATGCAGGTATTGGATATTCTAAATACATTTTCAAAGTGTTCTTCCCAACACTGTGTCTATGTGATCCATACATGACCTAACGGCCCATGTTTGCACATGGACATGTCTCTGTATCTCCTCCTGACCCCAGCGCTCCAAGATCGCAGTGTACGAGAAGATGTGGGGCTACATGAAGTCCGCCGAGCCCACCGTCTTCACCAAGACCACGGGAGAGGGCGTGGCCCGTGTGAGGAAGTCCAAAGGGAAGTACGCCTTCCTGCTGGAGTCCACCATGAACGAGTACACGGAACAACGCAAGCCCTGTGACACCATGAAAGTGGGAGGCAACCTGGACTCCAAGGGCTACGGCGTGGCCACTCCCAAGGGTTCACAGTTAAGGTGGGTGGAATAGTGTAACAATATGGGCCACGTGTTGTTATGGTATTCCACCCTCCCTGATGTGCCGCCTTTCTCCGCCTCTAAACCTCTGTCTTTGTCTCTGCGGGTCATTCAGGCGGGTCATTCAGGCGGGTCATTCAGGCGGGTCATTCAGACTGCACACTCGGCCCGGGCAACATGAACCACTACGAGAGGCGGTATTCTCTCTGTTTCACTAGATTATCAACGTTAGTGTTGAGCGCCAACATACATGCTAAGTATACATGCTAAGTATACATGCTAAGTATACATGCTAAGTATACATGCTAAGTATACATGCTAAGTATACATGCTAACCACTGCATAATAACAATTCTTAAATCCAACGTTATGCTGGACAATAATGCGGCAAAAATGTTGACGATCACAACAGTTTGTTAGTTTTATTTCATCAAGCACCACTTAAGAGAAAAGAGCAGGAGGTTCAGGTTAAGGTACGTTCTATTGTCCCTGTGAGACCCGTCCTTCAGGACATCAGGAGCTGGAGGATTGTCCCTGTGAGACCCGTCCTTCAGGACATCAGGAGCTGGAGAATTGTCCCTGTGAGACCCGTCCTTCAGGACATCAGGAGCTGGAGGATTGTCTCTGTGAGACCCGTCCTTCAGGACATCAGGAGCTGGAGGATTGTCCCTGTGAGACCCGTCCTTCAGGACATCAGGAGCTGGAGGATTGTCCCTGTGAGACCCGACCTTCAGGACATCAGGAGCTGGAGGATTGTCCCTGTGAGACCCGTCCTTCAGGACATCAGGAGCTGGAGGATTGTCCCTGTGAGACCCGTCCTTCAGGACATCAGGAGCTGGAGGATTGTCTCTGTGAGACCCGTCCTTCAGGACATCAGGAGCTGGAGGATTGTCCCTGTGAGACCCGTCCTTCAGGACATCAGGAGCTGGAGGATTGTCCCTGTGAGACCCGTCCTTCAGGACATCAGGAGCTGGAGGATTGTCCCTGTGAGACCCGTCCTTCAGGACATCAGGAGCTGGAGGATTGTCCCTGTGAGACCCGTCCTTCAGGACATCAGGAGCTGGAGGATTGTCCCTGTGAGACCCGTCCTTCAGGACATCAGGAGCTGGAGGATTGTCCCTGTGAGACCCGTCCTTCAGGACATCAGGAGCTGGAGGATTGTCCCTGTGAGACCCGTCCTTCAGGACATCAGGAGCTGGAGGATTGTCCCTGTGAGACCCGTCCTTCAGGACATCAGGAGCTGGAGGATTGTCCCTGTGAGACCCGTCCTTCAGGACATCAGGAGCTGGAGGATTGTCCCTGTGAGACCCGTCCTTCAGGACATCAGGAGCTGGAGGATTGTTCCTGTGAGACCCGTCCTTCAGGACATCAGGAGCTGGAGGATTGTCCCTGTGAGACCCGTCCTTCAGGACATCAGGAGCTGGAGGATTGTCCCTGTGAGACCCGTCCTTCAGGACATCAGGAGCTGGAGGATTGTCCCTGTGAGACCCGTCCTTCAGGACATCAGGAGCTGGAGGATTGTCCCTGTGAGACCCGTCCTTCAGGACATCAGGAGCTGGAGGATTGTCCCTGTGAGACCCGTCCTTCAGGACATCAGGAGCTGGAGGATTGTCCCTGTGAGACCCGTCCTTCAGGACATCAGGAGCTGGAGGATTGTCCCTGTGAGACCCGTCCTTCAGGACATCAGGAGCTGGAGGATTGTCCCTGTGAGACCCGTCCTTCAGGACATCAGGAGCTGGAGGATTGTCCCTGTGAGACCCGTCCTTCAGGACATCAGGAGCTGGAGGATTGTCCCTGTGAGACCCGTCCTTCAGGACATCAGGAGCTGGAGGATTGTCCCTGTGAGACCCGTCCTTCAGGACATCAGGAGCTGGAGGATTGTCCCTGTGAGACCCGTCCTTCAGGACATCAGGAGCTGGAGGATTGTCCCTGTGAGACCCGTCCTTCAGGACATCAGGAGCTGGAGGATTGTCCCTGTGAGACCCGTCCTTCAGGACATCAGGAGCTGGAGGATTGTCCCTGTGAGACCCGTCTTCAGGACATCAGGAGCTGGAGGATTGTTCCTGTGAGAAAACCGTCCTTCAGGACATCAGGAGCTGGAGGATTGTCCCTGTGAGACCCGTCCTTCAGGACATCAGGAGCTGGAGGATTGTCCCTGTGAGACCCGTCCTTCAGGACATCAGGAGCTGGAGGATTGTCCCTGTGAGACCCGTCCTTCAGGACATCAGGAGCTGGAGGATTGTCCCTGTGAGACCCGTCCTTCAGGACATCAGGAGCTGGAGGATTGTCCCTGTGAGACCCGTCCTTCAGGACATCAGGAGCTGGAGGATTGTCCCTGTGAGACCCGTCCTTCAGGACATCAGGAGCTGGAGGATTGTCCCTGTGAGACCCGTCCTTCAGGACATCAGGAGCTGGAGGATTGTCCCTGTGAGACCCGTCCTTCAGGACATCAGGAGCTGGAGGATTGTCTCTGTGAGACCCGTCCTTCAGGACATCAGGAGCTGGAGGATTGTCCCTGTGAGACCCGTCCTTCAGGACATCAGGAGCTGGAGGATTGTCCCTGTGAGACCCGTCCTTCAGGACATCAGGAGCTGGAGGATTGTCCCTGTGAGACCCGTCCTTCAGGACATCAGGAGCTGGAGGATTTGATCTGTGGTGCATGTTTTGGAGGAGGAAACCCAACAAACTCCACACAAAAAGGCCCAGGCAGCCTTAGAGTCCAACCCTCGTCCTTCTTGCTGTGAGGCGAGAGTGCTTGCCACTCTGCCACTGTCTCCACAGTTTGATATTGACCCATTTCCAAATTTAACAAACATTTTAACAGCAAACATTGTGCTGTCGACACAAACTTCAAAACACATATTTTCTGCCTCATGAAATTGAAAGGGATAAAAGTACAAGGAGCAGGTCCTGTCCTGACCTTGACCTGGCTGTAGACCTCCACCTGTCTGCAGACCTCCACCTGGCAGCAGACCTCCCCCTGGCAGCAGACCTCCCCCTGGCTGTAGACCTCCACCTGGCAGCAGACCTCCCCCTGGCTGTAGACCTCCACCTGTCTGCAGACCTCCACCTGGCAGCAGACCTCCCCCTGACTGTAGACCTCCACCTGGCTGTAGACCTCCACCTGGCTGTAGACCTCCACCTGGCTGTAGACCTCCACCTGTCTGCAGACCTCCACCTGGCAGCAGACCTCCCCCTGACTGTAGACCTCCACCTGGCTGTAGACCTCCACCTGGCTGTAGACCTCCACCTGGCTGTAGACCTCCACCTGGCTGTAGATCTTCACCTGGCTGTAGACCTCCCCCTGGCTGTAGACCTCCACCTGTCTGCAGACCTCCACCTGGCAGCAGACCTCCCCCTGACTGTAGACCTCCACCTGGCTGTAGACCTCCACCTGGCTGTAGACCTCCACCTGGCTGCAGACCTCCCCCTGGCTGCAGACCTCCCCCTGGCTGTAGACCTCCCCCTGGCTGTAGACCTCCACCTGGCTGTAGACCTCCACCTGGATGTAGACCTCCACCTGGCTGCAGACCTCCCCCTGGCTGTAGACCTCCACCTGGCTGTAGACCTCCACCTGGCTGTAGACCTCCACCTGGCTGTAGACCTCCACCTGGCAGTAGACCTCCAAATGGCTGTAGACCTCCACCTGGCTGTAGACCTCCACCTGGCTGTAGACCTTCACCTGGCTGTAGACCTTCACCTGGCTGCAGACCTCCACCTGGCTGCAGACCTCCCCCTGGCTGCAGACCTCCACCTGGCTGCAGACCTCCCCCTGGCTGTAGATCTTCACCTGGCTGTAGATCTTCACCTGGCTGTAGATCTTCACCTGGCTGTAGACCTCCACCTGGCTGTAGACCTCCACCTGGCTGCAGACCTCCCCCTGGCTGTAGACCTCCACCTGGCTGTAGACCTCCACCTGGCTGTAGACCTCCACCTGGCTGTAGTCCTTCACCTGGCTGCAGACCTCCATCTGGCTGCAGACCTCCCCCTGGCTGTAGACCTCCACCTGGCTGTAGTCCTTCACCTGGCTGCAGACCTCCACCTGGCTGCAGACCTCCCCCTGGCTGTAGACCTCCACCTGTCTGCAGACCTCCACCTGGCAGCAGACCTCCACCTGGCTGTAGACCTCCACCTGTCTGTAGATCTTCACCTGGCTGTAGATCTTCACCTGGCTGTAGACCTCCACCTGGCTGTAGACCTCCACCTGGCTGCAGACCTCCCCCTGGCTGTAGACCTCCACCTGGCTGTAGACCTCCACCTGGCTGTAGACCTCCACCTGGCTGTAGTCCTTCACCTGGCTGCAGACCTCCACCTGGCTGCAGACCTCCACCTGGCTGTAGACCTCCACCTGGCTGTAGACCTCCACCTGGCTGTAGTCCTTCACCTGGCTGCAGACCTCCACCTGGCTGCAGACCTCCACCTGGCTGTAGACCTCCACCTGGCTGTAGACCTCCACCTGGCTGTAGACCTCCACCTGGCTGTAGTCCTTCACCTGGCTGCAGACCTCCACCTGGCTGCAGACCTCACAGGTCCCTCACAGTAAACCAAATCATAAAAATCACTTCTTCTGTCTGATGGAGATCTATCATTGCAATCATGTAAAAGCAAACGGACAAACAACATCTAAAAGGTTTAGTGTTCCATATTTTCCATCATGTGTTTTCCGTCTTATGTGTGTGAATGAATTTGAAGGCTTCGCTCTTGTAAAGTAACTTGCTTGTTGTTCCTTGGGTGGTCGAGTATGTCAACCAGTTATTTTTAAAAAAACACATGCTACGTCTCATGAAATCTCTTTTACAGAGAATATTCATGAAAAATAATAAGGGTCCTCCTGGTGGAGGTTTGAAGGGAGAAGACTCAAGGTGGAGGTCTATGGGGAGGGGACTCAGGGTGGAGGTCTGGGGGGAGGGGACTCAGGGTGGAGGTCTCGGGGGAGGGGACTCAGGGTGGAGGTCTCGGGGGAGGGGACTCAGGGTGGAGGTCTGGGGGGAGGGGACTCAGGGTGGAGGTCTAGGGGGAGGGGACTCAGGGTGGAGGTCTGGGGGGAGGGGACTCAGGGTGGAGGTCTCGGGGGAGGGGACTCAGGGTGGAGGTCTGGGGGGAGGGGACTCAGGGTGGAGGTCTAGGGGGAGGGGACTCAGGGTGGAGGTCTGGGGGGAGGGGACTCAGGGTGGAAGTCTCGGGGGAGGGGACTCAGGGTGGAGGTCTCGGGGGAGGGGACTCAGGGTGGAGGTCTGGGGGGAGGGGACTCAGGGTGGAGGGCTGGGGGGAGGGGACTCAGGGTGGAGGTCTCGGGGGAGGGGACTCAGGGTGGAGGTCTCGGGGGAGGGGACTCAGGGTGGAGGTCTGGGGGGAGGGGACTCAGGGTGGAGGTCTCGGGGGAGGGGACTCAGGGTGGAGGTCTCGGGGGAGGGGACTCAGGGTGGAGGTCTGGGGGGAGGGGACTCAGGGTGGAGGGCTGGGGGGAGGGGACTCAGGGTGGAAGTCTGGGGGGAGGGGACTCAGGGTGGAGGTCTGGGGGGAGGGGACTCAGGGTGGAGGTCTCGGGGGAGGGGACTCAGGGTGGAGGTCTGGGGGGAGGGGACTCAGGGTGGAAGTCTCGGGGGAGGGGACTCAGGGTGGAGGTCTCGGGGGAGGGGACTCAGGGTGGAGGTCTGGGGGGAGGGGACTCAGGGTGGAGGTCTGGGGGGAGGGGACTCAGGGTGGAGGTCTCGGGGGAGGGGACTCAGGGTGGAGGTCTGGGGGGAGGGGACTCAGGGTGGAGGTCTGGGGGGAGGGGACTCAGGGTGGAGGTCTGGGGGGAGGGGACTCAGGGTGGAGGTCTCGGGGGAGGGGACTCAGGGTGGAGGTCTGGGGGGAGGGGACTCAGGGTGGAAGTCTCGGGGGAGGGGACTCAGGGTGGAGGTCTCGGGGGAGGGGACTCAGGGTGGAGGTCTCGGGGGAGGGGACTCAGGGTGGAGGTCTCGGGGGAGGGGACTCAGGGTGGAGGTCTGGGGGGAGGGGACTCAGGGTGGAGGTCTCGGGGAGGGGACTCAGGGTGGAGGTCTCGGGGGAGGGGACTCAGGGTGGAGGTCTGGGGGGAGGGGACTCAGGGTGGAGGTCTGGGGGGAGGGGACTCAGGGTGGAGGTCTAGGGGGAGGGGACTCAGGGTGGAGGTCTGGGGGGAGGGGACTCAGGGTGGAAGTCTCGGGGGAGGGGACTCAGGGTGGAGGGCTGGGGGGAGGGGACTCAGGGTGGAGGGCTGGGGGGAGGGGACTCAGGGTGGAGGTCTAGGGGGAGGGGACTCAGGGTGGAGGTCTGGGGGGAGGGGACTCAGGGTGGAAGTCTCGGGGGAGGGGACTCAGGGTGGAGGGCTGGGGGGAGGGGACTCAGGGTGGAAGTCTCGGGGGAGGGGACTCAGGGTGGAGGGCTGCATCCATCTGCAAACTGCTATTCAAACAGTTTAAACCTTCCACTCGTCCGTCGCTACACGACACCCAAATACACCCTGTGTGTGTGTACAAAGATGTACACACACACACAGGTGTAGTAATGTGTGGGTGGGGTCTCTTTTCCAAGTACACAACAGCTCCACCCACTGATCTGCTATCGAGCCACTTTAGATTGGTACATTTAGGTAAATAGTAACATATATTGTGCTAACCACACGAGCAGGGTCAGGGTTAGGGTCAGGGTTCAAACACTGTCATGTTTCCCAGGGTTAGGGTTAGGGTCAGGGTCAGGGTCAGGGTCAGGGTTAGGGTCAGGGTCAGGGTTAGGGTTCAAACACTGTCATGTTTCCCAGGGTTAGGGTCAGGGTCAGGGTTAGGGTTAGGGTCAGGGTCAGGGTCAGGGTCAGGGTCAGGGTCAGGGTTAGGGTTTAAACATTGTCATGTTTCCCAGGGTTAGGGTTAGGGTCAGGGTCAGGGTTAGGGTCAGGGTCAGGGTCAGGGTTAGGGTCAGGGTCAGGGTTAGGGTTCAAACACTGTCATGTTTCCCAGGGTTAGGGTCAGGGTCAGGGTTAGGGTTAGGGTTAGGGTCAGGGTCAGGGTCAGGGTCAGGGTCAGGGTTAGGGTTTAAACATTGTCATGTTTCCCAGGGTTAGGGTTAGGGTCAGGGTCAGGGTCAGGGTTAGGGTCAGGGTTAGGGTTCAAACACTGTCATGTTTCCCAGGGTTAGGGTCAGGGTCAGGGTCAGGGTCAGGGTCAGGGTCAGGGTCAGGGTTAGGGTTTAAACATTGTCATGTTTCCCAGGAGGGAGTGCAGTCTGAAGTTTGCATGTGGGTTATGGAAATGAAAAGATGTGTATAATATTTCCTTTGCAGCTCTGCAGACCAGGTAAACCTTCGTGCTTGTGCATGTTACACTTACTCATACTTTTGAAAATCATTATCATTTGAATGTAAACTGCTAATGAGCCGAGCATATTCAGCTAATGCTACTTCCACAGCTAGAGCTAACTTTGATGTTTCCATTGCATCTGCAGGAATGAGGTGTGGGAGCCATTTGAACGTTCATTCTGGACCTCAGGGTCATCTTGACCAGACACTTTCCTTTTTATCTTTTATTGTCTCTTCCCAGTAGCATTGCAGTAGTAGTGTAGTATTATCGTAGTAGTAGTGCAGTAGTAGTGCAGTAGTAGTGTAGTATTATCGTAGTAGTAGTGCAGTAGTAGTGCAGTAGTAGTGTAGTAGTAGTGTAGTAGTATTGTAGTAGTAGTGTAGTAATAGTGTAGTAGTATTGTAGTAGTAGTGCAGTAGTATTGTAGTAGTATTGCAGTAGTATTGGAGTAGTAGTGTAGTAGTAGTGTAATAGTATTGTAGTAGTAGTGTAGTAGTATTGTAGTAGTAGTGCAGTAGTATTGTAGTAGTATTGTAGTAGTAGTGCAGTAGTATTATAGTAGTATTGTAGTAGTAGTGTAGTAGTATTGTAGTAGTAGTGCAGTAGTATTGTGGTAGTATTGTAGTAATATTGTAGTAGTAGTAGTGCAGTAGTATTGTAGTAGTAGTGCAGTAGTATTGCAGTAGTATTGTAGTAGTAGTGTAGTAGTATTGTAGTAGTATTGTAGTAGTAGTGTAATAGTATTGTAGTAGTATTGTAGTAGTAGTGTAGTAGTATTGTAGTAGTAGTGTTGTAGTTTTGCAGTAGTAGTGTAGTAGTAGTGTAGTAGTAGTGTAGTAGTATTGTATTAGTATTGTAGTAGTAGTGCAGTAGTATTGCAGTAGTATTGTGGTAGTAGTGTAGTAGTAGTGTAGTAGTAGTATTGTAGTAGTAGTGTAGTAGTATTGTAGTAGTATTGTAGTAGTAGTGCAGTAGTATTGTAGTAGTATTGAAGTAGTATTGGAGTAGTAGTGTAGTAGTAGTGTAGTAGTATTGTAGTAGTAGTGTAGTAGTATTGTAGTAGTAGTGCAGTAGTATTGTAGTAGTATTGTAGTAGTAGTGCAGTAGTATTATAGTAGTATTGTAGTAGTAGTGTAGTAGTATTGTAGTAGTAGTGCAGTAGTATTGTAGTAGTATTGTAGTAGTAGTGCAGTAGTATTGTAGTAGTAGTGCAGTAGTATTGCAGTAGTATTGTAGTAGTAGTGTAGTAGTAGTGTAATAGTATTGTAGTAGTTTTGTAGTAGTAGTGTAGTAGTATTGTAGTAGTAGTGTTGTAGTTTTGCAGTAGTAGTGTAGTAGTAGTGTAGTAGTAGTGTAGTAGTATTGTAGTATTAGTGTAGTAGTAGTGTAGTAGTATTGTATTAGTATTGTAGTAGTAGTGCAGTAGTATTGCAGTAGTATTGTGGTAGTAGTGTAGTAGTAGTATTGTAGTAGTAGTGTAGTAGTATTGTAGTAGTATTGTAGTAGTATTAGAGTATTGTAGTAGTATTGTAGTAGTGTAGTAGTAGTGTAGTAGTATTGTAGTAGTAGTGTAATAGTATTGTAGTAGTATTGTAGTAGTGTAGTAGTAGTGTAGTAGCATTGTAGTAGTATTGTAGTAGTGTAGTAGTATTGTAGAAGTAGTGTAGTAGTAGTATTGTAGTAGTAGTGTAGTAGTATTGTAGTAGTATTGTAGTATTGTAGTAGTATTGTAGTAGTGTAGTAGTATTGTAGTAGTAGTGTAATAGTATTGTAGTAGTATTGTAGTAGTGTAGTAGTAGTGTAGTAGCATTGTAGTAGTATTGTAGTAGTGTAGTAGTAGTGTAGTAGTATTGTAGTAGTAGTGTAGTAGTAGCGTAGTAGTAGTGTAGTAGTAGTGTAGTAGTAGTGTAGTAGTAGTGCAGTAGTATTGTAGTAGTATTGTAGTAGTAGTGCAGTAGTATTAGAGTAGTATTGTAGTAGTAGTGTAGTAGTATTGTAGTAGTAGTGCAGTAGTATTGTAGTAGTAGTGCAGTAGTATTGCAGTAGTATTGTAGTAGTAGTGTAGTAGTATTGTAGTAGTTTTGTAGTAGTAGTGTAATAGTATTGTAGTAGTAGTGTAGTAGTACTGTAGTAGTAGTGTAGTAGTTTTGCAGTAGTATTGTAGTAGTAGTGTAGTAGTATTGTAGTACTAGTGTAGTAGTAGTGTAGTAGTATTGTATTAGTATTGTAGTAGTAGTGCAGTAGTATTGCAGTAGTATTGTGGTAGTAGTGTAGTAGTAGTGTAGTAGTATTGTAGTAGTATTGTAGTAGCAGTGTAGTAGTTTTTTAGTAGTAGTGTAGTAGTATTGTAGTAGTATTGTAGTAGTGTAGTAGTAGTGTAGTAGTATTGTAGTAGTACTGTAGTAGTAGTATTGTAGTAGTAGTAGTGTAGTAGTATTGTAGTAGTGTAATAGTAGTGTAGTAGTGTAGTAGTAGTGTAGTAGTAGTGTAGTAGTATTGTAGTAGTATTGTAGTAGTAGTGTAGTTGTATTGTAGTAGTATTGTAGTAGTGTAGTAGTAGTGTAGTAGTATTGTAGTAGTACTGTAGTAGTAGTATTGTAGTAGTAGTAGTGTAGTAGTATTGTAGTAGTGTAGTAGTAGTGTAGTAGTGTAGTAGTATTGTAGTAGTGTAGTAGTAGTGTAGTAGTATTGTAGTAGTATTGGAAACAGCTGTTAATTTTTGTTTTAGTTTTTGTAATATAATTGTATGATTTTTATAATTGTCAACTCAAAGTAAGAATTATTATTTGATTAAATATCACAATCATTTTAGTTAAAAACTAAATAAAAACACTCTTTGACAAATTTAGCAAGTTGTAACCAGGATGTGCTCCTCTGTGTTTTTACAGTCCACACCTGTTGTTGACAGCAGAGGCTGTTGGACTCACTGCGAGAGTGAAACTGTTTCTTTAGAATTTCGTCATTAAAGTGCCAAAAGTGCCACATTTGTGTCCTGAAGCTCACCACATTTGTGTCCTGAAGCTCGCCACATTTGTGTCCTGAAGCTCGCCACATTTGTGTCCTGAAGCTCGCCACATTTGTGTCCTGAAGCTCGCCACATTTGTGCCCTGAAGCTCGCCACATTTGTGTCCTGAAGCTCGCCACATTTGTGCCCTGAAGCTCGCCACATTTGTGTCCTGAAGCTCGCCCCATTTGTGTCCTGAAGCTCGCCACATTTGTGTCCTGAAGCTCGCCACATTTGTGCCCTGAAGCTCGCCACATTTGTGTCCTGAAGCTCGCCACATTTGTGCCCTGAAGCTCGCCACATTTGTGCCCTGAAGCTCGCCAAGCTCGTTTGAGCGCCCAAATGATCCCGGGAGCAATGTTGTCGGGGGCTTATAGCCCCTGGTAGGGTCTCCTAAGGCAAACAGGTCCTAGGTGACGGGTCAGACAAAGATTGTTTCAGAAGCCTCTTATGATGACAACTATAACAAGGCCGTTTACGTCGCCCGGATCGGCGTCACCGGGGCGACGTCCTGGAGCCAGGCCTGGGATGGGTGCTCGATGGCGAGCGCCTGGTTGCCGGGTCTTACCCCACTGGCCCGGCCAGGCACAGCCCGAAAGAGCGACGTGGGGCCGTCCTCCCGTGGGCCCACCACCCGCAGGAGGATCCATAAGGGACCGGTGCAGAGAGATCTGGGTGGCAGTCGACGGCAGGGGCCTCGGCGACCAGATCTCCAGACACAGAGACTAACTCTGGGGACATGGAATGTCACCTCGCTGGGGGGGAAAGAGCCTGAGCTTGTGCGGGAGGTTAAGCGATACCGACTAGATATAGTCGGCCTCACCTCCACGCCCCTCAGCTCAGCCGCCACGTGTTGGAGTTTACCCCAGTAAACGAGAGGGTCGCGTCCCTCCGCCTTCGGGTGAGGGACAGGTCTCTCACTGTTGTGGCGGCCTACGGGCCGAACAGCAGTGCAGAGTACCCGGCCTTCTTGGAGTCCTTGGGAGGAGTACTGGACAGTGCACCGACCGGGGACTCCGTTGTTCTACTAGGGGACTTCAACGCCCACGTGGGCAATGACAGTGACACCTGGAGAGAGGTGATCGGGAAGAACGGCTTCCCCGATCTGAACCCGAGCGGTGTTCAGTTTTTGGACTTCTGTGCTAGCCACGGATTGTCCATAACGAACACCATGTTCAAGCACAAGGGTGTCCATCAATGCACATGGCACCAGGACACAGGCCGGAGGTCAATGATCGACTTTGTTGTCGTGTCATCTGACCTCCGTCCGCGTGTCTTGGACACTCGGGTGAAGAGAGGGGCGGAGCTGTCAACCGATCACCACCTGGTGGTGAGTTGGATCCGCTGGCGAAGGAGGAAGCCGAACAGACTTGGCAGACCCAAGCGCATTGTGAGGGTCTGTTGGGAACGTCTAGTGGAGCCCTCTGTCAGTAGGGTATTCAACTCGCACCTCCGGGAGAGCTTCTCCCATGTCCCGGGGGAGGTTGGGGACATTGAGTCCGAGTGGACCATGTTCTCCGCCTCCATTGTTGATGCGGCTGCTCGGAGCTGTGGTCGCAAGGTCTCCGGTGCCTGTCGTGGGGCAACCCCGAACACGGTGGTGGACACCGGAAGTAAGGGATGCCGTCAGACTGAAGAAGGAAGCCTGTCAGGCCACTCTGGCTTGTGGGTCTCCAGAGGTCATCGACAGGTATCGGCAGGCCAAGCGAGCCGCGGCTCGTGCTGTCGCAGAGGCAAAAACCCGGGCCTGGGAGGAGTTCGGGGAGGCCATGGAGGAGGACTATCGGTCGGCACCAAAGAAATTCTGGCAAACCGTCCGGCGCCTCAGGAGGGGGAAGCAGTGCCTCACCAACACCGTTTACGGTGCGGGTGGAGACCTGCTGACCTCGACTGGGGATGTCGTCGGACGGTGGAAGGAATACTTTGAGGATCTCCTTAATCCCTCAGTCACATCTTCCGAAGAGGAAGTAGAGACCAGGGGCTGAGAGGCTGGCTCATCCATCACCCAAGCTGAAGTCACTGAGGTTGTTCGCAAACTCCTCGGGCTCCGGGGGTGGATGAGATCCGTCCTGAGTACCTAAAGTATCTGGAGTTGTAGGACTGTCTTGGCTGACACGTCTCTGCAACATCACGAGGCAGTCGGGGACCGTACCTCTGGACTGGCAGACCGGGATGGTTGTCCCTCTGTTCAAGAAGGGGGACCGGAGGGTGTGTTCCAACTACAGAGGGATCACACTCCTCAGCCTCCCATAAGGTCTATTCCAGGTCCTGGAGAGGAGAATCTGACCGATAGTCGAACCTCGGATTCAGGAGGAGCAGAGTGGTTTTCGTCCCGGTCGTGGAACACTGGACCAGCTCTATACCCTCCATCGGGTGCTCGAGGGTTCATGGGAGTTTGCCCAACCAGTCCTCGTGTGCTTTGTGGATCTGGAGAAGCCTTTCGACCGTGTCCCTCGGGGTGCCCTTTGGGGGGTGCTCCGGGAGTACGGGGTCCAGGGCCCTTTGCTCAGGGCTGTCCGGTCCCTGTATGATCGGAGTAGGAGCTGTGTTCCCATTGCCGGCAGTAAGTCAGACCTGTTCCCAGTGCATGTTGGACTCCTCAGGGCTGCGCTTTGTCACCGGTTCTGTTCATAGTTTTTATGGACAGAATTTCTAGGCGCAGTCAGGGGTCGGAGGGTGTGGTCAGGGGTCGGAGGGTGTCCGGTTTGGGGACCACAGGATTCCATCTCTGCTGTCTGCAGACGATGTTGTCCTGATGGCTCCATCAAACCCGGACCTGCAGCTGCACTGGGACGGTTTGCAGCCGAGTGTGAAGCGGCTGGGATGAGAATCTGCTCCAAATCCGAGGTCATGGTTCTCGACCGGAAAAAGGTGGCTTGCCCTCTTCAGGTGGGTGGGGTGTCCTTGCTCCAAGTGGAGGAGTTCAAGTATCTCGGGGTCTTGTTCACGAGTGAGGGAAGGATGGAGCGTGAGATCGACAGGCGGATCGGTGCAGCGGCTGCAGTGATGCAGTCGCTGCATCGACTGTTGTGGTGAAGAAGGAGCTGAGCCGAAAGGCAAAGCTCTCAATTTACCGGTCGGTCTACGTTCCTACCCTCACCTATGGTCCGAAAGAACAAGATCGCGGATACAAGCGGTCGAAATGAGTTTCCTCCGCCGTGTGGCTGGGCGGTCCCTTAGAGATAAGGTGAGGAGCTCGGCCACACGGGGGGAGCTCGGAGTAGAGCTGCTGCTCCTCCAGCTGAGGTAGCTCGGGCATCTGTTCCGGAGCCTCCTGGGCGCCTCCCTCGGGAGGTGTTTCAGGCATGTCCCACCGGGAAAAGCTGGAGAGACTATGTCTCCCGGCTGGCCTGGGAACGCCTCGGGATCTCCCCCGGAAGAGTTGGAGGATGTGTCTGGGGAGTGAGAAGTCTGGGAGTCCCTGCTCAGACTGCTGCCCCCGCGACCCGGCCCCGGATAAAGCGGCAGAAAATGGATGGATGGAAGGATCGATCATAGAGTTAACATCATAGAGAATTTAGAGGATTGTTTTTGGCCTGTAGCTTGACTTAATAATAATGAAACCTCAGGAGCTCCAGACCCCTGCTTGGCCTCCTCGAAGCCTCGGCTCCTCGAAGCCTCGGCTCCTCGAAGCCTCAGCTCCTTGATTCCTCGGCCGCACACACTTCCTGCAGAGGATACACCACAGAGGTCAGATGGCTCCCACACAGGTCAGATGGCTCCCACACAGGTCAGATGGCTCCCACACAGGTCAGATGGCTCCCACACAGGTCAGATGGCTCCCACAAAGGTCAGATGGCTCCCACACAGGTCAGATGGTTCCCACACAGGTCAGATGGCTCCCACAAAGGTCAGATGGCTCCCACAAAGGTCAGATGGCTCCCACACAGGTCAGATGGCTCCCACACAGGTCAGATGGCTCCCACACAGGTCAGATGGCTCCCACACAGGTCAGATGGCTCCCACAAAGGTCAGATGGCTCCCACAAAGGTCAGATGGCTCCCACAAAGGTCAGATGGCTCCCACACAGCCGCTGTCGCTTGTTTTCTCTCCAGTGTCTTTGTTTTCATCTTAACTTTGACGCTGAAGCAACTCTCTCTCTCTCACTTCAAAAGAGCCAAAGTCAGACACAGTTTTACTGCTGTGGCTGAATCTGATGAATCATATTTACAAAGGACACGTGTAAATATTAAGACGGGATGTTCTCAATCTAGTGAGAATGTTTGCTTCAAGATTTCTCCATTGAGATATTATTGCTTTGTTCCACAGTATAAGACATAAACCTTATCTTACATTTATTCAATTATTCTTCTGATTGTCTTGCAAACTTGAAACTGAAACACGCATTATATTATTTTCACGCAGATTTCTTTCAACTTTGAAAAACTTTCACTTAATTCAAATGCCAAAAAAAAAAGAATTACATAAATTCAGTGTAAAATAAAAGCTTTGGTAATAAAAGTACAAAATAACCTTCATATGGAACGTTCAAGTAAAGAAAACCCTCAACATCAGAAAGGTTCAAACATTTAACAATCTTCCTAAATAAAGTCAGAATGATGAAATAATATATGACATTTGACAAAAACCACAGCCTCCCAGGAGAGTAGAAAGGGGGGGACAAAGGGGTCTGTTGTTTAAGGGGCCCAGAACTGAACACTCTTTCTGTGTTCCTTAAATGTAGAGGGATCAATTCAAATGTGTTTTCTGTAGTTTACTTGCGTAATGTATTTTGGTCGTCTTATTAAGAATTCGAATAAACTAGATCTGAATGAAAATTGGTGTAATACGTTTAATAAACAGGCTAAGAATGAGGCATCAACAAATCCTTCGGTAAAATCCATCAAACTCTTGCTGAGGGGCCCCAGGTGAGGCCGCGGCCCCTGTGCTTGTGTGGCCCCACGTGAGGCTGCGGCCCCTGTGCTTGTGTGGCCCCACGTGAGGCCGCGGCCCCTGTGCTTGTGTGGCCCCACGTGAGGCCGCGGCCCCTGTGCTTGTGTGGCCCCAGGTGAGGCCGCGGCCCCTGTGCTTGTGTGGCCCCACGTGAGGCCGCGGCCCCTGTGCTTGTGTGGCCCCACGTGAGGCCGCGGCCCCTGTGCTTGTGTGTCCCCCACGTGAGGCCGCGGCCCCTGTGCTTGTGTGGCCCCACGTGAGGCCGCGGCCCCTGTGCTTGTGTGGCCCCACGTGAGGCCGCGGCCCCTGTGCTTGTGTGGCCCCACGTGAGGCCGCGGCCCCTGTGCTTGTGTGGCCCCCACGTGAGGTTCTTCCTCACGTGGGGCCAAGTCTCGAGGACAACAGTCTGAATTATTTTGATTACAAAAACAAAGTCCTTAATTGTATGGTATATATATGATAATATATGATAATATATAATAATATATAATAATATATAATAATATATAATAATATATAAGAATATATAAGAATATAATAATAATAATAATAATAATAATAATAATAATAATAATAATAATAATAATAATAATATATATGGTATTTTAATGACTTATTTAATTCCCTATTTAGGTTTGAATTAGATTAGCAATGAGCTAGCATTTGGGGCTCTTTGGATTTTTGAGAGGAGATTTGGTTCATGGTCCGTCTTGTGCTGGCGATCTGCAGAACTTTGAACTCTTATGTCCCTCTCTCATACCACGACTCCCCTCCCCTCTACCTCCCTCTACCCCATTTCTCCCCCCTCCATCTTTTATAATTGGACAGCATACTAACCCTCTCACCAAATCTGTTCTATCCTTTTCAAGAAGCGCAGTAAACCTGGCCGTGTTAAAGCTCAATGAGCAGGGCCTGTTGGACAAATTGAAAAACAAGTGGTGGTACGACAAAGGAGAGTGTGGCAGCGGAGGCGGAGGCGAGAAGGTTAGCCTAATGTCGCTACGCCCCATGTGACCGTGCTGTATGTGTCGTGTGTGTGTGTGTGTGTGTGTGTGTGTAGTGACAGGGGCATCTGCCAGGTCGCCACCCGAGGGCGCCATCACGGGCACAACCAGAGGCTATGTCCACACTAAGCATTTTAGGCTTTCGCTGTTTATGGCAGAAAATCCAAATGTTTTACTGACATGAAGTTAACCTAAACCTTCTGGATTGAAGGAGGAGACAGATTAGAAAAGCGGTTTATTTTTGGAATGTTAATTTGATACTGCAATAGTAGGAGGTGTCACGAACGGCAGAACGGAGCCAATTACGGAGCTGGAAACAAGCGATGGTTTAACACTCTTTAATTGAATAAAACAGAACAAATACAAAGTCCTTCAGCAGTGGTCAGATCCAGCACACAGCGGTGTCAGAGAGTCCGTTCCAGGTTCGGTGCACAGGCAAACAGCGATATCAGAGGTCAGGCAGAAGGAAAGGTCGATGACGGCAAACAGGAATCACCAGGAGTAGGCAAAAATCAGAGTCAGAGTCAGAATAGGAATCAAAGGCAAAACGGCTCAAATGCTGGGGCTTCGCAGACAATCTCGCACTGAACAGAGGAAACCAACACCTAAAATACTACAGCCAGTGATCAACAATGAGATACAGCAGTGATGAGCTGAGAGACAAAAGGGGCGGTAACCAGAGAGACAAAGGGGCGGTAACCAGAGAGACAAAGGGGCGGTAACCAGAGAGACAAAGGGGCGGTAACCAGAGAGACAAAGGGGCGGTAACCAGAGAGACAAAGGGGCGGTAACCAGAGAGACAAAGGGGCGGTAACCAGAGAGACAAAGGGGCGGTAACCAGAGGGACAAAGGGGCGTTAACCAGAGAGACAAAGGGGCGGTAACCAGAGAGACAAAGGGGCGGTAACCAGAGAGACAAAGGGGCGGTAACCAGAGAGACAAAGGGGCGGTAACCAGAGGGAGAACAAGAAGGGAGGAGGAAACCAAGAGGAGCAGAGAAAGAAGACTGTGAGTAAAACATGACAACTTTACTTCACCAGACAGACGGTGACCATGACTGGAGCATCAAAGTATAATTGTAGGAGTATAATTGTTAGTTACTCAATTAATATTGACAAGATCTGTATGTATCACTTACTACTACACCTTAATTAGCCTTAATAAAGTACAATAAAGCACTAAACTAAGGCTTCAATCATAATGAACAAATTGTTTTATTAATAGTCTGAATAATTCAGGCTTAGTAAGTACTTAATTAATCATATTCGAAGGAGCGGTGCAAAAACACTTTTGTTCCTTGTTGACTTACTTTAAAGTAAGTTAAATGGTTTTACATGTATGAATAATATGATATGTATAAAGTAAATGCTTGGTGTGGATATTGTGCTCTGTGTGAGAGGAGAGCGAGTACTGATGAACCAAAATGAACCATATGTGAAAATACTTTTTGTGTTTCATTTATTATTGTTTGTTGTTTTCATCTTAGCACATAATGAATCCTTGAGTTTAACATTTATAAAAGATTTTATTTCTACAATCATACTAAATGTAACAGAGGCTATATAATCATCAGAATTGGTTCAACAGTAGTGGCTCCATGTTACGCACAGAAAGGTCCTGGCGACATGTCCCTGTTGCAGAGCAGTGACGAAGCCAGGGCCCCACTTATATGTCTGTTAGCTCCGCCCATCCACCACGCCAAAGTACCCCGAGCAGTACCCCCAGAAATACCCCCAGAAATACCCCCACGGAGCAAAGAGACATGTAGCAGCAGTGGGGCCTCTCTGGGCTTGGTCACTTGGTCAAACAAACCCTGAGATGATGCTCTTGTTGGGCTTCTGATGATGATGATGACGACTAAATAACATAAAATAACATGTACTATGATGTTATTTATGTTATTTCCCCTACCCCCGACCCCTCCCCCTATGAAGAACGCCCGTAAACCTTGCCGTATTGAAACTGAGTGAAGCAGGAGTCTTAGACAAACTGAAAAACAAATGGTGGTACGATAAAGGGGAGTGTGGACCCAAGGACTCGGGAAGTAAGGTCAGTGTCCAGCCCCGCATTGGCCCCTCCTCACTGTGCACGCTGATACAGGCACACGGACAGCACCGAGCGTGTTAAGAGTGTGCAGGGAGCACGGAGCGCACACAGGGGTGGACTCATCTGTGGCAATCAAGTGCTGCTTAACTCGGGTTAAAGTGCACTCTCCAACTTGTGTAATTCATGTAACATAGATTTATGTGATGCTCATTTCTCTGTGCAATACTGTATTACATGGCAAACAGTAAAGTGAACGAGGGAATGTGCAATCAAATCATATAGGCTTTAGTAAATGTGCAATCAAAACGGCACATAGGCTTTTTTAGTAAGCGTGCCATTAAATCTGACATAAGACTGTGAAATACACGTCAGTGAAAGGCCTTCTGATGGTGTATTATTTCGGTCCTTTGCTTTTCTTTAGGGTGTTGAATGTATTGAGTACATAGTGTTGGTGAGGTCCTCTGTTAAAGCATGTGGCCCCCTGTGGCCCCCTGTGGCCCCAAGACATCTTTATCCTATGGGAGACAATAAAAGATGGCCGTAGAGTCTGTTTCCCTGTGGGTTTGTCTGCCTCTGATTTCTGTCCAACCTTAATAACCCACGAGTGCTTCACCTGCCACTGGAATGAGTCCACTCCTGTCCTCCTGACAGACAGGGACACTGTGACAGGGACAGACACATCGCTGCACTTACCAGGAGCCCATGTACACACACATGTACACACATGTACACATGTACAACCACATGTACACACACATGTACGCACACACATGTACACATACATGTACACACACATGTACACACACACATGTACACACACATGTACACATGTACAACCACATGTACACACACATGTACGCACACACATGTACACATACATGTACACACACATGTACACACACACATGTACACACACATGTACACACACATGTACATACACATGTACACACACACATGTACACATACATGTACACACACATGTACATACACACATGTACACACACATGTACACACACATGTACACACACATGTACACACACATGTACACACACATGTACACACACATGTACACACACATGTACACACACATGTACATACACACATGTACACACATATGTACACACATGTACATACACACATGTACACACACATGTACACACACATGTACACACACATGTACATACACACATGTACATACACATGTACACACACATGTACACACACATGTACACACACATGTACACACACATGTACATACACATGTACACACACATGTACACACACATGTACATACACACATGTACACACATATGTACACACACATGTACATACACATGTACACACACATGTACACACACATGTACACACACATGTACACACACATGTACACACATATGTACACACACATGTACACACACATGTACACACACATGTACATACACATGTACACACACATGTACACACACATGTACATACACACATGTACACACATATGTACACACACATGTACATACACATGTACACACACATGTACACACACATGTACACACACATGTACACACACATGTACATACACACATGTACACACACATGTACATACACACATGTACACACACATGTACATAAACACATGTACACATACATGTACACATACATGTACACACACACATGTACACACACACATGTACACACACATGTACACATACATGTACACACACATGTACACACACATGTACATACACACATGTACACATACATGTACACATACTTGTACACACACACATGTACACACACACATGTACACACACATGTACACATACATGTACACACACATGTACACACACATGTACACACACATGTACACACACATGTACACATGTAGACACACATGTACACACACGCATGTACACACACATGTACACACACATGTACACATGTAGACACACATGTACACACTCTCCTGGTCTGGACCTGTCGGACCTGTCGGACCTGTCGGAGTGTGAGCAGTGAAGACACAAGAAGAGTCAGGAAGTGCTTATTCATCATTTCCATTCAGTGTAATTTTGAACCCAATTCCCCAATAAAACAGAAGAAGTTCCAAACCCCTCAAAATGCAGTAAGAACCTTAAATGAAGGCAGAGACCACCACACTGACCTCACTGGACACCAGAGAGACCACCACACTGACCTCACTGGACACCAGAGAGACCACCACATTGACCTCACTGGACACCAGAGAGACCACCACACTGACCTCACTGGACACCAGAGAGACCACCACATTGACCTCACTGGACACCAGAGAGACCACCACACTGACCTCACTGGACCTCACAGTTCAGTGCAGACGTCCTGATGCTTCACTGTCAGGCTGTGTTATGGCACAATAATATGCATCATATTTATAATAACATAAACATACATATGAGCATGATTGTGTGGTCCTTTGTGAGCAGCTAATGCAGGACAGGCCCAGACCCTCAGACCCAGACCCTCAGGTGGGACAGGCCCAGACCCTCAGGCCCAGACCCTCAGGTGGGACAGGTCCGGACCCTCAGGCCCAGACCCTCAGGTGGGACAGGTCCAGACCCTCAGGCCCAGACCTCAGGTGGGACAGGTCCAGACCCTCAGGCCCAGACCCTCAGGCCCAGACCCTCAGGTGGGACAGGTCCAGACCCTCAGGCCCAGACCCTCAGGTGGGACTGGCCCAGACCCTCAGGCCCAGACCCTCAGGTAGGACAGGTCCGGACCCTCAGGCCCAGACCCTCAGGTGGGACAGGTCCGGACCCTCAGGCCCAGACCCTCAGGTGGGACAGGTCCGGACCCTCAGGCCCAGACCCTCAGGTGGGACAGGTCCAGACCCTCAGGCCCAGACCCTCAGGTGGGACAGGCCCGGACCCTCAGGCCCAGACCCTCAGGTGGGACAGGTCCGGACCCTCAGGCCCAGACCCTCAGGTGGGACAGGTCCAGACCCTCAGGCCCAGACCCTCAGGTGGGACAGGTCCAGACCCTCAGGCCCAGACCCTCAGGTGGGACAGGTCCAGACCCTCAGGCCCAGACCCTCAGGTGGGACTGGCCCAGACCCTCAGGCCCAGACCCTCAGGTGGGACAGGTCCGGACCCTCAGGCCCAGACCCTCAGGTGGGACAGGTCCAGACCCTCAGGCCCAGACCCTCAGGTGGGACTGGCCCAGACCCTCAGGCCCAGACCCTCAGGTAGGACAGGTCCGGACCCTCAGGCCCAGACCCTCAGGTGGGACAGGTCCGGACCCTCAGGCCCAGACCCTCAGGTGGGACAGGTCCAGACCCTCAGGCCCAGACCCTCAGGTGGGACAGGCCCAGACCCTCAGGCCCAGACCCTCAGGCCCAGACCCTAAGTGGGACAGGCCCAGACCCTCAGGTGGGACTGGCCCAGACCCTCAGGTGGGACAGGTCCAGACCCTCAGGTGGGACAGGTCCAGACCCTCAGGCCTAGACCCTCAGGCCTAGACCCTCAGGTGGGACAGGCCCAGACCCTCAGGCCCAGACCCTCAGGTTGGACAGGTCCAGACCCTCAGGCCCAGACCCTCAGGTGGGACAGGTCCAGACCCTCAGGCCTAGACCCTCAGGCCTAGACCCTCAGGTGGGACAGGCCCAGACCCTCAGGCCCAGACCCTCAGGTTGGACAGGTCCAGACCCTCAGCCCAGACCCTAAGTAAGACTGGCCCAGACCCTCAGGTGGGACAGACCAGTCAGTAGGTGAAAGAAGGATTATAGTTTAACTTTTTGTGTGTCAGGTTGGCCTTCAGAGCCCTCAGGTAGTATGTCACATGTTATGTCTGGTGTTAAGTGAAACCTTGCTCTGATTGACTGTCCTGTGTCCCCTGCAGGACAAGTCGTCCCAGGCCCTGAGCCTATCCAACGTGGCGGGGGTCTTCTACATCCTGGTGGGCGGCCTGGGCCTGGCCATGCTGGTGGCCCTCATCGAATTCTGCTACAAGTCCAGAAACGAGGCCAAGCGAATGAAGGTGGATCCCCCTGAGCCGTGCGACCCCTGCCCCCCCTGAGCCATGCAACCCCTGCCCCCCTGAGCCGTGCGACCCCTGCCCCCCCTGAGCCGTGCGACCCCTGCCCCTCCTGAGCCGTGCGACCCCTGCCCCCCTGAGCCGTGCGACCCCTGCCCCCCCTGAGCCGTGCGACCCCTGCCCCCCCTGAGCCGTGCGACCCCTGCCCCCCTGAGCCGTGCGACCCCTGCCCCCCCTGAGCCGTGCGACCCCTGCCCCCCCTGAGCCGTGCGACCCCTGCCCCCCTGAGCCGTGCGACCCCTGCCCCCCCTGAGCCGTGCAACCCCTGCCCCCCCTGAGCCGTGCGACCCCTGCCCCCCTGAGCCGTGCGACCCCTGCCCCCCCTGAGCCGTGCGACCCCTGCCCCCCCCGCAGCAGCCCTGGGCCTAGCCCCAGCCCCAGTCTGCAGCAGCTAGCCCACATTAGCCAGGCCCTTAACATGTAGTGTGTTCAGACTGTAAGTGCACTGCCCTCTGGTGGCCATGCTGTGTCTGATTGGCTCACTGTGGTCATGTGACGTCCTGCGCTCTGTCTTGGGGTTGTACTGTCACACCATTCAGGCTTCTGTCCTGCATCTACATGATGTCAATTCAGAACACAAGCACTGCCTCTGCGCATCAAGAAAGAACTTTAGCTCTAGATTTGAGAACAGAATTCGCACTAAAGCGCATCACAAATGCCAGTTTAGCCCCGTTTCCATCAAAGCGTGCGACATGTCCAAAAGACTTTAAGACTTTAGTAATGCTGTAGATATGTCTTACTACCAAACAAAAGGCTGACACGTTTTTGTCTGAGCTTCAGCGAGGATGTTTGTTTACCTCATGGGAACATTTGGATCATTTTGGCTTTGTTCATCTGTGTCCGCCCCGGCCCGCCCCGGCCCGCCCCGGCCCGCCCCGGCCCGCCCCGGCCCCGCCCCGGCCCTGCCCCGGCCCCGCCCCGGCCCCGCCTCGTGCAGGTCTGCGTTCTGATGGCCACATGGGTTTGAATATTATCCGACTAAAATGCATTTTCACCTTTCAAAATTAGTTCCAGCTGTTATGTGCTTTAAAACTAAACCGACCTGAAGCGAGCGTATTCACTTTTGTGCGAATTAAGGACACTAAATTCAATATATGATGTTTCCAGCTCCTGTTACTTCTGCAATATCTCAAAATGTGAATTCACAATAAGGTGATGGAAACGCAGTTACAGTCACTTACCTGCGCTCTAGTGGTTTCACAGGAGCTCAGGACCATGGGTGCTCTGCTCCGTTATCACAGCTGTGGGACAGTGCTGAGTGGACCGCTCTGTCACATGCTCACGTTTGGCTGCAGGAGACAGTCTAATCGCTCCTGTCACACACTTAAGCGCTGTGGGTTTATGCAGGATGTACGTGAGGTGTCAGACTGCTCAGTGTGCAGCTGTAGAAGCGGAAGGAGCTGTGATAAATGAGGAGCAGTCAGTGTGAGGAGGATTACGGCGGCTGAGGTGGGACAGCTCCCTCAGGACTCTGGCCGTTAGTGTGTACACTTACGTGCCTCTGTGATGTGTGTGGGCGTGGCTGTGTGCTCCATCGGCCTGTGCTGCTGCTGCTGCTGCTGCTGCTGCTGCTGCTGCTGCTGTTGCTGGTGCTGCTGTTGCTGCTGCTGCTGCTGCTGCTGCTGGTGCTGGTGCTGCCTGTGTTGCTGCTGCTGCTGCTGCTGCTGCTGCTGCTGCTCCTGCTGCTCCTGCTGCTGCTGCTGCTGCTGCTGCTGCTGCTGCTGCTGCTGTTGCTGGTGCTGCTGTTGCTGCTGCTGCTGCTGCTGCTGCTGCTGGTGCTGGTGCTGCCTGTGTTGCTGCTGCTGCTGCTGCTGCTGCTGCTGCTCCTGCTGCTGCTGCTGCTGTTGCTGGTGCTGCTGTTGCTGCTGCTGCTGCTGTTGCTGCTGCTGCTGCTGCTGCTGCTGCTGCTGCTGCTGCTGGGACTGCACTCTGTCTCCTCACCCGTCACCCATTCACCGCTTCACCCTTCACCCCTTCACCTCTCTGACCTGCACTGTCCAAAGAGCTCTCTTACATTCACCAACTGTTGAAGCAGAGTGTTGTTGTCTCCGATTGGTCAATTATTCTGCATTTGACCCATCCTTTGCCCAGTGCCTCTGACAGGGCAGCCGGTCAGGAGCAGTGGATGACAGTGGACAGTGCTTGGCAGGGCTTAGTGCCAGGACCTTGGACAGGCCCATCTTAACAGGAGGAATAGTGTCATGTCTACTGTCTCCAGCTGTGCTTCCACTTCCAGAGTAGAGCAGTGTTTCCACAGAGACGTTGTTGCCTAGATTGTTCCACAGTGTGGCATTAAACATGTCTATCTTGCAATTATTTTATTTAATTCAATTCAATTCTATTTATTTTTGTAGAGCCCAAACTCAGAGCGCCCCCCGTCCCAGAGCGCCCCCGTCCCAGAGCGCCCCCTGTCCCAGAGTGCCCCCCGTCCCAACCCAGAGTGCCCCCCGTCCCAGAGCGCCCCCTGTCCCAGAGCACCCCTGTCCTAGAGCGCCCCTGTCCCAGATCGCCCCCTGTCCCAGAGCCCCCCTGTCCCAGAGCGCCCCCTGTCCCAGAGCGCTCCCTGTCCCAGAGCGCCCCCGTCCCAGAGCGCCCCCTGTCCCAGAGCACCCCCTGTCCCAGAGCACCCCTGTCCTAGAGCGCCCCTGTCCCAGATCGCCCCCTGTCCCAGAGCCCCCCTGTCCCAGAGCGCCCCCTGTCCCAGAGCGCCCCCTGTCCCATATGGAGGACCCTGAGTGCCTCGTTATCTGGAGTAAAGCTATAATTAATGAAGTTTTTAAAGATAATTTAATACAGTGGTTCTCAAACGTTTTCTCTGGCAACAGTTTTTGTTAACGCATAAGTGACATCATATTAATGAGATCATGCTTTTATTAATTGGCTGAGAGACATCACTGGAACATGTTTAGACTCTGAGGGAGGGAGGGAGGGAGGGAGGGAGGAAAGGAGGGAGGGAGGGAGGAAAGGAGGGAGGAAAGGAGGGAGGGAGGGAGGAAAGGAGGAAGGGATAGTAGCAGCCAAAGAGAATCCAAAGGTCTCAGTGGCGACAGAGACAGTTGCTCTTCATGTTCTTTATATCAGCCATTTTTCCTTGGGACAAACTGGTAGAACTCATAAACATGCCAAATCTTTTACTAATGCGACAAACAGCGGTAAAGCTCCGCCTCTTGTCTGCCTCTTCGCTTTTCCGTGGCGCTCCTGGTTTTCCGCTAACAGTAAATAAAAGGATGGAGTTCTCTGATTACAGCAACGTATGAACCAACCCCCACTAGAAATGTAACGAGAGATGTTCAAGCATCGAATGTGCGTCTGCTTTAACCTTCCTCACTTCATCCACTGCTTTCACCTGCAGTCTGTGTTCACACCTTACCTTACTCACCCAACTTACCCAACGCACCCAACTCTCCCAACGTACCCAACTCACCCAACTCACCCAACGCACCCAACCCTCGCAACGCACCCAACTCTCCCAACTCACCCAATGCACCCAACGCACCCAACTCGCCTAACGCACCCAACACACCCAACACACCCAACGCACCCAACTCTCCCAACACACCCAACTCACCCAACACACCCAACTCACCCAACTCTCCCAACACACCCAACTCACCCAACACACCCAACTCTCCCAACTCTCCCAACTCACCCAACACACCCAACACGCCCAACGCACCCAACTCTCCCAACACACCCAACTCACCCAACACACCCAACTCACCCAACTCTCCCAACACACCCAACTCACCCAACACACCCAACTCTCCCAACTCTCCCAACTCACCCAACGCACCCAATGCACGCAACTCTCCCGACTCTCCCAACTCACCCAACTCACCCAACACACCCAACTCTCCCAACTCACCCAACGCACCCAACCCTCGCAACGCACCCAACTCTCCCAACTCACCCAATGCACCCAACGCACCCAACTCGCCTAACGCACCCAACTCTCGCAACGCACCCAACTCACCCAACGCACCCAACTCACCCAACGCACCCAACTCACCCAACTCTCCCAACTCACCCAACTTACCCAATGCACCCAACGCACCCAACTCTCCCAACGCACCCAACTCACCCAACTCTCCCAACGCACCCAACTCACCCAACTCTTCCAACTCACCCAACTCACCCAACACACCCAACTCTCCCAACTTACCCAACTCTTCCAACTCACCCAACACAACCAACACTTCCAACTCACCCAACGCACCCAACGCACCCAACTCTCCCAACGCACCCAACTCACCCAATTCTCCCAACTCTTCCAACTCACCCAACACACCCAACTCTCCCAACTTACCCAACTCTTCCAACTCACCCAACACACCCAACTCTTCCAACTCACCCAACACAACCAACACTTCCAACTCACCCAACGCACCCAACTCTCCCAACGCACCCAACTCACCCAATTCTCCCAACTCTTCCAACTCACCCAACGCACCCAACTCTCCCAACGCACCTAACTCTCCCAACGCACCCAACACACCCAACTCACCCAACTCTTCCAACTCACCCAACTCTCCCAACTTACCCAACGCACCCAACGCACCCAACTCTCCCAACTCACCCAACTCACCCAACGCACCCAACTCTCCAAACTCACCCAAGGCACCCAACACTCCCAACGCACCCAACTTTCCCAACTCACCCAACGCACCCAACACACCCAACACACCCAACTCACCCAACTCTCCCAACTCACCAACACACCCAACTCTCCCAACGCACCCAACGCACCCAACTCACCCAACTCACCCAACGCACCCAACTCTCCCAACGCACCCAACTCACCCAACTCACCCAACTCTCCCAACTTACCCAACACACCCAACTCACCCAACTCACCCAACACACCCAACTCACCCAACTATCCCAACTATCCCAACACACCCAACTCACCCAACTCACCCAACGCACCCAACTCTCCCAACGCACCCAACTCACCCAACACACCCAACACACCCAACACACCCAACGCACCCAACTCTCCCAACACACCCAACTCACCCAACACACCCAACTCACCCAACTCTCCAAACACACCCAACTCACCCAACTCACCCAACACACCCAACACACCCAACACACCCAACGCACCCAACTCTCCCAACACACCCAACTCACCCAACACACCCAACTCACCCAACTCTCCAAACACACCCAACTCACCCAACTCACCCAACGCACCCAACGCACGCAACTCTCCCGACTCTCCTAACTCACCCAACTCACCCAACACACCCAACTCTCCCAACTCACCCAACGCACCTAACTCGCCTAACGCACCCAACTCTCGCAACGCACCCAACTCACCCAACGCACCCAACTCACCCAACGCACCCAACTCTCCCAACGCACCCAACTCTCCCAACGGACCCAACTCACCCAACAAACCCAACTCTCCCTCCTCACCCAACACACCCAACTCATCCAACTTACCCAAATCACCCAACGCACCCAACTCACCAAACTCACCCAACTCACCCAACACACCCAACACACCCAACACACCCAACACACCCAACTCACCCAACATACCCAACTCACCCAACTCTCCCAACGCACCCAAATCTCCCAACGCACCCAACTCTCCCAACGCACCCAACGTACCCAACTCATCCAACTCTCCCAACGCACCCAACGCACCCAACTCTCCCAACGCACGCAACTCCCAACGCACCCAACTCACCCAACTCTCCCAACTCACCAAACTCACCCAACTCACCCAACTCACCCAACGCACCCAACTCCACCGCACCCAACTCTCCCAACTCACCCAACTCACCCAACTCACCCAACTCTCCCAACGCACCCAACTCCACCGCACCCAACTCTCCCAACGCACCCAACTTTCCCAACTTTCCCAACGCACCCAACTTTCCCAACTTTCCCAACGCACCCAACTTTCCCAACACACCCAACTCTCCCAATTCTCCCAACGCACCCAATTCACCTCACTCACCCAACTCTCCAAACGCACCCAACGCACCCAACTCACCCAACTCTCCCAACTCACCAACACACCCAACTCTCCAAACGCACCCAACGCACCCAACTCACCCAACTCTCCCAACTCACCAACGCACCCAACTCACCCAACTCACCCAACTCACCCAACTCACCCAACTCACCCAACGCACCCAACTCTCCCAACGCACCCAACTCACCCAACTCACCCAACTCTCCCAACTCACCCAACTTACCCAACACACCCAACTCACCCAACTCACCCAACACACCCAACTCACCCAACACACCCAACTCACCCAACTCACCAAACACACCCAACTCACCCAACTCTCCCAACGCACCCAACTCACCAAACACACCCAACTCTCCAAACTCACCCAACTTACCCAACACACCCAACTCACCCAACGTACCCAACTCACCCAATGCAACCACCTCTCCCAACGCACCCAACTCACCCAAATCTCCCAACACACCCAACTCACCCAACACACCCAACTCACCCAACTCTCCCAACGCACCCAACGCACCCAAGTCTCCCAACGCACCCAACTCTCCCAACGCACCCAACGCACCCAACGTACCCAATTCACCCAACTCTCCTAACGCACCCAACGCACCCAAGTGTCCC
This sequence comes from Eucyclogobius newberryi, assembly GCF_026437365.1. Lineage (NCBI taxonomy): Eukaryota > Metazoa > Chordata > Actinopteri > Gobiiformes > Gobiidae > Eucyclogobius > Eucyclogobius newberryi. Next base: position 37,236,146 of record NW_027315779.1, read on the forward strand.
AAGGCACCCAACTCTCCCAACGCACCCAACACACCCAACTCTCCCAACGTACCCAACTCTCCCAACGCACCCACTCATCTCACTCACCCAACTCTCCCAACGCACCCAACGCACCCAACTCTCCCAACGCACCCAACATACCTCAACTCACCCAACTCTCCCAACGCACCCAACACACCCAACTCACACAAAACACCTCACTCGACCAACTCTTCCAACGCACCCAACGCACCCAACTCACCAAAGTCACCCAACTCTCCCAACTCACCCAACACACCCAACTCTCCCAACGTACCCAACTCACCCAACACACCCAACTCAACCAACTCTCCCAACCACCCAACTCACCCAACTCACCCAACTCACCCAACGCAACCAACCCTCCCAACGCACCCAACTCACCCAACACACCCGACTCACCCAATTTACCCAACACACCCAACTCACCCAACACACCCAACACACCCAACTCACCCAACGCACCCAACTTGCCCAACTCACCCAATGCATTCAACTCATTCAACTCACCCAATGCGCCCAATTCACCTAATACACCAAACTCACCCACCTCACCAAATAGTCCCAACTCATGCAACACAACCAACTCACCCAACTCACCCAACGCACCCAACTCACCCAACGCACCCAACTCTCCCAACGCACCCAACACACCCAACTAACCCAACTCTCCCAACTTACCCACTCATCTCACTCACCCAACTCTCCCAACGCACCCAACGCACCCAACTAACCCAACTCTCCCAACTTACCCACTCATCTCACTCACCCAACTCTCCCAACACAACCAACTCACCCAACTCACCCAACGCACCCAACTCTCCCAACACAACCAACTCACCCAACTCACCCAACGCACCCAACTCTCCCAACACACCCAACTCACCCAACTCACCCAACGCACCCAAAGCTCCCAACTAACCCAAATCTCCCAACGCACCCACTCATCTCACTCACCCAACTCTCCCAACACAACCAACTCACCCAACTCACCCAACGCACCCAACTCACCCAACGCACCCAACGCACCCAACTCTCCCAACGCACCCAACGCACCCAACTAACCCAACTCTCCCAACTCACCCAACTTACCCAACACACCCAACTCACCCAACTTACCCAACTCACCCAACTCTCCCAACACACCCAACTCACCCAACTCACCCAACACACCCAACTCACCCAACGCACCCAACTCCCAACGCACCCAACTCACCCAACTCTCCCAACTCACCAAACTCACCCAACACACCCAACTAACCCAACTCTCCCAACGCACCCAACGCACCCAACTCTCCCAACGTATCCAACTCACCCAACTCTCCCAACGCAAGCAACGCACCCAACTCTCCCAACGCTCCCAACGCACCCAACTCTCCCAACGCACCCAACTTTCCCTACTTTCCCAACGCACCCAACTGTCCCAACTTTCCCAACGCACCCAACTCTCCCAACTCACCCAACTTACCCAACACACCCAACTCACCCAACTCACCCAACACACCCAACTCACCCAACACACCCAACTCTTCCGACTCACCCAACTTACCCAACACACCCAACTCACCCAACGTACCCAACTCATCCAACGTACCCAACTCACCCAATGCAACCAACTCTCCCAACGCACCCAACTCACCCAAATCTCCCAACACACCCAACTCACCCAACACACCCAACTCACCCAACTCTCCCAACGCACCCAACGCACCCAAGTCTCCCAACGCACCCAACTCTCCCAACGCACCCAACGCACCCAACGTACCCAATTCACCCAACTCTCCTAACGCACCCAACGCACCCAAGTGTCCCAAGGCACCCAACTCTCCCAACGCACCCAACGCACCCAACGCACCCAACGCACCCAACTCTCCCAACGCACCCAACACACCCAACTCTCCCAACGTACCCAACTCTCCCAACGCACCCACTCATCTCACTCACCCAACTCTCCCAACGCACCCAACGCACCCAACTCTCCCAACGCACCCAACATACCTCAACTCACCCAACTCTCCCAACGCACCCAACACACCCAACTCACACAAAACACCTCACTCGACCAACTCTTCCAACACACCCAACTCTCCCAATGTACCCAACTCACCCAACACACCCAACTCAACCAACTCTCCCAACCACCCAACTCACCCAACTCACCCAACGCAACCAACCCTCCCAACGCACCCAACTCACCCAACACACCCGACTCACCCAACTTACCCAACACACCCAACTCACCCAACTCACCCAACACACCCAACTCACCCAACGCACCCAACTTGCCCAACTCACCCAATGCATTCAACTCATTCAACTCACCCAATGCGCCCAATTCACCTAATACACCAAACTCACCCACCTCACCAAATAGTCCCAACTCATGCAACACAACCAACTCACCCAACTCACCCAACGCACCCAACTCACCCAACGCACCCAACTCACCCAACTCACCCAACGCACCCAACTCACCCAACTCACCCAACGCACCCAACTCACCCAACGCACCCAACTCTCCCAACGCACCCAACGCACCCAACTAACCCAACTCTCCCAACTCTCCCAACTTACCCACTCATCTCACTCACCCAACTCTCCCAACACAACCAACTCACCCAACTCACCCAACTCTCCCAACACACCCAGCTCACCCAACTCACCCAACGCACCCAACGCACCCAACTAACCCAACTCTCCCAACGCACCCACTCATCTCACTCACCCAACGCACCCAACTCACCCAACGCACCCAACGCACCCAACTCACCCAACGCACCCAACGCACCCAACTCTCCCAACACAACCAACTCACCCAACTCACCCAACGCACCCAACTCTCCCAACGCACCCAACGCACCCAACTCTCCCAACGCACCCAACGCACCCAACTAACCCAACTCTCCCAACTCACCCAACTTACCCAACACACCCAACTCACCCAACTTACCCAACTCACCCAACTCTCCCAACACACCCAACTCACCCAACTCACCCAACTTACCCAACACACCCAACTCACCCAACTTACCCAACTCACCCAACTCTCCCAACTCACCAAACTCACCCAACTCACCCAACTCACCCAACACACCCAACTAACCCACCTCTCCCAACGCACCCAACGCACCCAACTCTCCCAACGCACCCAACATATCCAACTCACCCAACTCTCCCAACGCACCCAACGCACCCAACTCTCCCAACGCTCCCAACGCACCCAACTCTCCCAACGCACCCAACTTTCCCTACTTTCCCAACGCACCCAACTGTCCCAACTTTCCCAACGCACCCAACTTTCCCAACACACCCAACTCTCCCAACTTTCCCAACGCACCCAACTGTCCCAACTTTCCCAATGCACCCAACTCACCCAACTCACCCAACGCACCCAACTCTCCCAACTCACCCAACACACCCAACTGACCCAACTTGCCCAACTCACCCAATGCATTCAACTTATTCAACTCACCCAATGCGCCCAATTCACCGAACTCACCCAACTCTCCCAACACACCCAACTCACCCAACTCACCCAACACACCCAACTCACCCAACTCACCCAACGCACCCAACTCTCCCAATGCACCCAACTCACCCAACACACCCAACTCACCCAACTTACCCAACTCACCCAACGCACCCAACTCACCCAACGCACCCAACTCACCCAACTCACCCAACACACCCAACTCACCCAACTCACCCAACGCACCCAACTCTCCCAACTCACCCAACTTACCCAACACACCCAACTCACCCAACTTACCCAACTCACCCAACGCACCCAACTCACCCAACGCATCCAACTCACCCAACGCACCCAACTCTCCCAACTCTCCCAACTCACCCAACTTACTCAACACACCAAATAGTCCCAACTCATGCAACACACCCAACTCACCCAACACACCCAACGCACCCAACTCACCCAACGCACCCAACACACCCAACTCTCCCAACACACCCTACTCACCCAACTCACCCAACGCACCCAACTCTCCCAACACACCCAACGCACCCAACTCTCCCAACGCACCCAACGCACCCAACTAACCCAACTCTCCCAACTCACCCAACTTACCCAACACACCCAACTCACCCAACTTACCCAACTCACCCAACTCTCCCAACACACCCAACTCACCCAACTCACCCAACACACCCAACTTACCCAACACACCCAACTCACCCAACTTACCCAACTCACCCAACTCTCCCAACTCACCAAACTCACCCAACTCACCCAACTCACCCAACACACCCAACTAACCCACCTCTCCCAACGCACCCAACGCACCCAACTCTCCCAACGCACCCAACATATCCAACTCACCCAACTCTCCCAACGCACCCAACGCACCTAACTCTCCCAACGCTCCCAACGCACCCAACTCTCCCAACGCACCCAACTTTCCCTACTTTCCCAACGCACCCAACTGTCCCAACTTTCCCAACGCACCCAACTTTCCCAACACACCCAACTCTCCCAACTTTCCCAACGCACCCAACTGTCCCAACTTTCCCAATGCACCCAACTCACCCAACTCACCCAACGCACCCAACTCTCCCAACTCACCCAACACACCCAACTGACCCAACTTGCCCAACTCACCCAATGCATTCAACTTATTCAACTCACCCAATGCGCCCAATTCACCGAACTCACCCAACTCTCCCAACACACCCAACTCACCCAACTCACCCAACACACCCAACTCACCCAACTCACCCAACGCACCCAACTCTCCCAATGCACCCAACTCACCCAACACACCCAACTCACCCAACTTACCCAACTCACCCAACGCACCCAACTCACCCAACGCACCCAACTCACCCAACTCACCCAACACACCCAACTCACCCAACTCACCCAACGCACCCAACTCTCCCAACTCACCCAACTTACCCAACACACCCAACTCACCCAACTTACCCAACTCACCCAACGCACCCAACTCACCCAACGCACCCAACTCACCCAACGCACCCAACTCTCCCAACTCTCCCAACTCACCCAACTTACTCAACACACCAAATAGTCCCAACTCATGCAACACACCCAACTCACCCAACACACCCAACGCACCCAACTCACCCAACGCACCCAACACACCCAACTCTCCCAACACACCCTACTCACCCAACACACCCAACTCACCCAACTCACCCAATGCACCCAACTCACCCAACTCTCCCAACTCACCCAACTCACCCAACACACCCAACACACCCAACTCACCCAACTCTTCCAACTTACCCAACGCACCCAACGCACCCAATGCACCCAACTCTCCCAACTCACCCAACGCACCCAACACTCCCAACGCACCCAACTCTCCCAACTCACCCAAAGCACCCAACGCACCCAACACACCCAACGCACCCAACTCTCCCAACACACCCAACTCACCCAACACACCCAACACACCCAACTCTCCCAACTTACCCAACGCACCCAATGCAACCAACTCACCCAACGCACCCAACTCAACCAACGCACCCAACTCTCCCAACACACCCAACACACCCAACACACCCAACTCTCCCAACTTACCCAAGCACCCAATGCACCCAACTCTCCCAACTCACCCAACGCACCCAACTCGCCCAACGCACCCAACACACCCAACGCACCCAACACACCCAACACACCCAACTCTCCCAACACCCAACTCATCCAACACACCCAACTCACCCAACTCTCCCAACACACCCAACTCACCCAACTCTCCCAACACACCCAACTCACCCAACGCACCCAACGCACCCAACTCACCCAACTCGCCCAACGCACCCAACACACCCAACGCACCCAACTCTCCCAACACCCAACTCATCCAACACACCCAACTCACCCAACTCTCCCAACACACCCAACTCACCCAACTCTCCCAACACACCCAACTCACCCAACTCACCCAACTCGCCCAACGCACCCAACACACCCAACGCACCCAACTCTCCCAACACCCAACTCATCCAACACACCCAACTCACCCAACTCTCCCAACACACCCAACTCACCCAACGCACCCAACGCACCCAACTCACCCAACTCACCCAACGCACCCAACGCACCCAACTCTCCCAACTCACCCAACTCACCCAACACACCCAACTCACCCAACTCTCCCAACACACCCAACACACCCAACTCACCCATCTCACCCAACGCACCCAACTCACCCATCTCACCCAACGCACCCAACTCACCCAACTCTCCCAACGCACCCAACTCTCCCAACTCTCCCAACTCACCCAACTCACCCAACTCACCCAACGCACCCAACTCTCCCAACTCACCCAACACACCCAACTGACCCAACTTGCCCAACTCACCCAATGCATTCAACTTATTCAACTCACCCAATGCGCTCAATTCACCTTATACACCAAACTCACCCATCTCACCAAATAGTCCCAACTCACGCAACACACCCGATGAATCCAACTCCCCCAACTCGTCGAACTCACCAAACTCATCCAACTCATCATACATTTCTGTGTTTTTACTCTGTCTTTCTTGCTCCTCCAGCTCACCTTCACCGAAGCCATGAGGAACAAGGCGCGCCTGTCCATCACCGGCAGCGTGGGTGAGAATGGCCGCGTACTGACGCCCGACTGCCCCAAAGCGGTCCACGCCGGGCCGCTGCGCCAGAGCTCCGGCCTGGCCCTGGTCTCCTCCGAGCTGCCCTGAAAACCAAAACGCCAACAAGTGCCTTACTCAATAATAACAGACTCCTAATAAACTATAGTAATAAAAAGTACTTACACTTTGGACCACGAAGACTGACCGGTGCTCGGGTCACCACTGCGGACAGGAGGCGGACAATCTTTTTTACTGAGCAAAGAGATTCCAGATCAAGTTTTGTTTCTTTTTTTGCCAGATGGAGAGAATATCAAAGTGTATGATTACGACCAGAAAACTGTCCACTTGAAACTGTGCTTTTTTTTGTTTTTTGTTTGTTATTTTCTTACTGTGATATAACGGAGCACTTGAGAGACTTCCTGGATATCAACATGGGGCCAGGGTCGCCTCAGTGCCATTATAATACAAAGAAATTTGTATTCACGCTATTGAGAGAAATAATCTATACGAGAAAAGATAGACAAACTGTGAACTCGCGTAAATATGTATATTCCATAAAAAGATTATAGCTGTACATAGGGACTACTGTGCTTGCTTTTTAAATACATGTACATAGCGGAGTAGCTTACAGATCTTTTGTAATCATATTTCAAGATTTCATCGCAATAATGGAAAGATGAGACAGAAATGAGAAGCCAGAAGTGTCGTGTTTTGTTGTTGATTTCAAATGTAATGGTATCAACTGCCCTGATTCTACGATACCCGACTACAAATCTATAATACTGAATGTCCAAAGGCAACTCTTCACAGCACAGCGCCCCCAACAGGAGATACCCGGAAAATAACTTTTTTTTGTACTGGGGAATGCCACTAAATGGGTGTATCTTGACATTGAAAAAGCATTGTATGTTTATGTAGTCTCCCATGTTTGTGTGTGATTGACCCAAAGCTGGACACTGTAGCAAAGTCCTCTCCAGTCTCCCGATAACGCTAAAGGAAAAAAGAAGAAAAGGCCACAAGAGTTGGGATGGACCAAAGCAGCGGCCCAAAACTTCAGGTTCATGACATTTACCTTCGGAGATCCACTGTAACTTCAAATGTACATCTTTATTTTGGTTTTATAAGTAAAGATGGATTTCAAACTGGGTCGGCTGATCTGTCTTTCTTTGATTTGATTGGTTCAGACGGTCTCTCCGCTGGGGCAAAACTGTGGATGAACCGCCAAAAATGACAAGAAGATATACATGAAATGAAATTACCCCCGATATTCGCCCTGAACAAGCCCAAGCTGTAAATCTAACGTCTCAGATAAATCCAGCTGTAAATGTAGAAATGTTCAGCTGTTGATCAAGAGAGAGAACAGCCCTTATGTCCTCTAAAAGCTCAACTTGTGTCCTAGACCCCATTCCAAGCTCCTCAAAGACATTCTCCCCAGAATTATAGACTCTATTCTGAATATAATAAATACTTCAGTAGAAAGTGCTTATGTTCCACGTCCTTCAAACATGACGTCATTAAACCTCTTCTGAAAAAGACTCATCTAGATCCCGACCTATTGTTAAACTACAGACCTATTTATAACCCACCACAGCAGGGTCCAGAGCCCACCACAGCAGGGGGTCCAGAGCCCACCACAGCAGGGTTCAGAGCCCACCACAGGAGGGTTCAGAGCCCACCACAGCAGGGGGTCCAGAGCCCACCACAGGAGGGTTCAGAGCCCACCACAGCAGGGTTCAGAGCTCACCACAGCAGGGGGTCCAGAGCCCACCACAGCAGGGTTCAGAGCCCACCACAGCAGGGTTCAGAGCCCACCACAGCAGGGGGTCCAGAGCCCACCACAGCAGGGTTCAGAGCCCACCACAGCAGGGTCCAGAGCCCACCACAGCAGGGTCCAGAGCCCACCACAGCAGGGTTCAGAGCCCACCACAGCAGGGTTCAGAGCTCACCACAGCAGGGTCCAGAGCCCACCACAGGAGGGTTCAGAGCCCACCACAGCAGGGTTCAGAGCCCACCACAGCAGGGGGTCCAGAGCCCACCACAGCAGGGTTCAGAGCCCACCACAGCAGGGTTCAGAGCCCACCACAGCAGGGTTCAGAGCCCACCACAGCAGGGTCCAGAGCCCACCACAGCAGGGTCCAGAGCCCACCACAGCAGGGTTCAGAGCCCACCACAGCAGGGTTCAGAGCCCACCACAGCAGGGTTCAGAGCCCACCACAGCAGGGTTCAGAGCCCACCACAGCAGGGTCCAGAGCCCTACTGCAGAGGTTAGAATGTGATGTAGGTGTCGGAGGAACAGCCCTCAGAGGCCCCGCCCTCAGAGGCCCCGCCCTCAGCTGGTTTACATCCTATTTATCTGATATGTACCAGTTTGTAGTCACACTGGACAATGTCAGTGAAGCCTCCAGTTCTACTTTAAGAAACCTCAGAGTTTTATTGGACCAGGAGCTCTCATTTAAAGCAGATAGTCCGTCTTCAAATGTACAGGCGTCCAACTTTTGAGTCGGGCGCGAATTTGACGCCGCGGTGTGAGGCCCCCTTTAAACGCCCTCAAAAAAGGCTTAATTCTTTCACGCCTCATGGAAATGATCTGCGGAGCTCATATTTCACTCACTAATGTGTTTTTATGGTCTGAGTGGAAATAATTAATACCATGTAACAAATGTACTCTATAGCGCCCCCTACCCACTGTGTAAAAAACTCAACATTGTCTGATTTGTTTGAAACTCGTGGGTTATATTCTCCTCAAGACGCCATGAAAAACTGCTTACAGATATTGTGTATTTTTCACTATTGGCCAGCAGCAGGGGCACAAAAATGCCTTCACTTCCTCTTCCTCTTTTCCGCGGTCTTTGCATTAGCATTAGCATTAGCATTAGCATTAGCGGCGGGTCTCTGTTGATAGGTGACAGAGGTACAGGGAGCAGGGGAATAAAGTATAAAGTCTTTAGACTTTATTCTTTAGACTATTCATCCATCTTCTTCCGCCTTATCCGGGGCCGGGTCGCGAGGGCAGCAGTCTAAGCAGGGACTCCCAGACTTCCCTCTCCTCCAACTCCACCGGGGGGATCCCGAGGTGTTCCCAGGCCAGCCGAGAGACATAGTCTCTCCAGCGTGTCCTGGGTCTTCCCCGGGGCCTCTTCCCGGTGGAAGACCACCTCCCGAAGGAGGCGCCCAGGAGGCATCCGGAACAGATGCCCGAGCCACCTCAACTGGAGGAGCAGCGGCTCTACTCCGAGCTCCTCCCGTGTGACTGAGCTCCTCCCCCTGTCTCTAAGGGAGCGCCCAGCCACACGGCGGAGGAAACTCATTTCGACCGCTTGTATCCGCGATCTTGTTCTTTCGGTCATTACCCAAAGCTCATGACCATAGGTGAGGTCAGAACATAGACCGACCTGTAAATCCAGAGCTTTGTCTTTGGACTCAGCTCCTTCTTCACCACAACAGTCGATGCAGCGACTGCATCACTGCAGCCGCTGCACCGATCCAACTGCAAACAGCAGAGATGAGATCCTGTGGTCCCCAAACCGGACACCCTCCGACCCCTGACCACACCCTCCGACCCCTGACCACACCCTCTGACCCCTGACCACACCCTCTGACCCCTGACAACACCCTCTGACCCCTGACAACACCCTCTGACCTCTGACTGCTCCTATAAATTCTGTCCATAAAAACTATGAACAGAACTGGTGACAAAGCGCAGCCCTGAGGAGTCCCTCATGCACTGGGAACAGGTCTGACTTACTGCAGTGAACACAGTTCCTGCTCCGGTCATACAGGGACCGGACAGCCCTGAGAAAAGGGCCCCGGACCCCGTACTCCCGGAGCACCCCCCAAAGGACACCCCGAGGGACACGGTCGAAAGCCTTCTCCAGATCCACAAAGCACATGTGGACTGGTTGGGCAAACTCCCATGAACCCTCGAGCACCCGATGGAGGTTATAGAGCTGGTCCAGTGTTCCACAACCGGGACGAAAACCACTCTGCTCCTCCTGAATCCGAGGTTTGACTATCGGTCGGATTCTCCTCTCCAGGACCTGGAATAGACCTTACCCGGGAGGCTGAGGAGTGTGATCCCTCTGTAGTTGGAACACACCCTCCGGTTCCCCTTCTTGAACAGAGGGACCACCACCCCGGCCTGCCAGTCCAGAGGGATCATACCCGCACCGTAAACGTGTTGGTGAGGCACTGCTTCCCCCTCCTGAGGCGCCGGACGGTTTGCCAGAATTTCTTTGGTGCCGACCGATAGTCCTCCTCCATGGCCTCCCCGAACTCCTCCCAGGCCCGGGTTTTTGCCTCTGCGACAGCACGAGCCGCGGCTCGCTTGGCCTGCTGATACCCGTCGATGACCTCTGGAGACCCACAAGCCAGAGTGGGCTGATAGACCTCCTTCTTCAGTCTGACGGCATCCCTTACTTCCGGTGTCCACCACCGGGTTCCGCTGATTCTCCTCCTGAAGAGCTGGTTCTTCTCCTGAAGAACTGATTCTCCTCCTGAAGAACTGGTTCTTCTCCTGAAGAACTGATTCTCCTCCTGAAGAACTGGTTCTCCTCCTGAAGAACTGGTTCTCCTCCTGAGTGGCTCCAGCTCCAGTCTCCCTCTCGTCTGTGAGAGTCAGATCCTCCTTCATGTGGAACTAACTCAGGTTTATACTTTTCCCAAGGAGGTTTTTTCTAGTTTTTCCTGGCCGAGAAGGAGGAGCAAAGGACAGAAGGCGGGTCTGAGGACAGAAGGCGGGTCTGAGGACAGAAGGAGGGTCTGAGGACAGAAGGAGGGTCTAAGGACAGAAGGCGTGTCTAAGGACAGGAGGGTCTGAGGACAGAAGGAGGGTCTAAGGACAGAAGGAGGGTCTGAGGACAGAAGGCGGGTCTGAGGACAGAAGGAGGGTCTGAGGACAGGAGGGTCTAAGGACAGAAGGAGGGTCTAAGGACAGAAGGCGGGTCTAAGGACAGGTGGGTCTGAGGACAGAAGGAGGGTCTAAGGACAGAAGGAGGGTCTGAGGACAGAAGGAGCGTCTAAGGACAGAAGGCGGGTCTGAGGACAGAAGGAGGGTCTGAGGACAGAAGGAGGGTCTAAGGACAGAAGGAGGGTTTAAGGACAGAAGGAGGGTTTAAGGACAGAAGGAGGGACTAAGGACAGAAGGAGGGTTTAAGGACAGAAGGAGGGTTTAAGGACAGAAGGAGGGTCTAAGGACAGAAGGAGGGTTTAAGGACAGAAGGAGGGTTTAAGGACAGAAGGAGGGTCTAAGGACAGAAGGAGGGTTTAAGGACAGAAGGAGGGTTTAAGGACAGAAGGAGGGTCTAAGGACAGAAGGAGGGTTTAAGGACAGAAGGAGGGTCTAAGGACAGAAGGAGGGTTTAAGGACAGAAGGAGGGTTTAAGGACAGGAGGAGGGTTTAAGGACAGAAGGAGGGTTTAAGGACAGAAGGAGGGTCTAAGGACAGAAGGAGGGTTTAAGGACAGAAGGAGGGTTTAAGGACAGAAGGAGGGTTTAAGGACAGAAGGAGGGTTTAAGGACAGGAGGGTCTAAGGACAGAAGGAGGGTTTAAGGACAGAAGGAGGGTTTAAGGACAGAAGGAGGGTTTAAGGACAGAAGGAGGGTTTAAGGACAGAAGGAGGGTTTAAGGACAGAAGGAGGGTCTAAGGACAGAAGGAGGGTTTAAGGACAGAAGGAGGGTTTAAGGACAGGAGGAGGGTTTAAGGACAGAAGGAGGGTTTAAGGACAGAAGGAGGGTCTAAGGACAGAAGGAGGGTTTAAGGACAGAAGGAGGGTTTAAGGACAGAAGGAGGGTTTAAGGACAGAAGGAGGGTTTAAGGACAGAAGGAGGGTTTAAGGACAGAAGGAGGGTTTAAGGACAGAAGGAGGGTCTAAGGACAGAAGGAGGGTTTAAGGACAGAAGGAGGGTTTAAGGACAGAAGGAGGGTTTAAGGACAGAAGGAGGGTTTAAGGACAGAAGGAGGGTCTAAGGACAGAAGGAGGGTTTAAGGACAGAAGGAGGGTTTAAGGACAGAAGGAGGGTCTAAGGACAGAAGGAGGGTTTAAGGGCAGAAGGAGGGTCTAAGGACAGAAGGAGGGTTTAAGGACAGAAGGAGGGTTTAAGGACAGAAGGAGGGTCTAAGGACAGAAGGAGGGTTTAAGGACAGAAGGAGGGTCTAAGGACAGAAGGAGGGTTTAAGGACAGAAGGAGGGTTTAAGGACAGGAGGAGGGTTTAAGGACAGAAGGAGGGTTTAAGGACAGAAGGAGGGTCTAAGGACAGAAGGAGGGTTTAAGGACAGAAGGAGGGTTTAAGGACAGAAGGAGGGTCTAAGGACAGAAGGAGGGTTTAAGGACAGAAGGAGGGTCTAAGGACAGAAGGAGGAAGGAGGGTTTAAGGACAGAACGAGGGTTTAAGGACAGAAGGAGGGTCTAAGGACAGAAGGAGGGTTTAAGGACAGAAGGAGGTTTTAAGGACAGAAGGAGGGTCTAAGGACAGAAGGAGGGTTTAAGGACAGAAGGAGGGTCTAAGGACAGAAGGAGGGTTTAAGGACAGAAGGAGGGTCTAAGGACAGAAGGAGGGTCTAAGGACAGAAGGAGGGTCTAAGGACAGAAGGAGGGTTTAAGGACAGAAGGAGGGTCTAAGGACAGGAGGGTCTAAGGACAGAAGGAGGGTCTAAGGACAGAAGGAGGGTTTAAGGACAGAAGGAGGGTCTAAGGACAGAAGGAGGGTTTAAGGACAGAAGGAGGGTTTAAGGACAGAAGGAGGGTTTAAGGACAGAAGGAGGGTTTAAGGACAGGAGGGTCTAAGGACAGAAGGAGGGTTTAAGGACAGAAGGAGGGTTTAAGGACAGAAGGAGGGTCTAAGGACAGAAGGAGGGTTTAAGGACAGAAGGAGGGTTTAAGGACAGAAGGAGGGTCTAAGGACAGAAGGAGGGTTTAAGGACAGAAGGAGGGTTTAAGGACAGAAGGAGGGTCTAAGGACAGAAGGAGGGTTTAAGGACAGAAGGAGGGTCTAAGGACAGAAGGAGGGTTTAAGGACAGAAGGAGGGTTTAAGGACAGAAGGAGGGTCTAAGGACAGAAGGAGGGTTTAAGGACAGAAGGAGGGTCTAAGGACAGAAGGAGGGTTTAAGGACAGGAGGAGGGTTTAAGGACAGAAGGAGGGTTTAAGGACAGAAGGAGGGTCTAAGGACAGAAGGAGGGTTTAAGGACAGAAGGAGGGTTTAAGGACAGAAGGAGGGTCTAAGGACAGAAGGAGGGTTTAAGGACAGAAGGAGGGTCTAAGGACAGAAGGAGGGTTTAAGGACAGAACGAGGGTTTAAGGACAGAAGGAGGGTCTAAGGACAGAAGGAGGGTTTAAGGACAGAAGGAGGGTTTAAGGACAGAAGGAGGGTCTAAGGACAGAAGGAGGGTCTAAGGACAGAAGGAGGGTCTAAGGACAGAAGGAGGGTCTAAGGACAGAAGGAGGGTTTAAGGACAGAAGGAGGGTCTAAGGACAGAAGGAGGGTTTAAGGACAGAAGGAGGGTCTAAGGACAGAAGGAGGGTTCTATATCATTTTCAGATGTTTAATAAAAGCAAATAAATTAATGTGGAAGTTAATGTGAAATAAAAGTATATGTAGAAATGTTTAAAAATAGATACACGTAAAAATGTTGCAATCTAAATGCATTCATTTATTTACACTTTTATATTAGAGGAACTTTAATACATTTATTCCTGAATTAAATCTCAGTCATTTGTGTTTGTCTAAAGCCAGATTTAAAGGTGAATAATTGAGGGGGCGTGTCTCCAGCTCAGACTCTTTAAAGGTGCAATGCTGCCATCTAGTGGACACAATACTAAACAGTTCAACAGGATTTTCATTCCCTGGACAACACAAACTGACCGTTTTGAACACTTTTTACACATCTGCCCAGAAAGTGTAGATAAGACAAAGAAGCATGTTGGTTTTTGGAATTTGAACTTTAATGTAGATTCCATGCTGTCAGTAAGAATACAGGTGGGACGGTGGCTCTGTTGAGTTTCCAGTAGTACAAATCAGATCCGAGGTGACAGTATTCATACTCCAAACTGTAATGCCACCGCTGCGTTTCTTTACAATCACTGAGCGGGACGTCCCGGACACACACGCATTTGTCTGCTAAAAAAGCTAACTACCCGCCATTAGCAAAAAGCGTTACAGCCTCGACGCTTGGTCCGCGGTGGACAGAGACGACGATCGGGGGGACATTCTGACGATCGGCGCTTATATATAAAAAAGGAAAAACAAATCTAGCATCAGAGTGGTCCAAAGTAACCAGGGCACTTGGTTCTTCCTAAAAGACGTCTGCGATCTCCAGAGACCAGGGGAGTAGTGTGTGTCGCTCGTGAGGGCGGAGACGGGTCCTTAAATAAAGTCAGAGGTTTAATGCAGGCAAGCTTGGCAAAAGATGAGACCGCAAAGTAAAGCAACATCTTAAAAAAGAAACAAAATACGGAGGGTACAGTCTGGCAACAAAAAGAAAAAAGAATCATCCCAAAAACAAAAAACAAAACAAAAAAAGAAGCTCAACGTTTGAGGGGAGTGAGACGTGCATGTGGGGGCACAGAGGGGCCCCAGGGGCACAGACAGAGAGAGAGAGACAGGGGGTCAGGGGTCGGTCTCACTGGGCCTCTTCCTCTGCGTCCTGCAGAGGTTCTTTACTCTGTTCCTCTGAAAAACAACACAAACACAATTAGACTCAGTTTCACACATTTCATCCTTTGCTCATTAAAGTGCAGTAACACCACTTCACCAGTGAGGGCGCCACCAGCATCATGAGGGCCAAACAAATCCTACAGTGAGAGGACTACAGAGGTGGAACAGGTACTCCAGTTTGTTACTAAAGTACAAGTACAAATACAGGAGTCCTACTTTGAAAATGTACTTCAACAATAAAAATCTAAAGTCATTCAAACAGATCCTGAATCGTCCTGATGTTTGTCCTCGACAACCACCAGAAACGTGCTTTTCACTTCAGACATGTGGTGCAGTCTACAAAGGACACATGAGCAAACGTGTGGTGCAGTCTACAAAGGACACATGAGCAAACGTGTAGTGCTGTCTACAAAGGACACATGAGCAAACGTGTAGTGCTGTCTACAAAGGACACATGAGCAAACGTGTAGTGCAGTCTACAAAGGACACATGAGCAAACGTGTAGTGCAGTCTACAAAGGACACATGAGCAAACGTGTAGTGCAGTCTACAAAGGACACATGAGCAAACGTGTAGTGCAGTCTACAAAGGACACATGAGCAAACGTGTGGTGCAGTCTACAAAGGACACATGAGCAAACGTGTGGTGCAGTCTACAAAGGACACATGAGCAAACGTGTAGTGCTGTCTACAAAGGACACATGAGCAAACGTGTAGTGCAGTCTACAAAGGACACATGAGCAAACGTGTAGTGCAGTCTACAAAGGACACATGAGCAAACGTGTAGTGCAGTCTACAAAGGACACATGAGCAAACGTGTAGTGCAGTCTACAAAGGACACATGAGCAAACGTGTAGTGCAGTCTACAAAGGACACATGAGCAAACGTGTAGTGCAGTCTACAAAGGACACATGAGCAAACGTGTAGTGCAGTCTACAAAGGACACATGAGCAAACGTGTAGTGCTGTCTACAAAGGACACATGAGCAAACGTGTAGTGCAGTCTACAAAGGACACATGAGCAAACGTGTAGTGCAGTCTACAAAGGACACATGAGCAAACGTGTAGTGCTGTCTACAAAGGACACATGAGCAAACGTGTAGTGCAGTCTACAAAGGACACATGAGCAAACGTGTAGTGCAGTCTACAAAGGACACATGAGCAAACGTGTAGTGCTGTCTACAAAGGACACATGAGCAAACGTGTAGTGCAGTCTACAAAGGACACATGAGCAAACGTGTAGTGCAGTCTACAAAGGACACATGAGCAAACGTGTAGTGCTGTCTACAAAGGACACATGAGCAAACGTGTAGTGCAGTCTACAAAGGACACATGAGCAAACGTGTAGTGCAGTCTACAAAGGACACATGAGCAAACGTGTAGTGCAGTCTACAAAGGACACATGAGCAAACGTGTAGTGCAGTCTACAAAGGACACATGAGCAAACGTGTAGTGCAGTCTACAAAGGACACATGAGCAAACGTGTAGTGCAGTCTACAAAGGACACATGAGCAAACGTGTAGTGCAGTCTACAAAGGACACATGAGCAAACGTGTAGTGCAGTCTACAAAGGACACATGAGCAAACGTGTAGTGCTGTCTACAAAGGACACATGAGCAAACGTGTAGTGCAGTCTACAAAGGACACATGAGCAAACGTGTAGTGCAGTCTACAAAGGACACATGAGCAAACGTGTAGTGCTGTCTACAAAGGACACATGAGCAAACGTGTAGTGCAGTCTACAAAGGACACATGAGCAAACGTGTGGTGCAGTCTACAAAGGACACATGAGCAAACGTGTAGTGCTGTCTACAAAGGACACATGAGCAAACGTGTAGTGCAGTCTACAAAGGACACATGAGCAAACGTGTAGTGCAGTCTACAAAGGACACATGAGCAAACGTGTAGTGCAGTCTACAAAGGACACATGAGCAAACGTGTAGTGCAGTCTACAAAGGACACATGAGCAAACGTGTAGTGCAGTCTACAAAGGACACATGAGCAAACGTGTAGTGCAGTCTACAAAGGACACATGAGCAAACGTGTAGTGCAGTCTACAAAGGACACATGAGCAAACGTGTAGTGCAGTCTACAAAGGACACATGAGCAAACGTGTAGTGCTGTCTACAAAGGACACATGAGCAAACGTGTAGTGCAGTCTACAAAGGACACATGAGCAAACGTGTAGTGCAGTCTACAAAGGACACATGAGCAAACGTGTAGTGCTGTCTACAAAGGACACATGAGCAAACGTGTAGTGCAGTCTACAAAGGACACATGAGCAAACGTGTAGTGCAGTCTACAAAGGACACATGAGCAAACGTGTAGTGCAGTCTACAAAGGACACATGAGCAAACGTGTAGTGCTGTCTACAAAGGACACATGAGCAAACGTGTAGTGCAGTCTACAAAGGACACATGAGCAAACGTGTAGTGCAGTCTACAAAGGACACATGAGCAAACGTGTAGTGCTGTCTACAAAGGACACATGAGCAGCACCCTTTGAACCAGTTTGTTCCTGCTTTTCCACTGCAGAAAATCCACTGGTAATGTTACTCACAGTAACAGTCGCCGCCCTTACCCTCACTCACAGTAACAGTCGCCGCCCTTACCCTCACTCACAGTAACAGTCGCCGCCCTTACCCTCACTCACAGTAACAGTCGCCGCCCTTACCCTCACTCACAGTAACAGTCGCCGCCCTTACCCTCACTCACAGTAACAGTCGCCGCCCTTACCCTCACTCACAGTAACAGTCGCCGCCCTTACCCTCACTCACAGTAACAGTCGCCGCTCTTACCCTCACTCACAGTAACAGTCGCCGCCCTTACCCTCACTCACAGTAACAGTCGCCGCCCTTACCCTCACTCACAGTAACAGTCGCCGCCCTTACCCTCACTGACAGTAACAGTCGCCGCCCTCACTAACAGTAACAGTCGCCACCCGGCGACTGTTACTGATCAATCTGTGCACACAAGGTTAAGCTAAGTAGACCAGACCACCCCTCCTCTGCCCCAGTGGAACCTTAAAGCCCTCTCCTCAGCCCCAGTGGAACCTTAAAGCCCTCTCCTCAGCCCCAGTGGAACCTTAAAGCCCTCTCCTCAGCCCCAGTGGAACCTTAAAGCCCTCTCCTCTGCCCCAGTGGAACCTTAAAGCCCTCCCCTCAGCCCCAGTGGAACCTTAAAGCCCTCTCCTCTGCCCCAGTGGAACCTTAAAGCCCTCTCCTCTGCCCCAGTGGAACCTTAAAGCCCTCTCCTCTGCCCCAGTGGAACCTTAAAGCCCTCTCCTCTGCCCCAGTGGAACCTTAAAGCCCTCTCCTCTGCCCCAGTGGAACCTTAAAGCCCTCTCCTCAGCCCCAGTGGAACCTTAAAGCCCTCTCCTCAGCCCCAGTGGAACGTTAAAGCCCTCTCCTCAGCCCCAGTGGAACCTTAAAGCCCTCTCCTCTGCCCCAGTGGAACCTTAAAGCCCTCCCCTCAGCCCCAGTGGAACCTTAAAGCCCTCCCCTCAGCCCCAGTGGAACCTTAAAGCCCTCTCCTCTGCCCCAGTGGAACCTTAAAGCCCTCTCCTCTGCCCCAGTGGAACCTTAAAGCCCTCTCCTCTGCCCCAGTGGAACATTAAAGCCCTCTCCTCTGCCCCAGTGGAACATTAAAGCCCTCTCCTCAGCCCCAGTGGAACCTTAAAGCCCTCTCCTCAGCCCCAGTGGAACCTTAAAGCCCTCTCCTCAGCCCCAGTGGAACCTTAAAGCCCTCTCCTCAGCCCCAGTGGAACCTTAAAGCCCTCTCCTCAGCCCCAGTGGAACGTTAAAGCCCTCTCCTCTGCCCCAGTGGAACCTTAAAGCCCTCTCCTCTGCCCCAGTGGAACCTTAAAGCCCTCTCCTCTGCCCCAGTGGAACCTTAAAGCCCTCTCCTCTGCCCCAGTGGAACATTAAAGCCCTCTCCTCTGCCCCAGTGGAACATTAAAGCCCTCTCCTCAGCCCCAGTGGAACCTTAAAGCCCTCTCCTCAGCCCCAGTGGAACCTTAAAGCCCTCTCCTCAGCCCCAGTGGAACCTTAAAGCCCTCTCCTCAGCCCCAGTGGAACCTTAAAGCCCTCTCCTCAGCCCCAGTGGAACGTTAAAGCCCTCTCCTCTGCCCCAGTGGAACCTTAAAGCCCTCTCCTCTGCCCCAGTGGAACCTTAAAGCCCTCTCCTCTGCCCCAGTGGAACCTTAAAGCCCTCTCCTCAGCCCCAGTGGAACGTTAAAGCCCTCTCCTCTGCCCCAGTGGAACCTTAAAGCCCTCTCCTCTGCCCCAGTGGAACCTTAAAGCCCTCTCCTCAGCCCCAGTGGAACCTTAAAGCCCTCTCCTCAGCCCCAGTGGAACCTTAAAGCCCTCCCCTCAGCCCCAGTGGAACCTTAAAGCCCTCTCCTCTGCCCCAGTGGAACCTTAAAGCCCTCTCCTCAGCCCCAGTGGAACCTTAAAGCCCTCTCCTCAGCCCCAGTGGAACTACTCGGTGCCTTGCGGCCCCCACTGTAAGGTGATGAGTTCCTTGTCCCCGTGCTCACCGTCCCCCTGCATGTCTGAGGTCCATAGTGTCAGGTTGTCCCGCAGCAGCTGCATGATGAGTGTGGAGTCCTTGTAGCTGTCCTCGCTCAGGGAGTCCAGCTCTGCAATGGCCTCATCAAACGCCTGCTTTGCCAAACTGCACAGAAAACACAAGGATCGTTCGCCTGAAGCAGTCGAGCAAAACTTCAGAAGTGCTGAATACATAGACAATGATTCTATGTTTTTATCTTTTGTATTGTGAGGAGCATCTTTTTCCTGTTAAAGCGTTTGCCTCAGGACTGGGCAATGTGACTAAAACATCAAATCTAGATATTCTAGACATTGAACGATTACTGTTTGAATGGAAGTCACCGGCGACTGCAGCGCTTTGCCCAATGCTGGGCATGTTCAAATGTTGTTTTAGAGGCTTTTTGACTTTATTGTAGTGGCTCATTAGGCAATAAACTTAACACCAATTTGTTTGTATTTTCATCCAGTTCAAGAGTTTGGTCTTTCTGATATTGCTTTTTAGGCCGAACTTCTCTTCATCCACTTTCCTTCAGAAGTAAACTCATGTCATAGCTCAAGTTAAAGTTAGTATGCGTCCACATGCCCCGCCCCTGACAGGGGCAGTGTTTCTCACCGGCAGGCGCGGTCTGGCGAGTTGAGGATCTCGTAGTAGAAGACTGAGAAGTTGAGTGCCAGGCCGAGGCGGATGGGGTGCGTGGAGGGCAACTCTGTCATGGCGATGTCGCTGGCGGCTTTGTACGCCACCAGACTGTTCTCTGCCGCCGCCTTCCGGTCGTTGCCCACGGTGAACTCTGCCAGATACCGGTGGTAGTCGCCCTTCCTGCAGGACGCACACTTTCAATGACACATTCTGCATTATGTGTATCGTTATTGCCCTTTACACATGTGCTTTTGTCATTACTACATACAACACATGACTTTAAATATTGATGCTTTACAAAAAAGTATTTTGTGCTGTGGTCATGACGAAGTGACAGGGACATACATTTTGTGCGGTGGTCATGATGAAGTGACAGGGACATAAATTTTGTGCGGTGGTCATGATGAAGTGACAGTTTGTGCTTTGGTCATGATGAAGTGACAGGGACATACACTTTGTGCTGCGGTCATGATGAAGTGACAGGGACATAAATTTTGTGCGGTGGTCATGAAGTGACAGGGACATAAATTTTGTGCGGTGGTCATGAAGTGACAGGGACATACATTTTGTGCTGTGGTCATGATGAAGTGACAGGGACATTCATTTTGTGCTGTGGTCATGATGAAGTGACAGGGACATACATTTTGTGCTGTGGTCATGATGAAGTGACAGGGACATTCATTTTGTGCTGTGGTCATGATGAAGTGACAGGGACATTCATTTTGTGCTGTGGTCATGACGAAGTGACAGGGACATACATTTTGTGCTGTGGTCATGACGAAGTGACGGACATACATTTTGTGCTGTGGTCATGACGAAGTGACAGGGACATACATTTTGTGCTGTGGTCATGACGAAGTGACAGGGACATACATTTTGTGCTGTGGTCATGACGAAGTGACAGGGACATACATTTTGTGCTGTGGTCATGACGAAGTGACAGGGACATATATTTTGTGCTGTGGTCATGACGAAGTGACAGGGACATACATTTTGTGCTGTGGTCATGACGAAGTGACAGGGACATACATTTTGTGCGGTGGTCATGATGAAGTGACAGTTTGTGCTTTGGTCATGATGAAGTGACAGGGACATAAATTTTGTGCTGCGGTCATGATGAAGTGACAGGGACATAAATTTTGTGCGGTGGTCATGAAGTGACAGGGACATACATTTTGTGCTGTGGTCATGACGAAGTGACGGACATACATTTTGTGCTGTGGTCATGATGAAGTGACAGGGACATTCATTTTGTGCTGTGGTCATGATGAAGTGACAGGGACATACATTTTGTGCTGTGGTCATGATGAAGTGACAGGGACATTCATTTTGTGCTGTGGTCATGATGAAGTGACAGGGACATTCATTTTGTGCTGTGGTCATGACGAAGTGACAGGGACATACATTTTGTGCTGTGGTCATGACGAAGTGACGGACATACATTTTGTGCTGTGGTCATGACGAAGTGACAGGGACATACATTTTGTGCTGTGGTCATGACGAAGTGACAGGGACATACATTTTGTGCTGTGGTCATGACGAAGTGACAGGGACATATATTTTGTGCTGTGGTCATGACGAAGTGACAGGGACATACATTTTGTGCTGTGGTCATGACGAAGTGACAGGGACATACATTTTGTGATGTGGTCATGACGAAGTGACAGGGACATACACTTTGTGCTGTGGTAATGAAGTGACAGGGACATACATTTTGTGCTGTGGTCATGATGAGGTGACAGGGACATACATTTTGTGCTGTGGTCATGACGAAGTGACAGGGACATACATTTTGTGCTGTGGTCATGACGAAGTGACAGGGACATACATTTTGTGCTGTGGTCATGATGAAGTGACATTTTGTGCTGTGGTCATGACGAAGTGACAGGGACATACATTTTGTGCTGTGGTCATGATGAAGTGACAGTTTGTGCTGTGGTCATGATGAAGTGACAGGGACATACATTTTGTGCTGTGGTCATGATGAAGTGACAGTTTGTGCTGTGGTCATGATGAAGTGACAGTTTGTGCTGTGGTCATTATGAAGTGACAGGGACATACATTTTGCGCTGTGGTCATGATTAAGTGACAGTTTGTGCTGTGGTCATGACGAAGTGACAGGGACATACATTTTGTGCTGTGGTCATGACGAAGTGACAGGGACATACATTTTGTGCTGTGGTCATGACGAAGTGACAGGGACATTCATTTTGTGCTGTGGTCATGACGAAGTGACAGGGACATTCATTTTGTGCTGCGGTCATGACGAAGTGACAGGGACATACATTTTGTGCAGCGGTCATGACGAAGTGACAGGGACATACATTTTGTGCTGTGGTCATGACGAAGTGACAGGGACATACATTTTGTGCTGCTGTCATGACGAAGTGACAGGGACATACATTTTGTGCTGTGGTCATGATGAAGTGACAGGGACATTCATTTTGTGCTGTGGTCATGATGAAGTGACAGGGACATACATTTTGTGCTGTGGTCATGATGAAGTGACAGTTTGTGCTGTGGTCATGATGAAGTGACAGTGACATACATTTTGTGCTGTGGTCATGATGAAGTGACAGTTTGTGCTGTGGTCATGATGAAGTGACAGGGACATACATTTTGTGCTGTGGTCATGATGAAGTGACAGTTTGTGCTGTGGTCATGATGAAGTGACAGGGACATACATTTTGTGCTGTGGTCATGATGAAGTGACAGGGACATACACTTTGTGCTGTGGTCATGACGAAGTGACAGGGACATACATTTTGTGCTGTGGTCATGACGAAGTGACAGGGACATACATTTTGTGCTGTGGTCATGACGAAGTGACAGGGACATACACTTTGTGCTGTGGTAATGATGAAGTGACAGGGACATACATTTTGTGCTGTGGTCATGATGAGGTGACAGGGACATACATTTTGTGCTGTGGTCATGACGAAGTGACAGGGACATACATTTTGGTCGTTGGTCATGATGAAGTGACAGGGACATACATTTTGTGCTGTGGTCATGATGAAGTGACATTTTGTGCTGTGGTCATGACGAAGTGACAGGGACATACATTTTGTGCTGTGGTCATGATGAAGTGACAGTTTGTGCTGTGGTCATGATGAAGTGACAGGGACATACATTTTGTGCTGTGGTCATGATTAAGTGACAGGGACATACATTTTGTGCTGTGGTCATGACGAAGTGACAGGGACATACATTTTGTGCTGTTGTCATGACGAAGTGACAGGGACATTCATTTTGTGCTGTGGTCATGACGAAGTGACAGGGACATACATTTTGTGCAGTGGTCATGACGAAGTGACAGGGACATACATTTTGTGCTGTGGTCATGACGAAGTGACAGGGACATACATTTTGTGCTGTGGTCATGACGAAGTGACAGGGACATACATTTTATGCTGTGGTCATGATGAAGTGACATTTTGTGCTGTGGTCATGACGAAGTGACAGGGACATACATTTTGTGCTGTGGTCATGATGAAGTGACAGTTTGTGCTGTGGTCATGATGAAGTGACAGTGACATACAGTTTGTGCTGTGGTCATGATGAAGTGACAGTTTGTGCTGTGGTCATGATGAAGTGACAGTTTGTGCTGTGGTCATGATGAAGTGACAGTTTGTGCTGTGGTCATGATGAAGTGACAGGGACATACATTTTGTGCTGTGGTCATGATGAAGTGACAGTGACATACACTTTGTGCTGTGGTCATGAAGTGACAGGGACATACACTTTGTGCTGTGGTCATGATGAAGTGACATAAACTTTGTGCTGTTGTCATGATGAAGTGACAGGGACATACACTTTGTGCTGTGGTCATGATGAAGTGACAGGGACATAAACTTTGTGCTGTTGTCATGATGAAGTGACAGGGACATACACTTTGTGCTGTGGTCATGATGAAGTGACAGGGACATACATTTTGTGCTGTGGTCATGATGAAGTGACAGGGACATACATTTTGTGCTGTGGTCATGATGAAGTGACAGGGACATACACTTTGTGCTGTGGTCATGATGAAGTGACAGGGACATTCATTTTGTGCTGTGGTCATGATGAAGTGACAGGGACATACATTTTGTGCTGTGGTCATGATGAAGTGACAGGGACATACACTTTGTGCTGTGGTCATGATGAAGTGACAGGGACATACATTTTGTGCTGTGGTCATGATGAAGTGACGGACATACATTTTGTGCTGTGGTCATGATGAAGTGACAGGGACATACACTTTGTGCTGTGGTCATGATGAAGTGACAGGGACATACACTTTGTGCTGTGGTCATGATGAAGTGACAGGGACATACACTTTGTGCTGTGGTCATGATGAAGTGACAGGGACATACATTTTGTAGTAGAAGACTTTGGACTCTCCAGTGAGTGAGATGGGAATGAGGTGCTCCTCCAGGACGTTCAGAATGTCCTCACAGATGTCCTTCAGCTCCTGCTCCACCTGCAGGGACACACCAGGACACAGATAAGACTCTTTAAACGGTCCAATTCTAAAAGTGAAGCGGAACATCATGTGATTTCTGAAGCCCTGGTCACACATGCAGTGTTATCGGGGAATTTACCTGCATTCTGCCAGAGCGGCAACATGTGTGAACGAGGACAGAACTGAATATCTGGCAATTTCCCTGCTACAAAATATGTTCAGGACTCAAAGTGGACATTTAAAGCAAAACCTGAAGCAGAGAGTTATTTTAAAGTGACTTTGATTCAAATCTATAATTATAATGGTCCAAAGTGTCCTTACATTTCTGAATGGTTACACCGTCACCCACAATGGATCTTCATTTTATTTATGGGACATGATTTAGCACAAAGACTGCTCATTCTGGAGTACGTCTGTACAACTTTGATGTAGATCTGGATTAAGCTAATGGCGACACGATTCTCCCGTGAAGCATTTCCCTCGTACCGTTTTCCTGTACTCGCGGATCATGTTGAGCTTGTCCTCGCCGCCCTTGCTCTGCTCCTTCTGCTCCAGGCTGCTGAGTATCCTCCACGAGGCTCTCCGCGCTCCGATCACGTTCTTGTAGGCCACAGACAGCAGGTTCCTCTCTTCCACAGACAGTTCCTCCTGCTTGAAGGCCACATTCTTCATCGACTCCACCATCTCTGAAAGACACAAGATCATTTGACCGACATCACTGGAAGCTCAGCAGTTTAGGGACTAAAGTTTCAAGAACAAGTGTCATGACTGATGTCGTCCTGTAAAGCACCTTTCCTTTGGCATCTGGTGCTGTACAACTTCAAATAAAGGGTTTCATATGAATTCATGAGGGCGTTTGGTGTTTCAGTGCAAAGCTCCATCTCCTGGAACAAGCCCACCTGGTCCTGACGAGTTTGGTGAGGATTTATGCACTTGACAATAGCACAGGTGATCTCAGAGCACTAAACTTATAAATATCAAGTGTTTGGTTGTTTTGCTCAGACCGTGATGCTAGATACGACTGCAGGTCTGAGGAGGGAGAACGCCAGGAGAGGAGGGAGAACGCCAGGAGAGGAGGGAGAACGCCAGAAGAGGAGGGAGAACGCCAGAAGAGGAGGGAGAACGCCAGAAGAGGAGGGAGAACGCCAGAAGAGGAGGGAGAACGCCAGAAGAGGAGGGAGAACGCCAGAAGAGGAGGGAGAACGCCAGGAGAGGAGGGAGAACGCCAGAAGAGGAGGGAGAACGCCAGGAGAGGAGGGAGAACGCCAGGAGAGGAGGGAGAACGCCAGAAGAGGAGGGAGAACGCCAGAAGAGGAGGGAGAACGCCAGGAGAGGAGGGAGAACGCCAGGAGAGGAGGGAGAACGCCAGAAGAGGAGGGAGAACGCCAGGAGAGGAGGGAGAACGCCAGGAGAGGAGGGAGAACGCCAGAAGAGGAGGGAGAACGCCAGAAGAGGAGGGAGAACGCCAGGAGAGGAGGGAGAACTCCAGGAGAGGAGGGAGAACGCCAGAAGAGGAGGGAGAACGCCAGAAGAGGAGGGAGAACGCCAGAAGAGGAGGGAGAACGCCAGAAGAGGAGGGAGAACGCCAGAAGAGGAGGGAGAACGCCAGAAGAGGAGGGAGAACGCCAGAAGAGGAGGGAGAACGCCAGAAGGAGGGAGAACGCCAGAAGAGGAGGGAGAACGCCAGGAGAGGAGGGAGAACGCCAGGAGAGGAGGGAGAACGCCAGGAGAGGAGGGAGAACGCCAGGAGAGGAGGGAGAACGCCAGGAGAGGAGGGAGAACGCCAGGAGAGGAGGGAGAACGCCAGAAGAGGAGGGAGAACGCCAGAAGAGGAGGGAGAACGCCAGAAGAGGAGGGAGAACGCCAGAAGAGGAGGGAGAACGCCAGAAGAGGAGGGAGAACGCCAGGAGAGGAGGGAGAACGCCAGAAGAGGAGGGAGAACGCCAGAAGAGGAGGGAGAACGCCAGGAGAGGAGGGAGAACGCCAGGAGAGGAGGGAGAACGCCAGAAGAGGAGGGAGAACGCCAGAAGAGGAGGGAGAACGCCAGAAGAGGAGGGAGAACGCCAGGAGAGGAGGGAGAACGCCAGGAGAGGAGGGAGAACGCCAGGAGAGGAGGGAGAACGCCAGAAGAGGAGGGAGAACGCCAGAAGAGGAGGGAGAACGCCAGGAGAGGAGGGAGAACTCCAGGAGAGGAGGGAGAACGCCAGGAGAGGAGGGAGAACGCCAGAAGAGGAGGGAGAACGCCAGGAGAGGAGGGAGAACGCCAGGAGAGGAGGGAGAACTCCAGGAGAGGAGGGAGAACTCCAGAAGAGGAGGGAGAACGCCAGGAGAGGAGGGAGAACGCCAGAAGAGGAGGGAGAACGCCAGAAGAGGAGGGAGAACGCCAGAAGAGGAGGGAGAACGCCAGAAGAGGAGGGAGAACGCCAGAAGAGGAGGGAGAACGCCAGAAGAGGAGGGAGAACGCCAGGAGAGGAGGGAGAACGCCAGGAGAGGAGGGAGAACGCCAGGAGAGGAGGGAGAACGCCAGAAGAGGAGGGAGAACGCCAGAAGAGGAGGGAGAACGCCAGAAGAGGAGGGAGAACGCCAGAAGAGGAGGGAGAACGCCAGAAGAGGAGGGAGAACGCCAGAAGAGGAGGGAGAACGCCAGAAGAGGAGGGAGAACGCCAGAAGAGGAGGGAGAACGCCAGAAGAGGAGGGAGAACGCCAGAAGAGGAGGGAGAACGCCAGAAGAGGAGGGAGAACGCCAGAAGAGGAGGGAGAACGCCAGGAGAGGAGGGAGAACGCCAGGAGAGGAGGGAGAACGCCAGGAGAGGAGGGAGAACGCCAGGAGAGGAGGGAGAACGCCAGGAGAGGAGGGAGAACGCCAGAAGAGGAGGGAGAACGCCAGAAGAGGAGGGAGAACGCCAGAAGAGGAGGGAGAACGCCAGAAGAGGAGGGAGAACGCCAGAAGAGGAGGGAGAACGCCAGAAGAGGAGGGAGAACGCCAGAAGAGGAGGGAGAACGCCAGAAGAGGAGGGAGAACGCCAGAAGAGGAGGGAGAACGCCAGAAGAGGAGGGAGAACGCCAGAAGAGGAGGGAGAACGCCAGAAGAGGAGGGAGAACGCCAGGAGAGGAGGGAGAACGCCAGAAGAGGAGGGAGAACGCCAGAAGAGGAGGGAGAACGCCAGGAGAGGAGGGAGAACGCCAGGAGAGGAGGGAGAACGCCAGAAGAGGAGGGAGAACGCCAGAAGAGGAGGGAGAACGCCAGAAGAGGAGGGAGAACGCCAGGAGAGGAGGGAGAACGCCAGAAGAGGAGGGAGAACGCCAGAAGAGGAGGGAGAACGCCAGAAGAGGAGGGAGAACGCCAGAAGAGGAGGGAGAACGCCAGAAGAGGAGGGAGAACGCCAGAAGAGGAGGGAGAACGCCAGGAGAGGAGGGAGAACGCCAGGAGAGGAGGGAGAACGCCAGGAGAGGAGGGAGAACGCCAGAAGAGGAGGGAGAACGCCAGGAGAGGAGGGAGAACGCCAGGAGAGGAGGGAGAACGCCAGAAGAGGAGGGAGAACGCCAGAAGAGGAGGGAGAACGCCAGGAGAGGAGGGAGAACGCCAGGAGAGGAGGGAGAACGCCAGAAGAGGAGGGAGAACGCCAGAAGAGGAGGGAGAACGCCAGAAGAGGAGGGAGAACGCCAGAAGAGGAGGGAGAACGCCAGAAGAGGAGGGAGAACGCCAGAAGAGGAGGGAGAACGCCAGGAGAGGAGGGAGAACGCCAGGAGAGGAGGGAGAAGGCCAGGAGAGGAGGGAGAACGCCAGGAGAGGAGGGAGAACGCCAGAAGAGGGAAAACGCCAGAAGAGGAGGGAGAACGCCAGAAGAGGAGGGAGAACGCCAGAAGAGGAGGGAGAACGCCAGAAGAGGAGGGAGAACGCCAGAAGAGGAGGGAGAACGCCAGAAGAGGAGGGAGAACGCCAGGAGAGGAGGGAGAACGCCAGGAGAGGAGGGAGAACGCCAGGAGAGGAGGGAGAACGCCAGGAGAGGAGGGAGAACGCCAGAAGAGGAGGGAGAACGCCAGAAGAGGAGGGAGAACGCCAGAAGAGGAGGGAGAACGCCAGAAGAGGAGGGAGAACGCCAGAAGAGGAGGGAGAACGCCAGAAGAGGAGGGAGAACGCCAGAAGAGGGTTCAAAACGTGCTCCGTGTCCTTTGAAATTGAGATGGAATGTGAAAAGTGAAAGTGCCAGGATTGTGGACACTAATCGGGGCCGACGGCCGGGATCCGGGATGAAATGAGGCGGTCTCTTGGCGCAGGCAGGAGACTTGGCGTGGGTCCTGCTGCGCAGCTCCATGCACAGGCCCGTGGTGCAGCTGGGCCCGTGCTGCTGCTGCAGCTGGGCCCGGGGCCCGTGCTGCTGCTGCAGCTGGGCCCGGGGCCCGTGCTGCTGCTGCAGCTGGGCCCGGGGCCCGTGCTGCTGCTGCAGCTGGGCCCGGGGCCCGTGCTGCTGCTGCAGCTGGGCCCGGGGCCCGGGGCCCGTGCTGCTGCTGCAGCTGGGCCCGGGGCCCGGGGCCCGTGGTGCTGCTGCAGCTGGGCCCGGGGCCCGTGGTGCTGCTGCAGCTGGGCCCGGGGCCCGTGGTGCTGCTGCAGCTGGGCCCGGGGCCCGGGGCCCGGGGCCTGGGCCCGGGGCCCGTGCTGCTGCTGCAGCTGGGCCCGGGGCCCGTGCTGCTGCTGCAGCTGGGCCCGGGGCCCGTAAGCCTCACCTTGTTCAGAAGACTCATTTACACGTTACATTACGACACGTGCAGCAGGAAAATCATTAGATTTAGACGTGGAACTGGATCCACATTTTACAGTGCTCTGGTTTAGACCCTAAACCACACAGCCGAGTCGTTTAGACCCTAAACCACACAGCCGAGTCATTTAGACCCTAAACCACACAGCCGAGTCATTTAGACCCTAAACCACACAGCCGAGTCATTTAGACCCTAAACCACACAGCCGAGTCATTTAGACCCTAAACCACACAGCCGAGTCATTTAGACCCTAAACCACACAGCCGAGTCATTTAGACCCTAAACCACACAGCCGAGTCATTTAGACCCTAAACCACACAGCCGAGTCATTTAGACCCTAAACCACACAGCCGAGTCGTTTAGACCCTAAACCACACAGCCGAGTCATTTAGACCCTAAACCACACAGCCGAGTCGTTTAGACCCTAAACCACACAGCCGAGTCGTTTAGACCCTAAACCACACAGCCGAGTCGTTTAGACCCTAAACCACACAGCCGAGTCATTTAGACCCTAAACCACACAGCCGAGTCATTTAGACCCTAAACCACACAGCCGAGTCATTTAGACCCTAAACCACACAGCCGAGTCATTTAGACCCTAAACCACACAGCCGAGTCGTTTAGACCCTAAACCACACAGCCGAGTCGTTTAGACCCTAAACCACACAGGGGAGTCATTTAGACCCTAAACCACACAGGGGAGTCATTTAGACCCTAAACCACACAGCCGAGTCATTTAGACCCTAAACCACACAGCCGAGTCATTTAGACCCTAAACCACACAGCCGAGTCGTTTAGACCCTAAACCACACAGCCGAGTTGTTTAGACCCTAAACCACACAGGGGAGTCATTTAGACCCTAAACCACACAGCCGAGTCATTTAGACCCTAAACCACACAGGGGAGTCATTTAGACCCTAAACCACACAGCCGAGTCATTTAGACCCTAAACCACACAGGGGAGTCATTTAGACCCTAAACCACACAGGGGAGTCATTTAGACCCTAAACCACACAGGGGAGTCATTTAGACCCTAAACCACACAGGGGAGTCATTTAGACCCTAAACCACACAGGGGAGTCATTTAGACCCTAAACCACACAGCTGAGTCATTTAGACCCTAAACCACACAGGGGAGTTGGGACCACGACAGTTAAGGGAGGTCTGATCATTTCTAGAAGTAAATCTTTTAAAATAAGGTGTATTTGTATATATTTTATCTGATTGGATTAAACATACTGTAATGTACAGAACAAATACAGAACCATAAATATCATATTCCAGCTCATGACACGAGTCCTGCTTTAAATTATATCTATATCTATATATCTATATATCTATATATATAGTCTTTGTTATAAAAGCTATTTTTGTTTCCAATCCACAATTTGTATTGTTGCCTTTGTAGAACTTCTTTGTAGAATGAGCCCTTATCGCACCTAGTCCACTACACAGGACAGGGCACGTCTCTAGTCCACTACACAGGACAGGGCACGTCTCTAGTCCACTACACAGGACAGGGCACGTCTCTAGTCCACTACACAGGACAGGGCACGTCTCTAGTCCACTACACAGGACAGGGCACGTCTCTAGTCCACTACACAGGACAGGGCACGTCTCTAGTCCACTACACAGGACAGGGCACGTCTCTAGTCCACTACACAGGACAGGGCACGTCTCTAGTCCACTACACAGGACAGGGCACGTCTCTAGTCCACTACACAGGACAGGGCACGTCTCTAGTCCACTACACAGGACAGGGCACGTCTCTAGTCCACTACACAGGACAGGGCACGTCTCTAGTCCACTACACAGGACAGGGCACGTCTCTAGTCCACTACACAGGACAGGGCACGTCTCTAGTCCACTACACAGGACAGGGCACGTCTCTAGTCCACTACACAGGACAGGGCACGTCTCTAGTCCACTACACAGGACAGGGCACGTCTCTAGTCCACTACACAGGACAGGGCACGTCTCTAGTCCACTACACAGGACAGGGCACGTCTCTAGTCCACTACACAGGACAGGGCACGTCTCTAGTCCACTACACAGGACAGGGCACGTCTCTAGTCCACTACACAGGACAGGGCACGTCTCTAGTCCACTACACAGGACAGGGCACGTCTCTAGTCCACTACACAGGACAGGGCACGTCTCTAGTCCACTACACAGGACAGGGCACGTCTCTAGTCCACTACACAGGACAGGGCACGTCTCTAGTCCACTACACAGGACAGGGCACGTCTCTAGTCCACTACACAGGACAGGGCACGTCTCTAGTCCACTACACAGGACAGGGCACGTCTCTAGTCCACTACACAGGACAGGGCACGTCTCTAGTCCACTACACAGGACAGGGCACGTCTCTAGTCCACTACACAGGACAGGGCACGTCTCTAGTCCACTACACAGGACAGGGCACGTCTCTAGTCCACTACACAGGACAGGGCACGTCTCTAGTCCACTACACAGGACAGGGCACGTCTCTAGTCCACTACACAGGACAGGGCACGTCTCTAGTCCACTACACAGGACAGGGCACGTCTCTAGTCCACTACACAGGACAGGGCACGTCTCTAGTCCACTACACAGGACAGGGCACGTCTCTAGTCCACTACACAGGACAGGGCACGTCTCTAGTCCACTACACAGGACAGGGCACGTCTCTAGTCCACTACACAGGACAGGGCACGTCTCTAGTCCACTACACAGGACAGGGCACGTCTCTAGTCCACTACACAGGACAGGGCACGTCTCTAGTCCACTACACAGGACAGGGCACGTCTCTAGTCCACTACACAGTCTGATTTGTTGTATCGTTTGTAGAGTCGTGATGCTTTGATTTCAGTCGATAACTGGTCAATGGTGTCGCAGTAGACGAAAAATATATATGAATTAGATCAAAGGGATTTCTATAGGACAAGCAGCAAAAAGATTTAAAGAAAATATGGAGTGAGTAAGTTGAATCTATCGGAGTGAATCATGAGTTTAATCGAACTATTAACTAGAACTTTTAGCAGAAGCTCCTTTGCAGTCCAAGTCTTTTGAGTGTCCCAGACCAGAGTGTCCCAGACCAGAGTGTCCCAGACCAGAGTGTCCCAGACCAGAGTGTCCCAGACCCGAGCGTCCCACACCCGAGCGTCCCACACCCGAGCGTCCCACACCCGAGCGTCCCAGACCCAGACCAGAGCGTCCCAGACCAGAGTGTCCCAGACCCGAGTGTCCCACACCCAGACCCGAGTGTCCCACACCCAGACCCGAGTGTCCCACACCCAGACCCGAGTGTCCCACACCAAGACCCGAGTGTCCCACACCCAGACCCGAGACAGAGATTGGGCAGATTTATAAGCCTGATGCCCTTCCTTTCATAACAAGCTCGGACAGAAGGTGAACTGCAACAAAAAAATCACTTCATGTTGCAAACATAATAGCAACGTCACTCGGGCTGCAACATGCAGACTAAATGTGTCAACAAAAAAGAATCAGTCTCTCATTTAATTGACTAGTCGTTAAGGCAAGTTTATTTGTAGAGCAGTTTGTACACAAGGCAATTCAAAGTGCTTAACACAACAGGAAAAATACATTCATCACAAAACCTTCATTTTGATTCTTTCAATTCAAAAACGCAAAATGAGTCAAATATCTTATTATCGTTGATCCAACTAATTAGAGCTGGGTCGAAAAAATTGATTGATTTTTAATCGATTTGCATATTAATGACCGATTATCGATTCGTACGTCCAAAGATCCATTTTTTTTAAATTAAAATTATTTTCTACATTTCCCTCAGTGAACTTCAATCTACCTTCAAGAAAGATAATTCAGGACTCCTGGATGACCTTTCTTGAAGGTAGATTGACCCTTGACCTTTTCATCAGTAACTACAATACTCTGTTTAATACTGATATAATACTAGTTTTAATATGTTGCTTCTCTACACAGTCATGAAGTGAAGGGAACGCTTCAAATACATTTTTCATTTTTAATAACATTAACCCCCGGATCAAATCGAAATCAGATCGAAATCGGAGCGAATCGGAGAGAGAAAAAAAATCGCTTTTGAAACGTAAAAATCGGAATCGAATCGATTATTGAAATTTCAATCGAAACCCAGCTCTACGACTAATGTACACGTTTCTTGTGCCTTTTTGAAATAAGTCATTTAAGTTTGACCACAAATGCTGACAATGATTGTACATGTTCTTACCCATGTTAAGGACAAATTGATTGAAAGCTTTCTTTGAGTCCTCACACCTAAATGTGGGCGGCATAAGAGCCAGAAGTGTCCATCAGTCCCGGGTCCACACCTCCAGTGTCCATCAGTCCCGGGTCTACACCTCCAGTGTCCATCAGTCCCGGGTCCACACCTCCAGTGTCCATCAGTCCCGGGTCCACACCTCCAGTGTCCATCAGTCCCGGGTCCACACCTCCAGTGTCCATCAGTCCCGGGTCCACACCTCCAGTGTCCATCAGTCCCGGGTCCACACCTCCAGTGTCCATCAGTCCCGGGTCCACACCTCCAGTGTCCATCAGTCCCGGGTCCACACCTCCAGTGTCCATCAGTCCCGGGTCCACACCTCCAGTGTCCATCAGTCCCGGGTCCACACCTCCAGTGTCCATCAGTCCCGGGTCCACACCTCCAGTGTCCATCAGTCCCGGGTCCACACCTCCAGTGTCCATCAGTCCCGGGTCCACACCTCCAGTGTCCATCAGTCCCGGGTCCACACCTCCAGTGTCCATCAGTCCCGGGTCCACACCTCCAGTGTCCATCAGTCCCGGGTCCACACCTCCAGTGTCCATCAGTCCCGGGTCAGTCCTGGGACCTGGGTCAGTCACCCAGGAGTGACCCGGGACAGTCCGGGTCCGGGCAGTCTCATGCTGACCCTCCGTGAGAGCGGAGCAGGAGGAATGTCAGCCCATTATCTCATGATGTCACGGTCAGTAGTCGCCAGGCGTCGTCGGAACTGAACCGCAGAAGCTCCTGTGCCCTGAGACCAGAGGGTAAAGCGTTCGACTCCCCGGCTGCACTGCTTCTCCGGAGAACACAGACGCACTCAGAGAATGTAAACCAACCTTCTCAACATACAGCTCATATTCTCCGTGGCGGTCCACTTTGTCCCGGTGTAGCTGCTCCGCGCGGGCACATGGAGGAGCTGCTGCTGGAGGTTTGAATGGACTTTAACGTGACGCGTGTGGCAGCTAAACGCGCTAGCATGTTAGCATTAGCGCTCATGGCTAAGCTAATGGCTAACTAACGGGCTGTGAACGTGTCCAGTACAACAGGCCCGTCCCGGAGTCCCGCTAAAACTGGCACCGGGAACAAAGGAAGCCCGACTCCCGTCACGATGAGCCGGGGCAGAGCCGGGGCAGAGCCGGGGCAGAGCCGGGGCAGAGCCGGGGCAGAGCCGGGGCAGAGTGCCGTGCGCCCCAGCCCGCACTGAGACACGGACACACGGGACACGGCACTGTTCTGCTCAAAGTCTTACCGTCATATCGCTCCGCCTGCTCGGCCAGCTTCGCCTTGTACACCAGCTGCTCCTTGTCTTCCATGGCGCTGCGGGTCGGGCTGAGGCTCGTAGAGGAGTGGGAGAGTCCGCTCGGTGAGTCCTGGTTCTGGTGCGGGATGAGCAGCAGCGTCGCTCCGCTAGAAGCCAAACCTTCTACCGGTAGCGCTAGCACAAAGATGGCGGCTGGTCCAACGGCGCATGCGCAGCAGGGCCGCCTCGCGCCCACGCCCTCGCGCCCATGATTCTCTCCCCCGCCCCATGGGTGTCATGTGGGTGTGACTGGGACATGGGTGTAGCGCCAATGGGACATTAGAGGAGCAGCCAAAGCACGAAATATAATCTGAACAATAATAATATAATGTATAGTACGTATCTCGCCTGCTCTGAGACGGGACAGTCCTGTCTGAGACGGGACAGTCCTGTCTCACAATCCTGTCTGAGACGGGACAATCCTGTCTGAGACGGGACAGTCCTGTCTCAGACGGGACAGTCCTGTCTCACAATCCTGTCTGAGACGGGACAGTCCTGTCTGAGACGGGACAGTCCTGTCTCACAATCCTGTCTGAGACGGGACAGTCCTGTCTGAGACGGGACAATCCTGTCTCAGACGGGACAGTCCTGTCTGAGACGGGACAGTCCTGTCTGAGACGGGACAGTCCTGTCTCACAATCCTGTCTCAGACGGGACAGTCCTGTCTCAGACGGGACAGTCCTGTCTCACAATCCTGTCTGAGACGGGACAGTCCTGTCTCACAGTCCTGTCTGAGACGGGACAATCCTGTCTCAGACGGGACAGTCCTGTCTGAGACGGGACAGTCCTGTCTCACAATCCTGTCTCAGACGGGACAGTCCTGTCTCAGACGGGACAGTCCTGTCTCACAATCCTGTCTGAGACGGGACAGTCCTGTCTGAGACGGGACAGTCCTGTCTCACAATCCTGTCTGAGACGGGACAATCCTGTCTGAGACGGGACAGTCCTGTCTGAGACGGGACAGTCCTGTCTGAGACGGGACAGTCCTGTCTCACAATCCTGTCTCAGACGGGACAGTCCTGTCTCAGACGGGACAGTCCTGTCTCACAATCCTGTCTGAGACGGGACAGTCCTGTCTCACAGTCCTGTCTGAGACGGGACAATCCTGTCTCAGACGGGACAGTCCTGTCTGAGACGGGACAGTCCTGTCTCACAATCCTGTCTCAGACGGGACAGTCCTGTCTCAGACGGGACAGTCCTGTCTCACAATCCTGTCTGAGACGGGACAGTCCTGTCTGAGACGGGACAGTCCTGTCTCACAATCCTGTCTGAGACGGGACAATCCTGTCTGAGACGGGACAGTCCTGTCTGAGACGGGACAGTCCTGTCTGAGACGGGACAGTCCTGTCTGAGACGGGACAGTCCTGTCTCACAATCCTGTCTCAGACGGGACAGTCCTGTCTCACAATCCTGTCTGAGACGGGACAGTCCTGTCTGAGACGGGACAGTCCTGTCTCAGACGGGACAGTCCTGTCTCACAATCCTGTCTGAGACGGGACAGTCCTGTCTCAGACGGGACAGTCCTGTCTCACAATCCTGTCTGAGACGGGACAGTCCTGTCTCACAGTCCTGTCTGAGACGGGACAATCCTGTCTCAGACGGGACAGTCCTGTCTGAGACGGGACAGTCCTGTCTCACAATCCTGTCTCAGACGGGACAGTCCTGTCTCAGACGGGACAGTCCTGTCTCACAATCCTGTCTGAGACGGGACAGTCCTGTCTGAGACGGGACAGTCCTGTCTCACAATCCTGTCTGAGACGGGACAATCCTGTCTGAGACGGGACAGTCCTGTCTGAGACGGGACAATCCTGTCTCAGACGGGACAGTCCTGTCTGAGACGGGACAGTCCTGTCTGAGACGGGACAGTCCTGTCTCACAATCCTGTCTCAGACGGGACAGTCCTGTCTCACAATCCTGTCTGAGACGGGACAGTCCTGTCTCAGACGGGACAGTCCTGTCTCACAATCCTGTCTGAGACGGGACAGTCCTGTCTCAGACGGGACAGTCCTGTCTCACAATCCTGTCTCAGACGGGACAGTCCTGTCTCACAATCCTGTCTGAGACGGGACAGTCCTGTCTGAGACGGGACAGTCCTGTCTCAGACGGGACAGTCCTGTCTCACAATCCTGTCTCAGACGGGACAGTCCTGTCTCACAATCCTGTCTGAGACGGGACAGTCCTGTCTGAGACGGGACAGTCCTGTCTCACAGTCCTGTCTGAGACGGGACAGTCCTGTCTCACAGTCCTGTCTGAGACGGGACCTGTGACATGACCACACTCCATGATAGGCTACAATGTTTTTAATTATAACATAAGTAGATCATGATAAACCACAATATTGAGCTCAGTAATAGAAATAGTTCCATTGACTTCCAGTTCAAAATTCCATACATCCATTCTTCTGCTTATCCGGAGCCGGGCAGCAGTCTAAGCAAGGACTTCCCCCTCCCCAGACACTTCCTCCAACTCCTCCGGGGGGATCCTAGGTGTTCCCAGGCCACCTTCAGAACAGTTGCTTGAGCAGCAGCTCTACTCTGAGTTCCCCCCGTGTGGCCGAGCTCCTCACCTCATCTCTAAGGGAGCGCCCAGCCACCCTGAGGAGGAAACTCATTTCGACCGCTTGTATCTGCGATCTTGTTCTTGCGGTCACTACCCAAAGCTCATGACCATAGGTGAGGTCAGAACCTAGAGTGAGCGGTAAATCCAGAGCTTTGTCTTTGGACTCAGCTCCTTCTTCACCACAACAGTCGATGCAGCCGCTGCACCGATCCAACTGTCAATCTCACGCTCCATCCTTCACTCACTCGTGAACAAGACCCCGAGATACTTGAACTCCTCCACTTGGAATCTTTGATCAAAATTGTAGAAGCAATAAGCCCCGTCTTTTCAAAGTCATATAGTTGGCACGTTTGGGATAAGCAAGACCTGCGCAAATCCGATGGGTGTCGGTTTAACCCTGCACATGAGGAGCGTTTGATTTCCTACGCTCTCAATAGACGGTTGGACTCTTGCGATCAGACGAGATGCATCTAAACACGAACATACCCTGTGACTTCATAGTGACATTTTAGAACTTTCTTCCGAAGTACAGGAGGTAGGTGAAAACAGGAAGTTTCTGCGCACTGGAGCCTCAGTTGCAGGACAATACAGTAATACTCAAACATGCAGGAATCTCATAAAAGTTGATATAGCATATTAAGTTCCTTTAACTCCCACATGGGCCAGTAACAGTGATAACAGTGATAACAAAGACAAAACCAGACAGTGTGTTTTAGGTGGACATTTTATTGGCTAGTTTATTACACACATTTGCCCAACAAAAAGGACTTACGTGACATCAGCTTGTTCATAAAAGCTGTATTTTGGTTGGGACAGGATAAAAACACATGTAGGAGACAAATGAGACTCTTTTGGAATCATTCTCAAAACACACACACACATTACATTACAACCATTTTAAATTGCCAACATATAGACAAGAGAAAGTGTCTTTGTTCACATTCTCCCCCTTGAAAGTGAAGAGGAAAAAAAGTAGTCCGAACTGGGAAGTGAAAATATGACATATAAAAATGTAATTTCCCTTGCATTTCACTGGACACATGTATACTATAGGAACCGAAAATCAATTAAAAGCAATTTACCAATTAAATAGTGTTTTAAGATGAATGGATTAAGCTGTTAAAAGAGTGAAATTACCTTCTGTAATGTCATGTAAAGTATTCGTTTGCCTTTACATACAACATTCCTTCAATTTTGGATTCAAAAATACAGAATAAATAAAGCATAAAGTAACCCCTTTAAGAACCTTTAAGCACATTGTCTAACCAAAAATATCCAGTCACATTCTTTTTTTGGAAAGTGGACCATAAATACAGCTTTGGAACAGTCTTTGCCAAAACGCTGGGTCAAGGTATAAAACGAAACAGTCTCAGGTACAAAAGGTATATTTACAGTTAAAAGTGTGTCGTGTAAGTACAAAAGAGAAGGATTTGGTTCATGTAGTGAGTTTATTTCCCTCAGGAGCCTGCATCAGTACTGCAGTACAGTACTACTGTACTGCAGTACTGTACTGCATTACTGTAC
Source organism: Eucyclogobius newberryi (assembly GCF_026437365.1). NCBI lineage: Eukaryota > Metazoa > Chordata > Actinopteri > Gobiiformes > Gobiidae > Eucyclogobius > Eucyclogobius newberryi. The sequence continues at coordinate 37,275,423 of NW_027315779.1, forward strand.
TGTACTGCAGTACTGTACTGCATTACTGTACTGTACTGCAGTACTGTACTGCAGTACTGTACTGCAGTACAGTAATGCAGTACTGTACTGCAGTACAGTACTGCATTACTGTACTGCATTACTGTACTGTGTGGAGCGGGCACGAGCTCCCAACACTTTCAATTCATTCCAAGCACATTTTAATACATTCATTTTGTTCTCAAAAGGTAAATCGGTCGGGAATTGTCATTTATAATTGGTCCAAAGTCAGCTGCAAATTTGTTTTCTTTTTTCTTTTTGTAAGCTTTTTATTATCTGGGATATTATCAATTCTTACTATATACATCATTAAAACAACTAGCCGTCCAGAACAAGTTATGTCCAAGTCCAAGTTATGGTCAAGTTATGGTCAAGTTCACAAATGATGGTTTCACCTTTGTAAAAATAATAAAATGTGTATGGGATTAAATATATATATATATATATATATATGATATGTTTAACACTCATGTACACATTAGATGCTAAACGCCATCAGGACATTAACCCTTTCAGCTGATCTAAGCAGAGATCATTCCCTCCACGAATCCCTCCCATTTTGTCCATATTTATGCTAAAGTAGGTGGATTAATTGGCACCGTCATGTTTGATTGTGGTTGGGCACATCAGCATCTGCCCAACCACAATGCCGCCCTGTGATTGGTCAAGTCTCAGCACCACTGGTGGTTCTGGCCCAATCACAATCGACCTCCACAACAGGAGCCTAACAAGATGGATTCACTTTACAAAGCAGCAGCTCTGAGGACAAACACAAACACTGGACGCTTCCAAAACACCAGTGCCAAATGTCAAATATATGTATGTTACAAACATCCATATTGGACCTGTCACTCACTCTTTATGTTCAAACATGGACTGAGTTGACACTTCGTAGACATTGAAATGTTTAATAACCGTTATTCAAATCTTACGTTTGGAGCAGTGAAGAGCGACCAGAGGCACAAACTGTGTGGTTCAGGCACGTTACATAGAGCTGAGAGCCAAGGGTCAAAGGCTGGACCACACTGACCGATGAGAGCTCTGACCGTCGCTCAGACCGTCGCTCTGACCGTCGTCCAGACCGTCGTCCAGACCGTCGCTCTGACCGTCGCCCAGACCGTCGCTCTGACCGTCGCTCAGACCGTCGCTCTGACCGTCGCCCAGACCGTCGCTCTGACCGTCGCTCTGACCGTCGTCCAGACCGTCGTCCAGACCGTCGCTCTGACCGTCGCTCTGACCGTCGTCCAGACCGTCGCTCTGACCGTCGTCCAGACCGTCGCTCTGACCGTCGCCCAGACCGTCGCTCTGACCGTCGTCCAGACCGTCGCTCTGACCGTCGCTCAGACCGTCGCTCTGACCGTCGTCCAGACCGTCGCTCTGACCGTCGTCCAGACCGTCGTCCAGACCGTCGCTCTGACCGTCGTCCAGACCGTCGCTCAGACCGTCGCTCTGACCGTCGCCCAGACCGTCGCTCAGACCGTCGCCCAGACAGTCGCTCTGACCGTCGTCCAGACCGTCGCTCTGACCGTCGCTCTGACCGTCGCCCAGACCGTCGCCCAGACCGTCGCCCAGACCGTCGCTCTGACCGTCGCCCAGACCGTCGCTCTGACCGTCGTCCAGACCGTCGCTCTGACCGTCGTCCAGACCGTCGCTCAGACCGTCGCTCTGACCGTCGTCCAGACCGTCGCTCAGACCGTCGCTCTGACCGTCGCCCAGACCGTCGCTCAGACCGTCGCTCTGACCGTCGTCCAGACCGTCGCTCTGACCGTCGTCCAGACCGTCGCTCAGACCGTCGCCCAGACCGTCGCTCTGACCGTCGTCCAGACCGTCGCTCAGACCGTCGCTCTGACCGTCGCTCAGACCGTCGCCCAGACCGTCGCCCAGACCGTCGCTCTGACCGTCGCCCAGACCGTCGCTCAGACCGTC